>NC_092750.1:91073591-91385584 GCF_047496795.1 Chiloscyllium punctatum
CTGATAGTAAATTTGCAAAGTACTTCTCTCAAGAATTTAAACCTTTTTTAGAAATTAATTCAGGTACGGCTAGCAACCCATCAATGATGTGGGAGACCATCAAATCTTACACGCGAGGTTTGATCATCTCCTACTCAGCGACCCAGAAAAAATTGAAGGGAGACCAGCAGCGTCTGCTTGAAGCTCGCTTAAAAGCAGCTGAAATAGCAAATACTGACAGACCTTCTATTATTAAATTGCAAAGGATTACGGCTCTTAGGACAGCCCTAAACACTACGCTTACTCAAATGGCTAAGAGGGAAATATTATTTGCAAAACAAAGGTTATATGAATATGGCGACAAACCAGGTAGATACTTAACATTTCTCACAAAGGAAAAAAAAGCGCCTCAGACTATTACATCTATCAAGGAAAGTACAGGAATTTTGACTCATGATCATAAAAAGATTAATGTGATCTTTAGAGAATTTTATTCAAAGTTATATAAATTGCAGGATTGTGAAGATACGACTAGGAGGATGCAGTCATTTTTTAAAAAAATTGACCTTTCCGGGCTTAACTCCGGAACAGGTATCGGAACAGGTACTAAATGCTCCTCTAACAGTCCAAGAAATACTTGATGCAATTAGGCAACTTCAGAGTGGTACGGCACCGGGCCTAGATGGATTTCAAGCTGAATTCTACAAAGAATTCACAGAAATATTGGCTGGTCCACTTATGGACATGTATAATATATTTAACCAGAAGATTTACACTCTCCTCAGTTTAGGGCACTGACTCTGTGCTGGCTGGTCGAATATATCTAGCCAGGAGACTTACACTAACCTCATTATAGGGCACTGACACTCAGCTGGCTGGTTAAATGTATATAACCCGGAGATTTACCCTTTTCCTCATTTTATGGCAATTAATCTGTGCTGGCTGTCGAAATATATATAACCAGGAGATTTACCCTCTCCTCAGTTTATGGCAATTAATCTGTGCTGGCTGGTTAAATATATATAACCAGGGGATTTACCCTCTCCTCAGTTTAGGGCACTGACTCTGTGCTGGCTGGTTAAATATATATAACCAGGAGATTTACCCTTTTCCTCAGTTTAGGACACTGAGTCTGTGATGGCTGGTTAAATATATATAACCAGGAGATTTACACTCTCCTCAGTTCAGGGCAATGACTCTGTGCTGGCTGGTTGAACATATATAACCAGGATATTTTGACACTCCGCAGTTTCGGTCACTGAATTTGTGCTGGCTGGTTAAATATATATAACCAGGAGATTTACCCTCTACTCATTTTAAGACACTGACTATGTGCTGGCTGGTTTAATATATATAACCAGCAGATTTACACTCTCCTCAGTTAAGGGCACAGACTCTGTGCTGGCTGGTTAAATATATATATAAAACCAGGAAATTTACATTCTCCTCAGTTGAGGGCAATGACTCTGTTCTGGCTGGTAAAATATATATAACCAGGAGATTTACACTCTCCTCAGTTTAGGGCACTGACTCTGTGCTGGCTGGTTGAATAAATATAACCAGGAAATTTACACTCTGCTCAGTTTAGGGCACTGACCCTGTGCTGTCTGGTTAAATATATATAACCAGGAGTTATATGCTCTCCTCAGTTTCGGGCTCTGAGTCTGTGCTGGCTGTTTAAATATATATAGAACCAGGAGATTTACACTCTCCTCAGTTTTGGGTACTAACTCAGGGCTTGCTGTTTAAATATACATAACCAGGAGATTTACACTGTCCCCAGTGTATGGCACTGACATTGTGCTTGCTGGTTAAATATATATAACCAGGAGAATTACACTCTCCTCACTTTAGGGCACTGACTGACTCTGCGCTGGCTGGTTCAATATATATAACCAGGTGATCTACTCTCTCCTCAGTTTAAGGCACTGACTCTGCACTGGTTGTTTAAATATATATCAAACCAGGATATTTACTATCTCCGCAGTTTAGGGCACTGACTCTGTGCTGGCTGTTCAAATATATATACCCAGGAGATTTTCACACTCCTCAGTTTCGGTCACTGACTCCGTGCTGGCTGGTTAAATATATATGACCAGGTGATTTACGCTCTCCTCAGTTTAGGGCACTGACTCAGCGCTGTCCGGTTAAATATATATAACCAGGAGATTTAAACTCTACTCAGTTTAGGTCACTGACTCTGTGCTGTCTGGTAAAATATATATAACCAGGAGATTTACACTCTCCCAAGTTTAAGGCACTGACTCTGTGCTGGCTGTTAAAATATATATAACCAGGAGATTTACACTCTCCTCAGTTTAGGGCACTGACTCTCTGCTGGCTAGTTAAATATATATAAGCACGAGTTTTACACTCTCTTCAGTTTAGGGCACTGAGTCTGTGCTGGCTGGTTAAATATATATAACCAGGTGATTTACACTCTCCTAAGTTTTGGGCACTGACTCTGCAATTGCTGATTACATATATATAAACCGGAGATTTACACTCTCCTCAGTATAGGGCACTGACTCTGTGCTGGCTGGTTAAATATTTATAACCAGGAGATATCCACTCTCCTCAGTTTAAGGCAATGACTCAGTGCTGGCTGGTTAAATGTATATAACCACGACATTTACACTCTACTCAGGTTAGGGCACTGACACTGTGTTGTCTGGTTGAATATATATAACCAGGAGATTTACACTCTCCTCAGTTTAGGGCACTGACTCTGCACTGTCTGGTTAAAAATATATAACCAGGAGATTTACACTCTGCTCAGTTTAGTGCACTGACTCTGTGCTGGCTCATTAAATAAATATAACAAGGAGATTTGCAGTCTTCTCAGTTTAGGGCACTGAGTCAGCGCTGGCTGGTAAAATATATATAACCAGGAGATTTCCACTCTCCTTAATTTAGGGCACTGACTCTGTGCTAATTAGTTAAACATATATAACCACGAGTTTTACCCTCTCTCTGTTTAAGGCACTGACTCTGTGCTGGCTGTTTAAATATATATAACCAGGAGATTCACACAGTCCTCAATTTAGGGCAATGACTCTGTGCTGGCTGGTTAAATAAAACCATAACCAGGAGATTTCCACTCTCTTCAGTTTTGGGCACTGAGTCTGTGCTGTCTGGTTGAATATATATAACCAGGAGATTTACACTCTCCTCAGTTAGGGCACTGAGTCTGTGCTGGCTGTTTAAATATATATAACCAGGAGGTTGACACTCTCCTCAGTTTAAGGCAATAACTCTGCTGGCTGGTTAAATATATATTTATAACCAGGAGATTTACCCTCTCCTCAGTTTAAGACAATGACTCTGTGCTGACCGGCTAAATATATATAACCAGGAGACTTAACCTCTCCTCAGTTGAGGGCACTGTGTCTCTGCTGGCTGGTTGAATATATATAACCAGAAGATTTACACTCTCCTCAGATTAGGGCACTGACATTGTGCTGGCTGGTTAAATACATATAACCAAGAGATTTACGCTCTCCTCTGTTTAGGGCACTGACTGTGTGCTGGCTGTTTAAATATATATAACCTGGAGATTTCCCCTCTCCTCAGTTTAGGGCACTGCGTCTCTGCTGGCTGGTTGAATTTACATAACCAGAAGATTTACACTCTCCTCAGTTGAGGTCACTGAATCTGTGCTGGCTCGTTGAATATATCTAGCCGGGAGACTTACACTAACCTCAGTTTAGGGCACTGACTCTAAGCTGGTTGGTCAAATTTGTGTAACCCGGAGATTTACACTCTCCTAAGTTGAGGGCAATGACTCTGTGCTGGCTGTTTAAATATATATAACATGAATATTTAAACTCTCCTCAGTTTAGGGCACTGACTCTGCGCCTGTTGGATAAATATATATAACCAGGAGATTTACACTCTCCTCCGTTTAGGGCACTGACTCTGTGCTGGCTGGTTAAATTTATATAACCAGGAGATTTGCACTCTTCACAGTTTAGGGCAATGACTCTGTGCTGGCTGGTTAAATATTTATAACCAAGAGATTTACCCTCTCCACAGTTTAGGGCACTGACTCGGCGCTGTCCAGTTAAATATATATAACCAAGAGATTTACACTCTCCTCAGTTTAGGGCACTGAATCTGTGCTGGCTGGTTGAACCTATATAGAACCATGACATTTACACTGGCGTCAGTTTAGGGCACTGAATCTGTGCTGGCTGGTTAAATATATATAACCAGAAGATTTTCACTCTCCTCAGTTAAGGGCATTGAGTCTGTGCTGGCTGGTTAAATATATATATAACTAGGAGATTTACCCTCACCACAGTTGAGGGCACTGAGTCAGTGCTGGCTCTTTAAATATATATAACCAGGAGATTTGCACTCTCCTCAGTTTAGGGCACTGACTCTGTGCTGGCTGGTTGAATATATATAGAACCATGACATTTACACTGACGTCAGTTTAGGGCACTGACTCAGTGCTTGCTGGTTAAATATATATAACCAGGAGATTTACACTGTCCCCTGTGTATGGCAATGACATTGTGCTTGCTTGTTAAATATTTCTAACCAGAAGAATTACACTCTCCTCAGTTTCGGGCACTGACTCTGTGCTGTCTGGTGAAATATATATCTCCAGGTGATTTACACTCTCCTCAGTTTAGGGCACTGACTCTGCACTCTCTGGTTAAAAATATATAACCAGGAGACTTACACTCTGCTCAGTTTAGGGCACTGAGTCTGCACTCTCTGGTTAAAAATATATAACCAGGAGATTTACACTCTGCTCAGTTTAGGGCACTGACTCTGTGCTGGCTGGTTAAATATATATAACCAGGAGATTTATACTCTGCTCAGTTTAGGGCACTGAGTCTGTGCTGGCTGGTTATATATATACATAACCAGGAGATTTATACTCTCCTCAGTTTAGGGCACTGAGTCTGTGCTGGCTGGTTAAATATATATAAAAATGAGATTTACACTCTGCTCAGTTTAGGGCACTGACTCTGCACTGTCTGGTTAAATATATATAACCAGGAGATTTACACTCTGCTCAGTTTAGGGCAATGACTCTGCGCTGTCTGGTAAAATATATATAACCAGGAGATTTAAACTCTCCTTAATTTAGGGCACTGACTCTGTGCTAACTAGTTAAATATATATAATCACGAGTTTTACACTCTCCTCTGTTTAGGGCACTGACTCTGTGCTGGCTGGTTCAATATATATAAACAGGAGATTCACACAGTCCTCAGTTTAAATTTTAAATTTTAAATTCTAAACTTTAAATTTTAGCTGTTAGAAAAACAATAACTGGACTATACCGCGACTTACAAAAACACCATCCATACAGCCGTTACCTGCTCCGCTGAGAAAGAGTGAGCAAATATATATATATAACCGTAGATTTACCCTCTCCTCACTTTAGGTCACTGAGTGTGTGCCTGCTGGTTAAATATATTCAACCAGGAGATTTACATTCTATTCAGTTTAGGGCACTGAGTCTGTGCTGGCTGGTTAAATATATATAACCAGGAGATTTACATTCTATTCAGTTTAGCGCACTGAGTCTGTGCTGGCTGGTTAAATATATATAACCAGGAGATTTTCACTCTCCTCAGTTTTGGTCACTGGCGCCGTGCTGGCTGGTTTTATATATATAACAAGATGATTTCCCCTCTCCTCAGTTTAGGGTACTGACTCTGTGCTGGCTGGTTAAATATAGAGAACCAGGAGGTTTACACACTCCTCAGTTTCGGGCACTGACTCTGCATTGACTGGTGAAATATATATAACCAGGAGATTTACACTCTACTCAGTTGTGGGCACTGACTCTGCGCTGGATATTTAAATATATATCACCAGGGGTTTTCCCCTCTCCCCAGTTTAGGGCATAGACTCTGTGCTGGCTGGTAAAATATATATAACTAGGAGATTTATACTCTCCTCAATTTAGGGCAATGACACTATGTTGGCTTGTGAAATATATATAAAACCAGGAGATTTACTCTCTAGTCAGTTTAGGACACTGACTCTGTTGTCTGGTTAAATATATATATAAAAGCAGGAGATTTTCCCTCTCCTCAGTTTCGGGCACTGACTCTGTGCTGGCCGGATAAATATATATAACCAGGGGATTTACCCTCTCCTCAGTTTAGGGTACTGAATCGGTGCTGTCCGGTAAAATATATATAACCAGGTGACTTACCCTCTCCTCAGTTTCGGGCCCTGAATCTGTGCTGGCTGGTTAAACATATATAACCAGGAGATTTATCCTCTCCTCAGTTTAGTGCACTGACTATGTGCTGGCTGGTTAAATATATCGAACCAGGAGATTTACACTCTCCTCAGTTTAGGGCACTGACTCTGCATTGTCTGGTGAAATATATATAACCAGGAGATTTACCCTTTCCTCAGTTTCTCGCACTGAATCTGTGCTGGCTGGTTAAATGTATATAACCAGGAGATTTACACTCTCCTCAGTTTAGGGTAATGACTGTGTGCTGGCTGGTTAAATATATCGAACGAGGAGATTTACGCTCTCCTCAGTTTAGGGCACTGACTCTGCATTGTCTGGTGAAATATATATAACCAGGAGATTTACCCTTTCCTCAGTTTCTGGCACTGAATCTGTGCTGGCTGGTTAAATGTATATCAGCAGGAGATTTACACTTTCCTCAGATTAGGGCACTGACTCTGTGCTGGCTGGTTAAATGTATATCACCAGGAGATTTACACTCTCCTCAGTTTACGGTAATGACTCTGTGCTGACTTGTGAAATATATATAAAACCAGGAGATTTCCACTCTCCTCAGTTGAGGGCACTGAAACTGTGCTGGCTATTTAAATATATATAACCAGGAGATTTACGCTCTTTTCAGTTTAGGGCAATGACTCTGTGCTGGCTGGTTAAATATATATATAAAACTATGAGATTTTTAAATCTCCACAGTTTAAGGCACTGAGTCCGTGCTGACTGGTTGCATGCATATAGCCATGAGATTTGCACTGTCCTTAGTTTCGGGCACTGACTCTGTGCTGGCTGGTTAAATATATATAACCAGGAGATTTACACTCTCCTCAGTTTACGGTAATGACTCTGTGCTGACTTGTGAAATATATATAAAACCAGGAGATTTACACTCTCCTCAGTTGAGGGCACTGACTCTGTGTTGTATTGTTAAATATATATAACCAGGAGATTTAAAGTCTCCTCAGTTCAGGGCACTTACTCTGTGCTGACTGGATGAATATATATAACCAGGAGATTTACACATTCCTCAGTTTCGGGCACTGACTCTGTGCTGGCTGGTTAAATATATATAACCAGGAGATTTACACTCTCCTCAGGTTAGGGCAATGACACTGTGCTGGTTGTATAAATACATATAACCAGGAGATTTACACACTCCACAGTTTAGGGCAATGACTTAGTGCTGGCTGGTTAAATATATATAACCAAGAGATTTACACATTCCTCAGTTTCAGGCACTGACTCTGTGCTGGCTGGTTAAATATATATAACCAGCAGACTTACGCTCTCATCAGTTTAGGGCAATGACTCTGTGCTGGCTAGTTGAATATATCTAGCCAGGAGATTTTCCCTCTCCTCAGTTTAGGGCACTGCCTCTGCATTATCTGGTGAAATATATATAACCAGGAGATTTACACTCTCCTCATTTTCTGGCACTGACTCTGTGCTGGCTGGTTAAATATATATAACCAGCAGATTTACACTCTCATCAGTTTAGGGCAATGACTCTGTGCTGGCTGTTTAAATTTATATAACCAGGAGATTTAAACTCTCCTCAATTTGGGGCAATGACTCTGTGCTGGCTGGTTAAATATATATAACCAGGAGATTTACTCTCTCCTCAGTTCAGGGCAATTACACTGTGCTGGCTGTTTACAAATATATAACCATGAGATTTACGCCATCCTCAGTTTTGGGCACTGACTCTGTGCTGGCTGGTGTCAAAAATATAACCAGGAGAATTACACTCTCCTCAGTTTAGGGCACTAACTCTGTGTTGTCTGGTTAAATAAATATAACCAGAAGATTTACACCCTCCACAGTTTAGGGCAATGACTCTGTGCTGGCTGCTTCAATATATATATAACCAGGAGATTTACCCTCTCCTCAGTTGATGACACTGAAACTGTGCTGGCTATTTAAATATATATAACCAGGAGATTTACGCTCTTTTCAGTTTAGGGCCATGACTCTGTGTTGGCTGGTTAAATATATATATAACCATGAGATTTATAAATCTCCACAGTTTAATGCACTGAGTCCGTGCTGACTGGTTGCATGCATATAGCCATGAGATTTGCACTGTCCTTAGTTTCGGGCACTGACTCTGTGCTGGCTGGTTAAATATATATAACCAGGAGATTTACACTCTCCTCAGTTTACGGTAATGACTCTGTGCTGACTTGTGAAATATATATAAAACCAGGAGATTTACACTCTCCTCAGTTGAGGGCACTGACTCTGTGTTGTATTGTTAAATATATATAACCAGGAGATTTAAAGTCTCCTTAGTTCAGGGCACTTACTCTGTGCTGACTGGATGAATATATATAACCAGGAGATTTACACATTCCTCAGTTTCGGGCACTGACTCTGTGCTGGCTGGTTAAATATATATTACCAGGAGATTTACACTCTCCTCAGGTTAGTGCAATGACACTGTGCTGGTTGTATAAATATATATAACCAGGAGATTTACACACTTCACAGTTTAGGGCAGTGACTTCGTGCTGGCTGGTTAAATATATATAACCAAGAGATTTACACATTCCTCAGTTTCGGGCACTGACTCTGTGCTGGCTGGTTAAATATATATAACCAGGAGATTTATACTCTCCTCAGTTTAGGGCACTGACTCTGTGCTGGCTGCTTAAATATATATAACCAGGAGATTTACCCTCTCCTCAGTTGATGGCACTGAAACTGTGCTGGCTATTTAAATATATATAACCAGGAGATTTACGCTCTTTTCAGTTTAGGGCAATGACTCTGTGCTGGCTGGTTAAATATATATATAACCATGAGATTTATAAATCTCCACAGTTTAAGGCACTGAGTCCGTGCTGACTGGTTGCATGCATATAGCCAGGAGATTTGCACTGTCCTTAGTTTCGGGCACTGACTCTGTGCTGGCTGGTTAAATATATATAACCAGGAG
This sequence comes from Chiloscyllium punctatum, assembly GCF_047496795.1. NCBI lineage: Eukaryota > Metazoa > Chordata > Chondrichthyes > Orectolobiformes > Hemiscylliidae > Chiloscyllium > Chiloscyllium punctatum. The sequence continues at coordinate 91,082,738 of NC_092750.1, forward strand.
ATTTACACTCTCCTCAGTTTACGGTAATGACTCTGTGCTGACTTGTGAAATATATATAAAACCAGGAGATTTACACTCTCCTCAGTTGAGGGCACTGACTCTGTGTTGTATTGTTAAATATATATAACCAGGAGATTTAAAGTCTCCTCAGTTCAGGGCACTTACTCTGTGCTGACTGGATGAATATATATAACCAGGAGATTTACACATTCCTCAGTTTCGGGCACGGACTCTGTGCTGGCTGGTTAAATATATATAACCAGGAGATTTACACTCTCCTCAGGTTAGGGCAATGACACTGTGCTGGTTGTATAAATATATATAACCAGGAGATTTACACACTTCACAGTTTAGGGCAGTGACTTAGTGCTGGCTGGTTAAATATATATAACCAAGAGATTTACACATTCCTCAGTTTCGGGCACTGACTCTGTGCTGGCTGGTTAAATATATATAACCAGGAGATTTACAATCTCCTCAGTTTAGGGCACTGAGTCTGTGCTGGCTGGTTAAATATATCGAACCAGGAGATTTACACTCTCCTCAGTTTAGGGCACTGACTCTGCATTGTCTGGTGAAATATATATAACCAGGAGATTTACCCTTTCCTCAGTTTCTGGCACTGAATCTGTGCTGGCTGGTTAAATGTATATAAGCAGGAGATTTGCACTTTCCTCAGATTAGGGCACTGACTCTGTGCTGGCTGGTGAAATGTATATCACCAGGAGATTTACACTCTCCTCAGTTGAGGGGAATGACTGTGTGCTGGCTGGTTAAATATATATAACCAGGAGATTTACACTCTCCTCAGTTTGGGGCAATGACTCTGTGCTGGCTGGTTAAATATATATAACCAGGAGATTTACACTCTCCTCAGTTTACGGTAATGACTCTGTGCTGACTTGTGAAATATATATAAAACCAGGAGATTTACACTCTCCTCAGTTGAGGGCACTGACTCTGTGTTGTATTGTTAAATATATATAACCAGGAGATTTAAAGTCTCCTCAGTTCAGGGCACTTACTGTGTGCTGACTGGATGAATATATATAACCAGGAGATTTACACATTCCTCAGTTTCGGGCACTGACTCTGTGCTGGCTGGTTAAATATATATTACCAGGAGATTTACACTCTCCTCAGGTTAGGGCAATGACACTGTGCTGGTTGTATAAATATATATAACCAGGAGATTTACACACTCCACAGTTTAGGGCAATGACTTAGTGCTGGCTGGTTAAATATATATAACCAAGAGATTTACACATTCCTCAGTTTCAGGCACTGACTCTGTGCTGGCTGGTTAAATATATATAACCAGCAGATTTACGCTCTCATCAGTTTAGGGCAATGACTCTGTGCTGGCTGTTTAAATTTATATAACCAGGAGATTTACACTCTCCACAGGTTAGAGCAATGACTCTCTGCTGGCTGGGTCAATATAAATAATCAGGGGATTTACCCTCTCCTCAGTTTAGATCACTGATTCTGTACTGGCTGGTTAAGTATATAAAACGAGGAGATTTACACTCTCCTCAGTATAGGGCACTGACTCTGCTGGCTGGTTGAATATATATAATGAGGAGATTTACACTCTCCTCAGTTTAGGGCAATGACTCTGTGCTGGCTGTTTAAATACATATAACCAGGTGTTTTACAATATCCTCAGTTTAAGGCAATGACTTGGTGCTGGCTGGTTAAAAAAATTTAAACAGGAGATTTACACTCTCCTCAGTTTAGGGCACTGACTCTGTGTTATCTGGTTAAATATATGTAACCAGAAGATTTACACTCTCCTCATTTTAGGGCAATGACTCTGTGCTGGCTGGTTAAATATATATAACAAGGGGATTTACCCTCTCCTCAGTTTCGGGCACTGATTCTGTACTGGCTGTTTAAACAGATATAACCAGGAGATTTATAGTCTTCTTTGTAGAGGGCACTGACTCTGCTGGCTGGTTGAATATATATAGCCAGGAGATTTACACTCTCCTCAGTATAGGGCACTGACTCTGCTGGCTGGTTGAATATATATAACCAGGAGATTTACACTCTCCACAGTTTAGTGCAATGACTCTGTGCTGGCTGGTTAAATATATATTTCACCAGGAGATTTACCATCTGCACAGTTTAGGGCACTAAGTCTGTGCTTTCTGGTTAAATATATATAACCAGGAAATTTACACTCTCCTCAGTTTAGGGCACTGACTCTGTGCTGGCTGTTTAAATATATATAACCAGGAGATTTACCCTCTCCTCAGTTTCGGGCACTGACTCTGTGCTGGCTGGTTAATTACATATAACCAGGAGATTTACACTGTCCTCAGTTTCGGGCACTGACTCCGTGCTGGTTGGTTAAATATATATAACCAGGAGATTTACACTCTCCTCAGTTCATGGCAATGACTCTGTGCTGGGTGGTTTAATATATACAAATAAAACCTGGAGATTTACCCTCTCCTCAGTTTAGGGCACTGACTTTGTGCTGGCTGGTTAAATATATATAACCAGGTGATTTACCCTCTCCTCAGTTTAGGGCACTGATTCTGTGCTGGCAGGTTAAATATATATATAAAGGAGATTTACACTCTCCTCAGTTTAGGGCACTGACTCTGTGCTGGCTCATTAAATAAATATAACAAGGAGATTTGCAGTCTTCTCAGTTTTGGGCACTGAGTCAGCGCTGGCTGGTAAAATATATATAACCAGGAGATTTCCACTCTCCTTAATTTAGGGCACTGACTCTGTGCCAATTAATTAAATATATATAACCACGAGTTTTACACTCTCCTCTGTTTATTTCACTGACTCTGTGCTGGCTGTTTAAATATATATAACCAGGAGATTCACACAGTCCTCAATTTAGGGCAATGACTCTGTGCTGGCTGGTTAAATATATATAACCAGGAGATTTACACTCTCCTCAGTTTAGGGCACTGACTCTGCGCTGGCCAGTTCAAATATATATAAAACCAGGATATTTAGAATCTCCTCAGTTTAGGGCAATGACTATGTGCAGACTCTTTATATATATCTATATATATAAAACCATAGATTTACACTCTCCTTACTTTAGGTCACTGAGTCTGTGCCTGCTGGATAAATATATATAACCCGGTGATTTACACTCTTCTTAGTTTAGGGCACTGGCTCTGTGCTGGCTGGTTAAATATATATAACCAAGAGATTTACACTCTCTTCATTTTCGGGCACTGAGTCTGTGTTGTCTGGGTAAATATATATAACCAGGAGATTTACACTCTCCTCAGTTTAGGGCACTGACTCTGCGCTGGCCAGTTAAAATATATATAAAACCAGGATATTTACACTCTCCTCAGTTTCGGGCACTGAATCTGTGCTGGCTGGTTAAATATATATAACCAGGAGATTTACACTCTCCTCAGTTTAGGGCACTGACTCTGCATTGTCTGGTCAAATCTATATTACCAGAAGATTTACACTCTCCTCAGTTTAGGGCCCTGACTCTGTGCTGGCTGGTTAAATATATATATAAACAGGAGATTTACCCTCTCCTCAGTTTAGGGCACTGAGTCTGTGCTGGCTGGCTAAATATGTATCACCAGGAAATTTATACTCTCCTCAGTTTAGGGCACTGACTCTGTGCTGGTTGGTTAAATTGATAACCAGGCGATTTACCCTCTCCTCAGTTTAGCCCGTTCTGTGCTGGCTGGCTAAAAATATATAACCAGGAAATTTACACTCTCCTCAGTTTAGGGCACTTACGCTGTGCTGGCTGTTGAAATATATATAGCCAGGGGATTTACGTTGTCCTCAGTTTAGGGCCTTGACTCTGTGCTGGCTGGTTAAATATATGTTACCAGGAGTTTTGCACTCTCCTCAGTTCAAGGCAATGACTCTATGCTGGCTGGTTAAATATATATAACCAGGAGATTTACACTCTCCTCAGTTTCGGGCACTGAATGTTTGCTGGCTGGTTGAATATATTCAGCCAGGAGATTTACACTCTCCTCAGGTTCAGGCACTGACTCTGTGTTGGCTGGTAAAATATATACAACCAGGAGATTTACCCTCTCCTCAGTTTCGGGCACTGACTGTGTGTTGGCTGGTATAATATATATGACCAGGAGATTTACCCTCTCCTCAGTTTAGGGCAATGACTCTGTACTGGCTGGTTAAATATATATTTAACCAGGAGATTTAACGTCTGCACAGTTTAGGACACTAAGTCTGTGCTGGCTGGTTAACTATATATAACCAGGAGATTTACACTCTCCTCAGTTTAGGGCAATGACTCTGTGCTGGCTGGTTAAATATACATAACCAGGAATTTTACACTCTCCTCTGTTTCGGGCACTGAATCCGTGCTGGTTGGTTAAATATACATAAACAGGAGATTTACACTGTTCCCAGTATAGAATACTGACTCTGTGCTGCCTGGTTAATTATATATAATCAGGAGATTTACACTCTCCTCAGTTTAGGGCACATGTTCTGTGCTGGCTGTTTAAATTTATATAACGAGGAGATTTACACTGTCCTCAGTTTAGGGCAATGACTCTGTGCTGGCTGGTTAAATATATATTTAACCAGGAGATTTACCGTCTGCTCAGTTTAGGACACTAAGTCTGTGCTGGCTGGTTAAATATATATAACAAGGGGATTTACCATCTCCTCAGTTTCGGGCACTGAATGTGTGCTGGCTGGTATGAATATGTTCAGCCAGGAGATTTACACTCTCCTCAGGTTCAGGCACTGACTCCATGCTGGTTAGTTAAATATATATAACCAGGAGATTTACACTGTTCTCTGTGTAGGGTACTGACTCTGTGCCGGCTGGTTAAATATATACAACCAGGAGATTTACCCTCTCCTCGGTTTAGGGCACTGACTCTGTGCTGGCTGTTTAAATTGATATCCGGGAGATTTACACTCTCCTCAGTTTAGGGCAATGACTCTGTGCTGGCTGGTTAAATATATATAACCAGGAGACTTACCCTCTCCTCAGTTTAGGGTACTGACTTTGTGCTGGCTGGCTAAATATATATAACCAGGAGATTTATCCTCTCCTCAGTTTAGGGCACTGACTCACTGCTGGCTGTTTAAATTGTGAACCGGGAGATTTACACTCCCCTCAGTTTAGGGCGCTAACTCTGTGCTGGCTGTTTAAATATATATAACCAATAGATTTCCCCTCTCCTCAGTTTCGGGCACTGAATTTGTGCTGGCTGGTTAAATATATATAACCAGGAGACTTACCCTCTCCTCAGTTTCGGGCAATGCCTCTGTGCTGGCTGTTTAAAGAGATATAAAAAGGAGATTTACACTGCCTTCAGTTTAGGGCACTGAGACTGTGCTGGCTGATTGAATATATATAAACAGGAGATTTACACTCTCTTCAGTTTAGGGCACTGACCCTGTGCTGGTTGGTTAAATATACATAACCAGGAAAATTACGCTCTCCACAGCTTGGGGCACTGACTCTGTGCTGGCTGGTAAAATATATATAACCAGGAGATTTATCCTCTCCTCAGTTCAGGGCACTGACTCTGTGCTGTCTGTTTAAATTGATAACTGGGAGATTTACACTCTCCTCAGTTTAGGGCAATGACTCTGTGCTGACAGGTTAAATGTATATATAACCAGGAGATTTACCCTCTCCTCACTTTAGGGCACTGAGTCTGTGCCGGCTGGTTAAACATATATAACCAGGAGATTTACACTCTCCTCAGTTTAGGGGACTTACGCTGCGCTGGCTGGTTAAATATATATAACCAGGAGATTTACCCTCTCCTCGGTTTAGGGCACTGACTCTGTGCTGGCTGTTTAAATTGATATCCGGGAGATTTACACTCTCCTCAGTTTAGGGCAATGATATTGTGCTGGCTGGTTAAATATATATAACCAGGAGACTTACCCTCTCCTCAGTTTAGGGTACTGACTTTGTGCTGGCTGTTTAAATATATATAACCAGGAGACTTACCCTCTCCTCAGTTTAGGGCACAGACTCTGTGCTGGCTGTTTATATTGATAAGTAGGAGATTTACCCTCTCCTCAGTTTAAGGCACTGAGTCTGTGCTGGCTGGCTAAATATATATAACCAGGAGATTTATCCTCTCCTCAGTTTAGGGCACTGACTCACTGCTGGCTGTTTAAATTGTGAACCGGGAGATTTACACTCTCCTCAGTTGAGGGCAATGACTCTGTGCTGGCAGGTTAAATATATATAACCAGGAGATTTACAATCTCCTCAGTTCAAGGCACTGACTCTGTGCTGGCTGGTTAAATATATCTAACCAGGAGATTTACACTCTCCTCAGTTCAAGGCACTGACTCTGTGCTGGCTGGTTAAATATATCTAACCAGGAGATTTACACTCTACTCAGTTTCGGGCACTGACTCTGTGTTACCTTGTTAAATATATATAACCAGAAGATAGATACTCTCCTCAGTTTTGGGCAATGACTCTGTGCTGGCTGGTTAAATATATACAATTAAAACCAGGAGATTTACCCACTCCTCAGTTTAGGGCACTGACTTTGTGCAGGCTGGTTAAATATATATAACCAGAAGATTTAAACTCTCCTCAGTTTAAGGCCATGACTCTGTGCTGTCTGGTTAAATATATATAACCAGGAGATTTACACTCCCCTCAGTTTAGGGCGCTAACTCTGTGCTGGCTGTTTAAATATATATAACCAATAGATTTCCCCTCTCCTCAGTTTCGGGCACTGAATTTGTGCTGGCTGGTTAAATATATATAACCAGGAGACTTACCCTCTCCTCAGTTTCGTGCAATGCCTCTGTGCTGGCTGCTTAAAGAGATATAAAAAGGAGATTTACACTGCCTTCAGTTTAGGGCACTGAGACTGTGCTGGCTGATTGAATATATATAAACAGGAGATTTACACTCTCTTCAGTTTAGGGCACTGACCCTGTGCTGGTTGGTTAAATATACATAACCAGGAAAATTACGCTCTCCACAGTTTGGGGCACTGACTCTGTGCTGGCTGGTAAAATATATATAACCAGGAGATTTATCCTCTCCTCAGTTCAGGGCACTGACTCTGTGCTGTCTGTTTAAATTGATAACTGGGAGATTTACACTCTCCTCAGTTTAGGGCAATGACTCTGTGCTGACAGGTTAAATTTATATATAACCAGGAGATTTACCCTCTCCTCACTTTAGGGCACTGAGTCTGTGCCGGCTGGTTAAACATATATAACCAGGAGATTTACACTCTCCTCAGTTTAGGGGACTTACGCTGCGCTGGCTGGTTAAATATATATAACCAGGAGATTTACACTCTCCTCAGTTTAGGGTACTGACTTTGTGCTGGCTGTTTAAATATATATAACCAGGAGACTTACCCTCTCCTCAGTTTAGGGCACAGACTCTGTGCTGGCTGTTTAAATTGATAAGCAGGAGATTTACCCTCTCCTCAGTTTAAGGCACTGAGTCTGTGCTGGCTGGCTAAATATATTTAACCAGGAGATTTATCCTCTCCTCAGTTTAGGTCACTGACTCACTGCTGGCTGTTTAGATTGTGAACCGGGAGATTTACACTCTCCTCAGTTGAGGGCAATGACTCTGTGCTGGCAGGTTAAATATATATAACCAGGAGATTTACAATCTCCTCAGTTCAAGGCACTGACTCTGTGCTGGCTGGTTAAATATATCTAACCAGAAGATTTACACTCTCCTCAGTTCAAGGCACTGACTCTGTGCTGGCTGGTTAAATATATCTAACCAGGAGATTTACACTCTACTCAGTTTCGGGCACTGACTCTGTGTTACCTTGTTAAATATATATAACCAGAAGATAGACACTCTCCTCAGTTTTGGGCAATGACTCTGTGCTGGCTGGTTAAATATATACAATTAAAACCAGGAGATTTACCCACTCCTCAGTTTAGGGCAAAACTTTGTGCAGGCTGGTTAAATATATATTACCAGAAGATTTAAACTCTCCTCAGTTTAAGGCCATGACTCTGTGCTGTCTGGTTAAATATATATAACCAGGAGATTTACACTCCCCTCAGTTTAGGGCGCTAACTCTGTGCTGGCTGTTTAAATATATATAACCAATAGATTTCCCCTCTCCTCAGTTTCGGGCACTGAATTTGTGCTGGCTGGTTAAATATATATAACCAGGAGACTTACCCTCTCCTCAGTTTCGGGCAATGCCTCTGTGCTGGCTGTTTAAAGAGATATAAAAAGGAGATTTACACTGCCTTCAGTTTAGGGCACTGAGACTGTGCTGGCTGATTGAATATATATAAACAGGAGATTTACACTCTCTTCAGTTTAGGGCACTGACCCTGTGCTGGTTGGTTAAATATACATAACCAGGAAAATTACGCTCTCCACAGTTTGGGGCACTGACTCTGTGCTGGCTGGTAAAATATATATAACCAGGAGATTTATCCTCTCCTCAGTTCAGGGCACTGACTCTGTGCTGTCTGTTTAAATTGATAACTGGGAGATTTACACTCTCCTCAGTTTAGGGCAATGACTCTGTGCTGACAGGTTAAATGTATATATAACCAGGAGATTTACCCTCTCCTCACTTTAGGGCACTGAGTCTGTGCCGGCTGGTTAAACATATATAACCAGGAGATTTACACTCTCCTCAGTTTAGGGGACTTACGCTGCGCTGGCTGGTTAAATATATATAACCAGGAGATTTACCCTCTCCTCGGTTTAGGGCACTGACTCTGTGCTGGCTGTTTAAATTGATATCCGGGAGATTTACACTCTCCTCAGTTTAGGGCAATGACATTGTGCTGGCTGGTTAAATATATATAACCAGGAGACTTACCCTCTCCTCAGTTTAGGGTACTGACTTTGTGCTGGCTGTTTAAATATATATAACCAGGAGACTTACCCTCTCCTCAGTTTAGGGCACAGACTCTGTGCTGGCTGTTTAAATTGATAAGCAGGAGATTTACCCTCTCCTCAGTTTAAGGCACTGAGTCTGTGCTGGCTGGCTAAATATATTTAACCAGGAGATTTATCCTCTCCTCAGTTTAGGTCACTGACTCACTGCTGGCTGTTTAGATTGTGAACCGGGAGATTTACACTCTCCTCAGTTGAGGGCAATGACTCTGTGCTGGCAGGTTAAATATATATAACCAGGAGATTTACAATCTCCTCAGTTCAAGGCACTGACTCTGTGCTGGCTGGTTAAATATATCTAACCAGGAGATTTACACTCTCCTCAGTTCAAGGCACTGACTCTGTGTTACCTTGTTAAATATATATAACCAGAAGATAGACACTCTCCTCAGTTTTGGGCAATGACTCTGTGCTGGCTGGTTAAATATATACAAATAAAACCAGGAGATTTACCCACTCCTCATTTGAGGGCACTGACTTTGTGCAGGCTGGTTAAATATATATAACCAGGAGATTTACACTCTCCTCAGTTTAGAGCACTGAGTCTGTGCTGGCTGTTTAAATATATATAACCAGAAGATTTAAACTCTCCTCAGTTTAGGGCAATGACTCTGTGCTGTCTGGTTAAATATATATAACCAGGAGATTTACACTCCCCTTCAGTTTAGGGCACTAACTCTGTGCTGGCTGTTTAAATATATATAACCAATAGATTTCCCCTCTCCTCAGTTTCGGGCACTGAATTTGTGCTGGCTGGTTAGATATATGTAACCAGGAGACTTACCCTCTCCTCAGTTTCGGGCAATGCCTCTGTGCTGGCTGTTTAAAGAGATAAAAAAAGGAGATTTTCACTGCCTTCAGTTTAGGGCACTGAGACTGTGCTGGCTGATTGAATATATATAAACAGGAGATTTACACTCTCTTCAGTTTAGGGCACTGACCCTGTGCTGGCTGGTTAAATAGACATAACCAGGAATTATTACGCTCTCCACAGTTTGGGGCACTGACTCTGTGCTGGCTGGTAAAATATATATAATAAGGAGATTTCCCCTCTCCTCAGTTTAGGGCACTGACCCTGTGCTGGCTGGTTAAATAGACATAACCAGGAATTATTACGCTCTCCACAGTTTGGGGCACTGACTCTGTGCTGGCTGGTAAAATATATATAATAAGGAGATTTCCCCTCTCCTCAGTTTAGGGCACTGACTCTGTGCTGGCTGGTTAAATATATATAAACAGGAGACATACACTCTCCTCAGTGTAGGGCACTGACTCCGTGCTGGCTGGTTACATATATATAGAAAACCAGGACATTTACCCTCTCCTCAGTTTGGGGCACTGACTAAGTGCTGGCTGTTTAAATATATATAACCAGGAGATTTACCCTCTCCTCAGTTTAGGGCTCTGACTCTGTGCTGTCTGGTTAAACATATAGAACGAGGAGATTTATCCTCTCCTCCGTTTAGGGCACTGAGTCTGTGATGGCTTTTAAATATATATGACCAGGAGATTTACACTCTTCTTAGTTTAGGGCACTGACTCTGTGCTGGCTGGTTAAATATATATAACCAGAAGATGTCCCCTCTCCTCTGTTTAGGCCACTGACACTGATCCTTGAGACACTCCTCCAAGTTACAACTTGACAACCTGAAAATAAACATATATCCCAAATGTTTATTCCCTGATAGTTAACTGGATTCCCCCAGTTGCTGGGCAGCAGGCTATAAAGGTTGCTTGGCCTCATCCTACACTGCGCAATGTACTTAGCGATTGAATGACTTCAATCTATTCCTGCGATCCTTAGAGGGCAGAATGGTCTCATCCTGTCTGATTATTATGATGTTGACTGGTTGAATGGGACCTTCCTTTATCTCTGTAACATTACTGAGTGCTTGAGTGAACAACACATGGGTTAGGAGCAACAGCTGGCCATTCAGCCCCTCGCGCCTACTGCACCATTCAGAGTGTGCATTGTTGATGTGATTCTAAATAAACATCCCTTTCCTGTCTGTTCCCAATAAACATGGATTCTCTTGTTCATAAAAGATCTATGGAACTGAACCTTGAGTGCTTTTAGTAACCCAGTCTTCACTGCTACTTCGGCATGGGAACACCACAGATCATGCAGCTCCAAAGAGAAACGAACATCCCTGTCTCAGGCAGAATTGGGAATGCCCTTATTCTCAAACTGTGTTCCCCGCAAACCAATCACCACTCTTTTGATATATAAGGAGTCGACAGTTAGGAACATATATCGACCATTCAGCCCATCAGGCCTATCCACTTTCCCATTAACTCTCCAAAATGAAATACTTACCACATTCAGCCTCCATTGAACTCGTGGAAAGACCATTCCAGGCAAGATCATATGACTAATCAACGCTGGAGCATACTTAGGCCATTCAGCCCATCTTTTCTGCCATGACATTTGATAAGCGCTAAAACTTTTCTGAATCCCATTCTCCTGCATTCTCCGTTTAAGCATTGATATCATTATTAGTAAAAACGTATATATCTCTGGATTAAAGAAAGCGTGTGCCTGCATGTGGGCTTATGTTCATGTGTTTGTGTGCAAATGTCCATATCTACGTGCATATTCCTGTGTGCATGTGTTCTGTGTGTTAGTGTCCGTTTCTCAGTTTGTGTGTACGTCTGTTTGCATTGCTGGGCAATGTTGTTTTTGAAGTAAATAGATTGAAATTGGAATCAAAGTCTCCCTCCTCCTCCTCTGTCTGTCTGTCCATGTTGTTGCTAGAGTTCACAGAATCGCTACAGTGTGGAAACAGGCCATTTGGCCCAGCGCATCCACACTGACCCTTTGAAGAGTAACCTACCCAGACCTATTTCCCGACTATCCTATGTTTACCCCGATTAACTCCCCTAACCGACACATCCCTGGGCACTATGTAAAATTTAGCATGGCCAATTCTCCTAATATCCACATCGTTGGACTGTGGGTGGAAGCCGGAGCACCCGGTGGAAACTCACGCAGACACAGGGAGAATGTACAAACTCCACACAGACAGTCGCCCGATCGTGGAATTGAGACTGGGTGCCTGGCGCTGTGAGGAAGCGGTGCTTGCCTCTGAGTTTTATGATTAGAATCATGCAATACGTCCCTCTGCTGTCCTCTCCACACCACTGCATCAGTAGCAGAGTTCGAAACTCTGAGAAGATAATAAATACTTTCCTGTGAATCTCTCAAATTCCATGGCCGTTTCATTTTTCAAATAATGTCTTTGGAAGCACAGAGCAGATTTGTGTGATACTTAACGATGTTATTCCTGCATCATTACCACCACTACTGGGCCTTTTTCGGGATTTTTCAATACTTTCTCACTCAATTTTTCAGCATTGCAAGTCACAGAATGAGAAATAAATTCATCTCATCTCCTGACAGTTGATTCACTTGGAGGTGAGCATTTCCATTCTGACAGGCCCAAGTATATTTGCCACTCTCCATCTATCAGCATTTTGTGTGTGTGTGTATGCGTGTTGGGGGATGGGGTAGTGTGTATGTTGATGGTGCTGTCAGTATGGATGTAGCTGTGAGCTGCTGCCCTCTGTCCCTCCCAGATTGAATCCTCGAAGGTTATCACCTTCTGCCACTGTCACTGCAGTAGAGTGTGGAGGCCAGCTGAGGGAGAGATTGTGTCATTTTAAACAACACAGAGACAGTCAAAACTGCACCCGCGTATAGAAACCCACAGAGTCTAATACAGACACACAGGGAGATAGATACCTGACACTCCACCACACGGCTGGATCCTTTCTGACCTATTCCAAAATGTTTCTGTTGGAATAGGAGACGGGTATGGGTGGAGTGAGGCTGGGTGTGGGTGACCCTGCTGTTAGTGCTGGAGTAGGTGGTGACATGTCCAGAGGGAATCAGTCTACAGTGTTGTATCCATGCTGTGGTATTAGTGAAGTAGATATAGTAGAGGGGAAAGATAGAGAGAGAGAGGGAAGGTGCTGCATGCAGCAGTGAGAGTAGTGGACCGTGAGACTTGATCGGAGGTAGGTGCTATAACAGGTAGACAGTGAGTGTGAGGGAGCAGAGAGAATACGGTGAGACTAATCCTGACAGAGCGGGGAAGGTTATTGATGCTTGTCCTGTGTTGCTGGACATTTCTTCAGACCGCAGACACTGCACTGAGCTGGGTGGGGAGCTCAGACCATGCTCGTTGGGTCTCGTGGTGTGGCCCCCTCTGGGAAGAGAATGGTCTCCCTCTGTACCAGCCCATCCACCAGGACCTCCGTATCCCAGCCGACAAACTGTGGTGTAATTGCCCCATATCTGTGATCCTCAGGATAAACTGTGCAGGGCAGTTCCAACATGAGAAAGCTCAACCATGTGCCCACTGGCCTAAAGATGGCACCAGTGCCAAGGGTCACGGAGTATCGGGGGCATCTGGGCGATAGTGTGTATCTCCAGCCAAGATGGGCGGGAGAATGGTGCTCGCATTGAAGGAGAGGGACACCATGGGTTGTGCCGGGTAGTTAATGAGGTGAGTTTGATAAGATAGCACCAGGAAACTAGTTCAGTCTCGTGCAGACTGTCCCTCTGTCACACTCAATGAAAATGACACTGAGACAATTTTTTGTTAGATTCAACCCAATGAAGACTGTGCTGACCCCAATCTCAGTTACAGCGCTGCAGCTGGTTGACCAATGCTCTCCATCACAGAGAAGGAGCTAAACGTCACCTTACCCTTTGGAAATAAGGTCATGGGGAGGTGGTGGTTGAGGTATCAGTGGAGGAGCACTTTATGGCAAGTCATCATAGTTCTATTATTTTTAAAGTAGAGATGGAAAAGGATGAACTATTTCTAAAACAAAGTTCTAAATTGTTGAAAAGGCAATTTTGATGATATTAATCAAAACTTTTCCAAAGTCGATTGGGACAGATAGTCGCAACGAAGGAGGTCTGGGAAGCCTTCAAAAATGACACCTCAGGAGTACAGATACATTATATCCTCTTGGGTTAAAGGGTAAGGCTGGTATGTGTAAGGAATGCTGGAGGGTTGGAAAAATTGAGGTTCTGGCACGGATGCGAGGGAAGGATATGTTCAGGTATAGACAGCTGGAATTGAGAAGTATTTTCTTAATTCATTCATGGGATGCGGGCATCGCTGGCTACGCAACATGTATTACTCAGCCCTAATTGCCCAGAGGGCAGTTAACAGTCAACAACATTGCTGAGGGTCTGGAGTCACATGTAGGCTCGACCAGGTAAAGATGGCAGTTTGTTTCCGAAAAGAGTGTCAGTGAACCAGATGGATTTTTCTGACAATCGGATTGGCCATCATTAGCCTCTTCATTCCTGATTTAAAGTGAATCAATAGAAAATTCAGAAGGCAACAAGAGTATACTTAAGAGGGAAATTGGGAGCATAAAAAGGGTACATGCGATAGCTTTGGCAAATGGAGTTAAGGAGAACCTAAAGAAATTCTACAAATACATCAAGGACAAAAGGGTAACATTGAAGAGAATAGGACATCCTTAAAGATCAGCAAGGCTGCCCATGTGCGGAACCACAGGAAATGGGGGAGGTACTGAACAAATATTTTGTATCAGTATTTACTGTGCAGGAGGATATGGAAGATAGTGAACTTGGGAAATAAGTAGTGATATCTTGGAAAGTGTCTGTATTAGAGAGGAGCTGCTGGAGGTCTTAAAATATGCAAAGGAAGGAAAATGTCTTGGCTTTTATTAGATGTACGCTAGAACTCTGTCAGAAGCTAGGAAAGTGATTGCTGGGCCCCTTGCTATCATCAATAACCACAGGTAAAGTGATGGAAGACTGGAGATTGGCTAACGTGGTGCCACTACTCAAAGGATTTAAGAAGTGTAATCAGGAAAAGTTAGTGAGCCTGACGTCAGTGGTGTGTAAGTTGTTGGAAGGGATCATGAGGCATAGGATTTTCATGCTATTAGAAATGTAACGACTGATTAGGGACAGTCAACATGGCTTTGTGCAAGCAATATTGTGTCTCACTGACTTGACTGAGATTTTCTTGAAGAAGCGACTAAAAATATTAATTGAGATAGAGATCCATCCTGTCTATACCTGACATATGCTTCCTTCCTTTTCTTAACGAAACCTCAATTTCTTTAGTCATCTTGAATTCCCCATACCTACCAGCCTTCCCTTTCACCTTAGAGGAGAAAGTGAGGACTGAAACTGCTGGAGATCAAAGCTGAAAATGTGTTGCTGGAAAAGCTCAGCAGGTCAGGCAGCATCCAAGGAACAGGAGAATAGACGTTTCAGGCATGAGCTCTTCTTCAGGAAGAAGTGCTCATGCCCGAAATGTCGATTCTCCTGCTCCTTGGATGCTGCCTGACCTGCTGCGCTTTTCCAGCACAACATTTTCAGTTACCTTTCACCCTGACAGGAATATACATTCTCTGGATTCTTGTTATCCCATTTCTAAAGGCTTCCCATTTTCCAGCCATCCCTTTACTTGCGAACATCTGCCTCCAACATTGGCCTTTCTTCAATTTAGAATTCAACTTTGAGATCTGGTCTGTCCTTTTCCATCACTATTTTAAAACGAATGCAATTATTGTCGCTGGCCCCAAAGTGCTCCCCCACTGACACCTCAGCCACCTGCCCTGCGTTATTTCTCAAGAGTAGGTCAAGTTTTCATTAGGTGCATCAGCATACTGAAACAGAAAATTGTCTTGTACACACTTAACAAATTCCTCTCCATCTCAACTCTTAACACTATGGCAGTCCCAGTCGATATTTGGAAAGTTAAAATCCCCTTAACCATAACCACCCTATTATTCTTACAGGTAGCTGAGATCTCCTCACAAGTTTGTTTCTCAATTTTCCTCTGACTATTGGGGGGCTCTATAGTACAATCTCAATAAAGTGATCATCACTTTCTTATTTCCCAGTTCCACCCAAATAACTTCCCTGGATGCATTTCCGGGAATATCCTCCCTCAGCACAGTTGCAATGCTATCCCTTATCAAACATGCCACTCCCCCTCCTCTCTTGCCTCCCTTTCTATCCTTCCTGTAGCATTTGTATCCTGGAGCATTAAGCTGCCAGTCCTGCCCATCCCTGAGCAATGTTTCCATAATTGCAATGATATTCCAATCCAATGTTCCTAACCATGCCCTGAGTTCATCTGCCTTCCCTATTAGGCCCCTTGCATTGAAACTTTCGAGGAGAGAGTGAGGACTGCAGATGCTGGAGATCAGAGCTGAAAATGTGTTGCTGGAAAAGCGCAGCAGGTCAGGCAGCATCTAAGGAGCAGGAGAATCGACGTTTCGGGCATGAGCCCTTCTTCAGGAATCATGAAGCAGGGCTTTTCCAGCAACACATTTTCAGCCCTTGCATTGAAATAATGCTGTTTAATGTATTCGTCCTACCTTATCCCTGCCTGCTCTGATTGTTTGACGCACTTCTGTTCTCAGCTGTACCTATCACAGATCGATCTCTTTCCTCACTATCTCCCTGCCCCCCACCCCCCCTCCCAAGCAGCTCTAGCAATTTTCCCTGCCAGTATATTAGTCCCCTTCCAATTTAGGTGCAATCCATCCTTCTTGTACAGGTCACTTCTACCCCAACAGAGATTCAAATGATACATAAAAGTGAATCCTTCTCTCATACACCAGCTCCACAGCCATGCATTTATCTGCGCTATCCTCCTTTTCTTGCCCTCACAAGCTCGTAGTGCAGGGAGCAATCCCGATATTACTACCCTTGAGGACACACTTTTAAATTTGTGCCTAACTCTCTGTAATCTCCCTTCAGATTTTCAACCTTTTATCTTCCAATGTTGTTGGTTCCAATGTGGACAATATCCTCCTGCTGGCCCCTCTCCCTCGTGAGAACATTCTGCACCGTCTCTGAGACATCCTTGATCCTGGCACCAGGGAAACAACACACCATTCTGCTTTTTCTCTACTGGCCACAGTAACGTCTGTTTGTACCTCTGACTACAGAATCCCCTAACACAATTGATCTCTTGGAAGCCGACATTCCCCTCGTTGCATTTGAGCCAGTCTCAATACCTGAAACTTGGCTGTTCGTGCTACGTTCCCCTGAGAATCTATCGCCCTCTACATTTTCCAAAGCAGCATACCTGTTTGGAATAGTTAAATCCGCAAAAGACTCCTGCCTTAGGTACCAACCTCTCTCAATCTTCCTGGAGTTCACCCATGTATGTGACTGATTCTGAGGCCTCTCCCCACCCCCCACCCCCATAACTGTTATCCATCACATACTGTTGCTGTTGCAAATTTCTTATCGCTTCTATCTGTCTCTCCAACCGATCCACTCGATCTGATAAGATTCGCATCGAACAGCATTTATGGCAGATATAATCCGCAGTAAACCTTAAACTCTCTTTAAACTCTCACCTCTGACAAGAAGTACATATCACTGCAAAGGCATTTTTGCTCCTTCACAATCTACAGACCCAGAAAATAACATTGTCTTATTCCTCTACAAACACTGCCCCAGGTTAAATTAATAGCTATTGCTTATATGTTATGTTTAATCAAGAGACTTATCTCCAAAAACATATAATCAAGATAAAAATCCACTGTACCCACTACTGCAGCCTTTCTCTGAGACAGACTTAAAACAACAATTAACTTAACTGATCCTGTGCTGTGAACTTCGCCCAACAGTTCCTCCAAGATTTGTAGTGAATTTCATTGTTTGTTAATTTTCCCAGATGCACTCCACTGCATCTGTGTCTGTAACATGAACAACAAATGGAGCAGAGGCTGCAGAGACGGGAAGCTCTGAAACCACGGAGTAAGTGTGTGTGAGTAAAGGGATCTGCTGTATTTTGTTTTCGCCTGGACAAGCACATACTCTCATTCTCCCCGTGACACACACTGATGCACACACTCCCGATCTGCTCTACACACACAATCACACACCCTCTCTCTCACATTCCACACACGCACTCCACTCTGTCACAAGCACGCATTCACATGGAGCCTCCCTCTCTCCCTCCCGGCACTCACTTCAACACACTCCACCTCACTCTCTCTCACATACACAGTGTCTGTATCTCCCCTTCACACAGACTCGTCCCCTCTCTCACACATAAGCACACGCACACACACACACATGTATGCACATATAAACATGCGGGGTGAATTTGCATTTGCCAACTTGTATTTGCAGATGCATTTTATTTTGTTCCAAATACATACAAGTTGTAGAACGTCAGTCAATGTGATATTTTACGAACTCCGACTTCGTAAATAAAGCCAGTCTGACTCCAGGTGAAGACACAGATAGCGTCCGAACAAGGTCTCACGCTTAGAATACATTGTCTGACCGCAAGTTTTACTTCATTTACCTGAAGGTATCTCCAGGAACTGACTTGAAATAAATGTTGCGATTTGCAGAATAATCAATCAAACTTGCACCTGCATTCTAACTGATTAAGTATATAAGAACCATCTTAGGTGTGTACAATTCATGCGCATAAGTTGTACAACCCTTTGACCTTTTTCTTTTAACTTCTGTGTTTCAGGTCTTCCTCCCAATTACACGTGAGGAAGGAGCAGCGCAATGAAACCTGTGTTTACAAATAAACCCATTGGACTCTAACCTGGTGTCGTTTGATTTTTGATCTTGTCCAATCCAGTCCAAAACCAGAGGCTCCATATCCTAACCCCATGTGTTCTTGAATTGCATATTAATCTTTTGAAATGCACGTTACGCACTGATGTCTGGAAGTCCAGATATAATACATCTATAGGATCGCCATTATCCACCTTGCTTGTTACGTTTTATTTAAAGAAAGTTAGTCAAATCATTCAAACATGATTTATCCTTCATAAAACTTTGTTGACTGTGCTGGATTGTGGCTTGACTTTGGAAATGTCCTGTTATTAATTCCTTCATAACGGATTCTAATAATTTGTCTTCAATACCAATAGTTTTCTCATTACTTTTCATTCCCCAGTGGAGCTGGTCATTCGAAGTCCTCTCCCTTTCTATAACCTCTATGTTCGCTTTCACAATTCCTGTGTAACAGTCACAAGGCTGTAAAAGATCTGCTCCAATTGCTGTGTAAGAGGCAGGAGTGGTTGATTGGACTCATTCTTTTCCTGCTTTACTCACTCGCTGGGCTGAATGAACTCCTGGCATTCCTACATTGTAGTCTCAATGGACTTGCATGTCCTACTCCTATTCCTGACCAAGCCGCTCAAGATCTCAATGTCCACCTCCTGTCGCTCACTGAGAGGTTTGGGGACTTATGAAATCTCCCTGCTCAAATGTCACTTTTCAAGGGCCGAACTATGCAGGCAATTTGTGTTGCCCACACTGGGTAGCTCAGTCGTTAGCACTGCTGCCTCACTGCACCAGAGATCCTAGTTCAATTTCAATCTCTAGTTTCCTCCCATAGTCCCAAGATGTGCAGGATAGGTGGACTGGCCACGCTAAATTACCCATAATATCCGGGGATGTGGAGGCCAGCTGCATCAGTCATGGACAATGACAGGTTATAAAGATTGGGTGGGGTGGGTGGTGGGTTTAGATGGGATGGTCTTCCGAGGATCATTGTGGAGTCGATGGGTCAAATGGCTTGCTTTCACATTGCAGGGATTTTATGACTAACACGTTTGTTGCAGAAATCAGCTGAGGGACCAATCTTTGAGTTCATTCTAACATGCTTTCCTCAGTGAGGAGATTAAATCTCTGTGCACTACTCCAGATGTGATTTTAACACGATGCTGTACAGCAGCAGCAACGCTTTACCACAGTGCTGTAAGGTTTCCACCCAGGTTAGAGCAGTCTTAGCTGTCTGGGGAATACACAGCATTGCTGAAAGATCATTGTCCTTCTGTACTCCACCAGCATAGCGGGAGATCTGGAGAAAATCTCACAATGACGCTTGCGAAGAACGGGGAAGATGTGTTGAGATAATAACCATGATGAGATATGCCTCGCCAAACATCTCGCCTGAATCTGCCATTCACCTCGCCAGAGCCCACGTCACTCAGATTCCAAGAATCTGGTAAGGTCGATCTTAGAAACAGCAAGGAAAAGCAAACATTCATGAGAGTTATGTATCATAGTGAAAGATGCAATACAAATGCTGGGTACGTTATAAAACAGGAAATTAGACATACAGGTTTGTGGGTACTGCAGTAATAATGGACAGGTTCAAGTTACATCTTACCAGTGTTTACCCAAGTGAATGTTAATGTTGAGTGTGTATGAACCTGGTTGGTTTAGTAGTATGTTGAGCACCGAGGTGTTGATCAGGCAATTTTTCAATTGGAGTTGTGTAATCAGAAGAGCAAATCGAAGACCTTGCTGTTGAGGAGCTTTGGGGAATAGTGATACTAATATATTGAATTTTTCATGACGTCTGAATACAAGCAGTTTTTTTTATTATATTACGGACATATACCTGAGTCGTGCAAGCCATTAAGATAGGAGAATAAACTTGGCTTTGGTGAATTTGAAAAGTACATTAAAGTGACTTAATGAAAGACAGGCAAAGTCTGTTATTTACAGAAGTACTGTAATATACATATATTGTTCCAACGCATAAATCACAAAAGTGAATCAACGATGGTGAACGAAAGAAGTTAAGAATAGCATTAGATTGAAGAAAGTGCGTTAGAGAAGGGTCATATATTATGGATTCATTGAAATTGCGGACGTAACAAAAGGGGACTGATAAACTGATAAGTAAATTATAAAGAGAACAGCATTACAAACTAACCAGATTCAAAAAGACAGACCACAAACCTCTACTAATATTTAAAAGGAAAATAAAAGCAAGGTCAAAGGTGGGAGAGTGAATGTGTGGACAGGATAATTTATTGTGGAGAACAGAAAAATGATAGGGAAACTAAACAGTTACTTTATATCTGTCATTACAGAGAAAGGTCCAGAAAATCTCCCAGAAATACCAAATGACCATGGCACTTGTGTAACTAAAGACTAAAATCATTCATAACTAGAATGAGCATTGATAATTCTGACAGACCAAATGTACTTCATACCAGAATTTCAGAGAAAGCAAAAGTGGACATAATAATTGAATTGGGAATCACTGTATTTTTCGTATTCAATTTGGAAGGTTATAAATTCAGTCTAAGGATTTACAAAGTGAAGAAGAGGTAGAATGGTGAACTACAGACCAGTTAACTTATTGTTCACAGTGAGGAATCTGTCGGATTTTATTATAAAGAATGCACTATTGCACAATTGGAAAGGTATAGCAAACGTCTAAGGAATGATGCTATATTTCTGACACTGAAGGCAACACTTACAAACCTTTTTCTTGAAGATGTACCTTGCCGATGTAAAATATGAAGAACAAGTGGATGTGGTATAGTTGGATATCTTTAGGACTTTTAAGGAATCCATACTTTAAGTTAGACCTACAAGAATAAAGCAAATTGTATTGGGAGGAATATACGCAAATGGGGGAAGGTAAAGTTGCGTCTGCCTTTGTTTGAAGGGAATCAGAATGTAGGCAATGAAGGGCTCTGTGATCTCTCTCCATGGATGATGTCTGAGTCACTGTGATATCCAGCATGTTTGGTTTCAGTACAGATTCCAGCTTCAGTAGCACACTCTCACCACCACACCCTCCCTCCACATTCACATCTTTATCATTTCTAAATACCACAAATAATTAGGGACATTGCACTGGTCCCTTTGATGCGCCAGGGGAGACTGATCTCCAAGCACACAAACAGCTTTCTGGCAGTACTCTCTGTTTCCTGCCAGAGCACAAAGATTGTCCGGGGGGTTGGCAGTGAGGAGTAAGTTTTATGTTACAGGAAGATACAGATGGAATGATCAGATGCGCAGAGCAATGGCAGATGGAATGTAACCCTGATAAATATGAGGTGATTCACTTTGGAAGAAGGAACCAGACAGGGGAGTACTCAATGAATGGCAGCACACGAGGAAGGTCAGAGGGTGCTTCGCCACACATCCCTGAATGTCACTAGGCAGAATAATAGGTTAGATCAGAAGTCACATGCGACTGTCGGCATAACCTTTAATCATTGAGACAGAGATTGTAAGAGTTATACAAAATTTTGATTCGGCCACAGATGGAATACTGTGTGGAGTTCTGGGAGTCACATTATGGAAGGATGTGATTGCACTGAAGGGAGTACAGAGGAGATTCACCAGGATGTTCCATGGCATGGAGCATATCAGCTATGGAGAGAGGCTGGATAAGCTCTGGTTATTTACACTGGAGCAGTGAAGGCTGAGGGGGACTTGATTCAGAAAGATAAGATTACGAGGGGCATGGACAGGGTGGCTACACAGCAGCTGCTCCTTTTAGTCAAGGGATAAGAACAAGGGAGAACAGGTTTAGAGAAGATATCAGGATTGTTTTTCACCCACACGGCATTGGAGACAGGATTAAATTTCCTGAGAGGAGAGTTGTGATGGGTAATCTCACAACCATAAAAATGTACTTGAAGTATCATAACATTTATGGCTACAGATCTCATGTAAGAAAGTGGGACTAATGTAGATCATGCTACTTTTCGGACAGTACAGAGTATATGCTTCTGTGATTGTTTGATTAGGGACAGTTAAAGCATTAAGAAGATAAGTCGTGCGTTGACCATCATTGCAGGGGGATTTGAGTACAGGAGCAAAGGTGTCTTACTGCAGTTGTATAGGGCCTTTGTGAGACCCCCATCTTGAATATTGTGCAGTATTGTGTGCAGTGTTAGTGTCCTTACCTAATAAAGGACAAATCTAACATTTAGGGAGAGCAGGGAAGGATGACCAGACTGACCTGTGGGTTGACAGGCATGTTGTGGGAGCAGAGTTTGGGGTGACTGGAAATGTATTCCATGAGCTGTCGGAAAATATGTGAAATATATAAAACTCTGACGGGGGAGACAGTATGGAAGCAGGGATGATGATTCCCCAGTCTTGGACGTCTAAAACAAGAGCCCACAGTATTAGATTCAGGCAGGCCACTCTGCATTGAGAGGTGGATAA
Organism: Chiloscyllium punctatum; assembly: GCF_047496795.1. NCBI lineage: Eukaryota > Metazoa > Chordata > Chondrichthyes > Orectolobiformes > Hemiscylliidae > Chiloscyllium > Chiloscyllium punctatum. Next base: position 91,105,597 of record NC_092750.1, read on the forward strand.
ATGTCTGCACTCAGAGACTGGTGAACCTGGGGAAATCTCTCCTAGATCAGGCAGTGGAAGACAAGGCAGTGAATATAAATAATGATGGTTAGACACGAAGGGGATGGGAAGAGAGCTGGACTATGGTGTGGAGATAGAGGATCAGCGATCGTTACAGGTTGTTCTCCGATAATGCGGCAGCTGTGTTCCTGTGGTTCACTATTATAGAAAGCATTGCAATATAAATAATGGCGGCTATGGGAAGGAAAGGGTAAGGTTTGAAGATCCAATAATGCCAGGAAAAATCAGATCATAAAAAATAGTCAGCCTAACACTAACAACAGCACAGTCTATGTAAATCATTAAACCATATATTGTAATGTAATAGTGCTGTAAATATACCACTTTCACACTATAGTTACTGACTACAGCCCTGTACCTTACACCAAGCTCATCACCAGAACGCACGCGAACGGACTGACCACATGACGCTACTGCGGGATTCCAGTTACAGTGGATTCCCGACATTAAGGAAACCAGCCCTTCAGCCCAACACGTCCACACCACCTTCCGAAGAGTGACCCACCCAGACCCATTCCTCGACCCTATATTTACCCCTGACTAACACACCTAACACTATGGCCAATTTAGCATGGCAAATTCAACTGACCAGCACATCATCGGACTGTGGGAGGAAACTGGAGCACCTCAAGGAAACCCATGCAGCCACAGGGAGAATGTGCAAACTCCAGACAAAAATTAACGCAATCCGGAAATTGAACTCAGGTCCCTGGTGCTAACCGCTGAACCACTCTGCCTTCCCAAGATTTCTCCCCAAGATTCTTCCCCTGGTTTGAAAGAAAGTTCCTTCTAAATGTCGACTACAGGTCCCAGTTCTGGATGTAGGTTTGCTCGCTGAGCTAGAAGCTTCATACATCTATAACCTCAACCTGAGCTACAAATCTTCTCAAACCTTGCTAAATATTCCAAGTTTCAGGCTCAGTTTCAAGACGTTTGGAGTGGATTTCATGTCTATTTTAGCTGAATACATTGAGGGTGCATTTTGTAGACTGAGGACCCGGAGACTGGGTTTGGCTGTTCAGCTGGTGCCAGGGATGGAATCACGTCACAATGAACGGGAGCTCGCTTTGTAAAGAAAGGTGCACAATTCATGAATCGTGTTGCAGCCAAGTTGTGTTTAATAAGCACACATTATTGGACAACTGCCTGTATATTGAATGGAGGAGCAAAATTGATGAGCCGAAGGGACTACACTCATTTTTTTTATTTTATATGTCCCGATGTTTAAACATACTAAGGGATATGAAACTTGTGTGGGGAAAACTGCATTGAGGAGATTTTATCCATGAACTAGAAGGGAGAAGGCTCAATGTGTCGAAACACCTCCTCCTTTCCCAAAGTTTCTGTGCAATCTGTGGGAAAGCTCTGTAACTGTTGTCACAAGGTGTCAGATGTTAGGAAGGAGATCTCTGCGAGGTGGAAGGACTGTGTTTCCAATTCCCTTTTCCAACGCGGAGACTGATGCTGGTTGTTCAGTCCGGTTTTATCCTTTATGACCTCGGAGCAGTTTGAAACAGTAGAGTGTCTTGCTTGGCTGTTTCCGAGACCATTGAAGAGTTTATCATATGTATGTGTGTCTGGAGTCACTTTTAGGCCAGACCAGGGAATCACAGTTGATTCACCTCTTGAAAGTACATTGGAGAAGTAAATTGGTGTTTACAATCGACATTGGCTTCAAGGTCACTGTTACGGACGCCAGATTTTACATCTTGATATTTCATAAATTGTTATTAATTTCCACCAGCTGCCAGAGCATTAGCCTGGTCTGGATTAGTAATCCAGTGACTTTTCCACAACTGCACCATCTCGACATAGGGACCTATCTGAAACCACACTGAGCTGGTTATTTCTGTGCTGCTTGACAGCTCTGTCAAAAAGAACTCCCACCAATGTGACTGTCGCGACGGGACTGAGGGCGTAGTAAATGGTCAGACTGTAGTTATTCCCTTGTCATGGGACTGAGTATGCGACTATACAAGACATTGGTAAGGCCACTGTTGGAATATTGCGTGAAATTCTGGTCTCTTTCCTATCAGAAAGATGTTGTGAAACTTGAAAGGGTTCGGAAAAGATTTACAAGGATGTTGCCATGGTTGGAAAATTTCAGCTATAGGGAGAGGCTGAACAGGCTGGGAGCCTGTTTTCCCTGGAGCGTCAGAGGCTGAGGGGTGACCTTACAGATGTTTATAACCTCATAAGGGCATGGTTAGGATAAATAGACAAAGTCTTTTCCCTAGGGTCGGGGAGTCTAGAACTAGAGGACATAGGTTTAGGGTGAGAGGGCAAAGATATAAAAGAGACCTAAGGAGCAACTTATTTCAAGCAGAGGATGGTAGGTGTATGGAATGAGCTACCAGAGAATGTAGTTGAGGCTGGTATAGTTGCAACATTTAAGATGCATTTGGATGGGTATATGAATAGGAAGGGTTTGTAGGGATATGGGCCAGGTGCTGGCAGGTGGGACTAGCTTGGGTTGGGATATCTGGTCGGCATGAACGGGTGTGACAGAAGCTTCTGTTTCCATGCTGTGCATCGCTATGACTATGACTCATTGGATATACTTGAGTAATTTTCCACATTGCCAGGGAGATGTCAGTGTTGGAGCTGGAATGAAACAGTTTCCCCAGGGACACGGCTTGTTGGGTAGCAAAAGTCTTCAGTCCTATTGCAGGAATGGTGTCAGGGCCCATTGCCTTTGACATATCTGCTGTGTCCAACTGTTTCTTCATGTCACGGCAGCAAATCAAATTGGTTGGAGACTGGCATCTGTGATACTGTGGGCATCATGACGAGGGTGAGGTGGATTATCGACTCAACACTTCAGGCAGAGGATGATGCAAATACCACATCCTTGTCATTTACACTAATGTTCAGGGCTGTTCCGTTATTTAGGATGGGGATATTTGTGGAATCCTCTCCTACAGTAAGTTGTTTAATAGTCCATCGGAATTGATGACTGAATGAGGGTAGAATGCAGACCTTCGATCTTATCTTTAGTCTTGAGCTGATTTCGCCCTCTCCATCAGATGGTAGTTCTGTTGTTTGGAATGTAATCAGTCAAGGGTGGTAGCTTTAATGGGTTTCATCAGGTTTAGATACACATAGTTCTGAATCTGGCATGTTCACCCAGACTCGTCACTGAATCATCACTCGGCTTGATGATAATGATAGACTGATGGATTATCCTGGAGGATAAGTTATGGATTGTGATTGAATGCAATTGTACTGCTGCTTAGATCTACATCATCACATGATAACCCAATGTGAGCTGCAATATCTGCAAACCAATTCTACTGACTTTCCCCAAGTTCACACCGAGACCCATTCACACATCAGCCACGTACTCAGTGACCTAACCTGGTTTCTAATGTGCGAACAGTTCCAGTTTCATGTTCTCATTCTGCTGACGGTCGAACCTTGATGTTACGCCTCCAATATGTAACATTACTCCTATACTTTAACATATTAATCTGAATCATTTTCTTTCTCGTAATACCATCTTCTGTGTTTGAAGTGAACGTTTATTCCTCTGTTTTTCTCCCTGACCATGATTAAGAGTTTTCTCGTATTCGCGATGCTAGGCTTATGTCTTTTCAGAGCCAAGGAACTTGTGCATTTTGCGTTATTTTTCACTTCCCAATGTACTGCCCTCCATGCCGGACAGGATGTTTGAGCAGATTTGACACACTTCTTTGGAACTTGTTCAAAAATAGAAATTGCTGAAGAAGCTAAGCAGGTCTGGGAGCATCTTGTGGCGTGAAAGCAGGGTTAGTCTTTGAGGAGCAGTGACCCTTCCAAGTTTCTCCACTAATTCTTGTATTTTTATTTCCAATATCCACAGTTTTTTTGTTTAATTAAAAATTTATTCTGTGCCTATTTATTTCTGGAGAAACTCAGCAGTTCTGGCAGCATCTGCAGAGACATAAACACAGTATTAGCGTTTCAAGCCCAGTGCGACACTTCTTCAGAACTGAAAAGGATTGGAAATTGGACATTATACTCCCTTGGCAGGGTGTGGGGGGTGGGTAGGTGACAGGGAAAAGAGGGCATGCCAACAGATAAACAGGCTTTTAGCAGTGGTGAACGAGAAGATGATATAAAATGAGGTTAAGTTAAGATGTGAATGTGGGAAATAAGTTCTCTTTATTGAGTGGAAGATAAAGAAGACAGCCACACAAGGTCATAGGGAGGCGAGGAGGGAGAATGTTGACCACGTGGTATTATACAGATCTGGCCAGAGATACATTTTCAGTGTAGAGATCATCACCGCCGTCAGACAAAGGAATTCAGGTGATTGACTTTTTATTGTCACTAGTAAGATTTTCATGCTGCCTTAGTGTTGTAACATGGAGAAAACAAATATCAGTATGAAGTTTGGGCTGAGTGCTGTTTACCAGTTGCTTTTAATATTGTTTCAAATATGCAGTGCCTATTTTTAAAAGCTTGTTCTTGAAGTTAGTGTCAGATGGAGTGAAGGAGGTTGAGGGTGACATTGTAGAAGTTTATAAATAATGGGAATCATGGATAGGGTGAAAAGCCAAGGTCATTTCCAAAGGATAAGAAAATGAAACCATACAGACCATAGGTTTATGTTGTAAGAGGGAAGATTTGAAAGGGAGAAAGAGGGAGCTTCGTTTACACAGTGGGTGATGCGTTTACGAAATGAGCTGCCAGAGGAAGACTGGCAGATGCAAGTACAGCTCCAACATTTAAAATACATTTGCACAAACAAATGAATGGGAACCGTTTTGAGGTGCATGGGCCAATGCAAGCAGATGGGACCAGTTTACATTGGAAAAACTGGCTGGCATGGACAGGTTGGACCACAGATTGTGTCTGTGTGCGATATGACTGTATGAATATAGAAAGCGAAGAAAGGGGAAGAAAAGATGTGATGTAAGCAAGTTGGCAAGAAATATAAAAACAAGTTGCACGAGCTTTTCCGTGTATGTAAGAAGAGTTCAAGAGGCGTGAGAGATCTTTGGTAAAAATAAAGGTATATTGAGGACATTTGGAGGTTGTGACTGGGACATTGGCGACAGGGAACAGATAGATAATTTACAGTATTTCACATCGTTCCTCACAGGTGAAGGTGCTGCAAATATTTCAATGATATTAAAAAATGGTAACAGGAGGGAAGTTCTTGAACTGTCTCTAACAAAAGGAACAAGGCAAACAGGTCATCAGCAATTCATAGCTGGTTTTGAAAGAAGTGGTCACAGAGTGGCTGGTGGCTCTGTGTGAAATATTCCATAACTCTCTGAATTAAAGGAGTGATCCAGTGAAACTGGAGACCCTTCAATGTGGCGTCTGTCTTCAAGAAAGGAGCGAGACTGAAAGCAGGAACCATTCAGCCTAATCATTATTGTGACGAATCTGTGAGAGCCTGTCATTAAGGAAGGGAATGCAGGACATTTAGAAAACCTTCACACAGAGTCAGCATAGTCTTGTTAAAGGCGAACTATATTTTGCCTGTAAGATCATGCAACGTTTTTCTGTAGATCCCTGAGAATGTAACAAGTTGCCTTGATAAAGGTGGACTGGTAGTCATGAGGCTTTCCAGAGATTTTCCACAAGGTATCACAAAATAAATGTTCTTACACAAGACAGAAGATCATAGTATGACGGATAATGCATTAGCATGGATTGACAATTGGTAACCACTGAGAAATTGGAGAGTCAGGATTCATCGATCTTTATGAAAAAAAATGTATCTTCTGGAGTACCACAAATATGAGTCCGAGGCAAGAGCTGCTCACAATCTATACCGATAGCTTGACGGCGGGAGCTCAGTTCACTATGCATCCTATTTTCTGGATGACACTGACAACCAAAAGGCAGGCTGTTATTTAATGGGGAAGACGCCAAAAAAGAAATAGTTCAACGGATTGGAGTGTTCCTGTGTCTGAAACATAACGTCAGCATGCTGATGCGGAAATTTTGATTACTTAGACTGATTCCTGGGATGCCAGAGTTGATTTATTGAATACATCAAAAATGCTGAGGCGATTATTCATTGTGGTTTAAATGAATGGCGGTGGCATTACTGAAACGGACAAAATACAGAGGGGGCTTGACAAGGTAGGTGTTGAGAATGTGATTCCACACCAGGGCAGAGGCTCGAACTCAGGGAAATCGATACAGAATAAGGAATATTGATTTCAAACTGAGATGTAAAGAATTACCTTCTTTCTTTCAGAAGATAGCGACTGGCTGGAATTCCCTAACCCAGAGACTGTGGAGGCTGGGACACTGGTTGTATTTACAGACTGGTTGGATTGGTTTTTGACATATCTGCGAGTTGATGGATACAAGGGGTTAGCAGGAAAGTGGAGTTGATCCCTGGAGTAGATCAGCCATGTGCTTATTGAGGGACAGTGCAGGCTTGAGGGGTCGAATAGCCCGCTCCTGTTCCTATTTCGTACATTCTCATGTTGTGCATTTGGAAAATAACTGGTTATTTTCCTGGAAGTCATGATGTAAAATGTTGCATTCAGGGAGAGCAGAGGATTTCTCTGGGTTGACCTTGTGTGGGGTATGGGGGCTGTATTCACAGCGAATCTGGGTCTGTAACATGACCCTCATCTGGAATAGAAGTTACAGAGAGTGGAAGCCTGGAAACAGGGATTGGGGTGGGGAGGGTCACTTCGTGACCCAGCAAGGATTTTCCAAGTGCATTTCCCAAACTTACACCTAACTTTCGGCGTGGCCTCGATCTGCTCCTATGCAGCAGGTACGAAGGGCTGAATGGAACATCAGAACATAGGGCTGTGGGTCACCAGTGGGCCATTTGGCCCTTTGACACTACTCCATTAATAAATAAGGTTTTGGCTCATCTCATTGTGGCCCAGCTGCACTATTCTCTCCATGCACCATTATCCCTAATTCACCTGTCAATGGACAATCAGATTAAGCCAGTCTCAAAATTATTCAGCCCTCCCAAGCTTCTGGGGAAGGGAATTCCCACTTGAATGAATTCGAACTTTGTGAATTTCTCCTCACTCCGGTTCTGACTGAGGTTCGAGGGTGCCACTGTTTCCCTTTCTAGTCCCACTCCTCTACTGTCCACAGCAGATTTTAAATGTTATCAGGTTGGCAATATGGTCAATAATAAAGGTCTAAAACTGGTTCAGTTATCGGAGCAAGTCATTTAGATTTCTTTAGTCAGCAACAAGTAATTAACAGAACCAACTGAGGTGTATGATGGACATGTGGTTAGCACTGCTGCCTCACATCAGCAAGAAGTTCTGTTCAATTCCAAACTCAGGTGACACGCTACATGGAGTTTGAACATTGTCCACGTATCTGTGTGGGTTCCCTCCCAATTATCCAGTTTCCTCCCAGAGTACAAAGATGTGCAGTTTAGAGTGGATTGGCCATGCCATATTGCCCATTGTCGAGAGGGTGCCACTTCAAAGTAACCTCTGTCAGTGTGGGGAATTGAATCCGCTCTGTTGGACTCCCTCTGGTCACAAATCAGCTGTCCAGCAAACTGAATAGGAGGCAGTGTAACTATTATAGACAGAAACAGTCACAGACAAAGGGCAAAAGAAACATTCAAGACAAGAAATGTGGTACAATTGGGATAACGGTCAAGATAACAGCTGAGGATAAAAATGTTCTCTGCACGAAATTGTATTTCATAACGGGACAAGTGTTTAGAAGCAGTGTTTGGCTGAATACAATAAAGTGAGACAGTGTGAGCCAGAATTACTAATTGTGTTTGGATATAGTATAAGTGGAGAGAGAGGGAGAGAGAGAGAGAGAGAGGGAGAGTGAGAGAGGGAGAGAGATGAAACATCGTTGTGTTCATTCCCCTTATCTGCCATGCGCGGGGTCAACTGTGCAGGGTCGCTCCAAACTGAGAGAGTTCAACATTTTGAAAGATGGCACAAATGCCAGTGATCACGGAATATCCAGGGGCATCACTGAGATGGTAAGTCCCTCCAGCCATGTTGGTTTAGAGAATCGGGTTGGCATTGATTGAGAGGAACACTATGAAATTGACTGGGTAGTTAATGAGGTGAGTTCGATAAGATAGCACCAAGAAACTCGCTCAGCCTCGTACAGGCAATCTCCCTTCACACTCAATAAAAATGTCACTGAGACAAAGTATTGCTAGATCAGACGATTGAGTCGAAGACTCTGCTGACCCCACACCCAGTTACAAAGTTGCAGAACAAGTGTTCATCCAAAACTCTCCATCATCTTTACTAAAACCAATATGCCCTGCATATACTTTTCCAAGGAATACAGGCTCATGTTGCAGAATGCTGTCGAAATGTCTTCATTTCAGCATTCTGAAATCTGTGCTCTTACCTGAAATTGTCTCTCAATCTCTCTTTCTCTTTTTTCCCAAAATCCTTTTGACTGTTAGTAGTTATTTTGATTCCCCCTCCAACTCACTCTGGCAGGGACTATGAAATACGGATTAGGGAATAAGGACTCTGTATCAGAGTGATAATGTAATTAGACGGGTAATTCAGAGGCACGGGCTGTGATTCTAAGGCATTGTTTAAAACCCTACCACAGCCCATATCAGAGCTTACATTCCACGTACAAAACTTGGAATGAAACCTAATTTCACCAATGGAAACCAGAAACCGTCAGGATTTATTTTTATTATTTGACTGATAGTCTTTGGTAAAGAAATTTAACATTATTACCCAGTCTGAACTCAGTGTGACTTCAGACCTACAACAAGATTGTTGACTCCATTTTGTCTTGACAAATGGCCGCGTAGTCAAGGACAATTAGTGGTGTACAACAAATGCTGCCTTTGCCCGTGATGCTGGCATCTCGTGAAACAACAGCATTAAACGTGAAATAAACTAAGGAATGGTAGGTGCTAGAGCTCGAAAATGAAATTCTCCAGCGTCTGAAATTGTTGGAGAATCTAAGTAGGTATGTTAGCCTCTGTCAGGAGCAATGCAGATTACGGTAGGAGTCCAGTGACCCTGCTTCAAAACTGAAAGCAAACTGGGAAATAATATTATTTATCATGGTATCAGGGATGGTTCAGTTGGAGAGTGAGGTGGGGGCCAGATTTAATAGAATGGAAGGAGAAATGGCCAGAAAAAGAGAGGAAAATAAATGAAAAGTGACAAATAGTTTGCTGATGATGAACTGAAAGGAAAACAAAATGGCAAAATATTCTCACATTTCCTCGTTTCCCATATTGCTGAATATCACGTCCATTTAGGTATATCCCTGTTTATAGTGAGTTAGGTTCCATCTATCTCTCTTCTCTGAGTGTCATGATCAAATCCATTGGCGATACTGGTGCTGCCCTTATACTTGCTGGCATACAGTGAAAGGTAATGTTACACTGTCAAATACTTCTTTGAGGAGAGAAACTGTTACTGTGGGACTGTGCAGAGATGCAACGGCTTTCTCAGCCAGGAAGAGAAACTCAAGAGTGGAAATAGTTTTCAAAACTGAACACGTGCACCAGTGTTGGGAATTGACTTGTTCTTGACTTTGGAAAATGAGTGGAGTTTCTGTGGATGCTTATCTTGGGTTTGTATTGTCAGCCGCTGGGTCTGGTGACCCCACTCTGTACACTGCATTTACAGAGTGTCTGGGTCCATGGTGAACAAATGGAGATGAGATTCCACAGAAGGGAAGCTCTATAAATTGGAAGGAGCAGGGCAGTGCACTATTCTCCCTGGGATTCCCCGGGACATTTGTCTAAACTGGTCCAGGTGTAAGGTATGAAACCAGTTTGTTTCAAACTTGAGGTGGTCACTGAGCTGTGTCCCCTCGTTCAGTATACTATGTAGCTTCACACCAGTGACAGGACTGTGCAGATGCTGACCATGAATTAAACTGGATTAATTCTGGAACTTTCCAGGCAGGAGCGAATAACATATCCATCATCACCGAAGTGCTGTCCTCCGATGTATTGACTGGCTGACAGAAGCCACCTGTCCGCTGAGAGCAATATATTGAGTCCACCTCCCTGATGAAGGTACAAAAAACACCTTCCAGAGATACAAGGGAACATATTGACTGGTGAAAATGAGTAACAGCAGGAAATTAAAATTGATAAAAGGAATTTCTTTGACAATCTAATTGAATTGAAGGTCGGTCTGTTGCTGCATATGATGAGCTACATCCCAAAGTATTGAGGTGGTAGCAGTCGAGCGCGTGAAGGAATTACTGATTATTCTTCAAAGCTGGTTCGATTCTGGAAAGGATACTGCATACTGGGAAGCAGCTATAGTACACCTAAATATTTAAAACAGGACGGGGAGGACAAACAGATAACTGATATAATTGATATCAGTTGTGAGAAAAACATTGGAACCTTTTGTGAGGAATGTGACAACTAGACACTTGAAAAATAGTGACATGATTCGGTAGATTCGGCCTAGATTTAGGAAGGGGAAATTATCTTTGATCTTTGATAAACCTACTGGACTTTGTGTAGGTTGTCTGTTATAACAACGACAATTGAGAACCAATGGGAGTGGAGTATTTTCATTTTAAGACAGATGTTTGAAATGGTTGAATACAGATGAGTAGAGAATGTTAGAATCCATGGGGAGATAGAGGTGGAATACACCGAATTTATTAAAAGTTGGATAATCGAGAGAATAAAGAGGGTAGTGTTTCATCTGGAGTGAACACTTTGGGGTATCAGAAGGATCAGTGTTTGGGCAATAGCTCTTCGCAAAATATAAAATGTTTCAGGCAGGAACAACAAATATCATCATTCACATTTATATTCATTAAATAGTGAGAAGTTGGGAAGTGCTGTTGTTGAAACAGACCTGGATGTCATTGGTCATAAATCACTGACAGAATGTTTACACAGCAGCAAGTAAATGATATATGGCTCTTCATGCAAAATGATTAAAGTACCAGAGTAAATGCATCTTTCCAAATGGTAGTATTTTGTTGAGAGACTATTTGGGATATTGCGTACAGGCTGAATCTGATTAATAAATAATGATCTTGTCAGCGATACAATCGAAAGAGATTTTACCAGACTAAACCCTGGCATGATGTTACTATGAGGAGAAAGTGAAGAAATTCATGTTTATTATGTAACAATATTCGGGAATAAGAAGTTGAAACTTGATGGTTATAGTTGGATACTCATTATGTCCCAAGCAACTGAATAGGGTGAAAATTCGATCCTTCTCATTGGATGTTTGTTTCCCGGTAGTTTCAGTGCCTATGCAGAGCCCCATGTCTATTGACAGAGAAGTACAGACTCTGAATTAACTTTAATGTACAGTTGCTGTGTGATCCTGCACTGAATGTTACATTGTCAGCAGCCACAATACCTTCATTCTGAAACAGTTAGCCATTCCCCACCAGCTTCTGACCTACATAGAGACCATGTGTCTAACTTCCTGGAATGGACAACACTTTGGTGAATGGGTCAAAAAAAGTTGTCTTCATTCTCACTGGCAGAAAACCATGTTAAAGTAACATATGTACTATGAGTACTGAAGCAATGTGGAACAAGTTACAGCAGTCTATCTGTGCAGCCCATGCACTCTTTGTTTGTGATATTAAATCATATTTGGCACCGTCCATTTCCTGTGTCAGTGACCTGAGAAGTTGAATGACCACTTCCTGTAGCTTTGTAAATGGCTCCAGATGTGAAATGGTCTCTTTCTGATCCCATTTAAAGATGCATGGGAGTGAACGGTCTCCTTGTCTTCCTATGGAATAGGGAGGAGGGACTGAGTGGAATATACCTCTTCTTGCCCAGTAGGTGTGAAGGGCGGAATGACTTTCCCATATTCTTGTGAACCCAGATTGAGGTATTAAATGAGCTTTTTCCTTTTTTGGGGGGAAATGCGCAGTGCCTGACAAACTTTAACAGCAAAAGTTTGAATGTTGTCTAGGTCTTGTCGCACATGGGCACAGATGGCTTCAGAAGCTGAGGGCTGAATTTTTTATCTGAACATTGTGTAGTCTTCAGTGCATACCCCACTTCTGATCCGTGTGAACGCAATGGACTGAATGGCCTGCTTCCACATTGCAGGGATTCCCTGCTGACCAACTGCAGATGCCTGGGCTGAGGGAGATACCCTGAGAATCTCCTGCAGAGATACCCCACGGCTGAGATAATTGATGCCCACCGATAATAATCACCTTCCCTTGTGCTGTGAAAAACTCCGAGGGGTGGAGAGGTCACAATCAATGCTCATTTGCTCAGGCTCCTTGATACCACCCTCAGTCTAATACTGCCTTGACTTCGGGGCCGATATAGTCGATATTCCTGGAGTGAATTCGCTGGTCAGACTGCCGAGTTTTAAACAAACAGACTTTATTCACCAAATTAAAGAATGAAGCACATGAACTGAAACTATAATACCCAACTAACCTATCATATTCAACCGAGAAGCAACCCAGAATTTAGGATGTTGTTCCAAAATACTTGCAATAATCCCAATATACAAACGCTTTATTACAAACAGTAAGTCTGATACAAAAACAAACTTACAGGTTATGAGATTGGAAGGGCAGAAGGAGGGGGAGAGCGTCCAATTTCAACAGTGACCCTGACTCAACTAACCCACAAACTGAACTGATCTGCCCAGCTAGAGAGCTGGCCACGTCCTCTTGATTATACAAGTTTTTGTAAAAAGACATGAAAGCGTTCTGTCTGAAGCATTACCAGTTAGGTAGAAACAAAAGGACCCCAAATTAATCTTTCAAAATTCAGACATATTGGATTCTTGGGTCATTTAGATCTTCCCTAAAGAAGAAAATTCATGGATGGCACCACCTTGTAAAAGGACCAGCTTTGTGACAACATGCCACATTTGTTTTCGGACCGAATTCAAACAATATAAGTCTTACTGCTTTGAATCCAACAAAATGTTTAAAGGTGTTTGCGAGTATATATATATATAATATATATATGAAACTGCTGAAGCACATTGAGTGTTGACATTACAAAATTTCCTCTTTGGACCAATTAAAAGGAAGGCCCAGGCAAATCCACATTTCCTGTCTATTGGAGTGCAAATATATCCACTGTAATTATATTGGCTGGTGCCTGTTCTATCGATGAGAGATTGGCACAGTAACAACATCTAGATTGTGGTTTTTGAGGGTGGTAATTGTGGGAGGTTCAGGCGGTTACAGTATTGCAAACGGACAACGGAACAGAATCATCTAGACTGAGATAAGAAAACATCCTCTATTCTCTCTCACAACTAACTTTATGAGAGCAATTTGTGATTCGAGATGTGTCCAATAGCCAGAGATGCCAACATTCAATGCAGTCCAGTTCCTTTTGTGAACTGAAGGAAACATACTGAAAGGTATTAATTTGATCTGTTTGTTCAGTGACTGTGATTGATGTCAGTCTCCATGGATCCTAATGATGTCACTGGATGGTTTCCCTCTCCTATTCGTAAGGGACTTCTTGCAATACTTTATGCCATTGTAGAAGCAGATGCATCATCTCCAACGCTCACAGCGATCAGCAGTCTCAGAGACAGGAAGAGAAGAGATAACCATCTGAGAATAGTCTCGAATGATCCATTAATTGATCAGAATGTGAGAACATTAGACTGGAATGCTGCAACAATGGACAGGAGTTTATCTATTTCACTGATGTCCTTTGGTAAAGAAATCTAGCGTTATTACCTGGTCTGGCTTAAGACTGATTTCAGACCCACAGCAATGTGCTTGTTTATGTGCTGCCTGTAAGAATGACCGCAAAGTAAAGGGCATTTGGTGAGGTGAACAATGCTACCTCTGTCAGAGATGCAGAGATTACAAGTAATATTAAAATTAAAGGTTAAATACAACAAAAAAAATGAAGCAATAATTCAGAAACAATAAAGAACGAGAAAGTGCCAGAGAAACTCAACAGATTTGGCAGCTCGGGTCGAGAGAAAAATAGAATTGGCAATTCGATTCTAACGACCATACATCAGAACTGAACACAGTTGGGAAATAGTGTGATTGATGTTGGTGACGGCGACATCTGTTATGAAGGGGAGAAGGACTGAGTTGAATAGATGGAGAAAGAGAGAGATAGATTTAGAGCGAAAGAAGCAAGCAAAAGGGTTGTCGATGATCAGCTGGAATTGAAATTAAAAATGAGATTAATCTTATTTATTTTTCTCCTGTTGCAATATTACTGAAAATCATGACCATGTAAGGTATACATCAAAGTCCCTGTTTAAAGTAGTTATTGTCGGTTTTTCTCTCTTCCCTGAGTGTGATCATCTTCCTTTAATTATTAATGGGATGCTCGGCCAATACTTAATTCCCTTTCCACATTGTTCTTGAGAAGTATTTGGTGAGTTGCCTTCCTGATCCACTGCAGTCCGTGGGCTGTAAGTAGTCAGTGCTGAGGTCCATGCGGTTTCATTTCTTTGAGGCATTGCAGTGAGTGATATAACTGAGGGCTGGCTTGGCCATTTCAAACTGCAACTGAAAGTTAAAAACATTGCTGTGGGTCTGGAGTTACACGTGAGACCGATCAGGTGAAGATGCTAGATTTCCTTCCCTGAAGGGCATAAGGGTAGTCGACAATGGTTTCATTGTTTCATTTGATTCTTAATTCTTGATATTTTATGCATTCAAATACCAACATTTACCGTGATTGGATTCCGACCCGGGATCTGTGTCATTACCTGATTCCCTGGATTAATATTCCGGAGATCAAGCTGCTCAGCCCTCGCCTCCACAGCATCTACAAACAACTCCAATGGCAATAGTGATGTTGTTGGTGGTGTGACTTTGTTTCATAAGGCGACAAAATGATTTGGCAAAAAATACCATCCTTCTCATTTTATATTTATGAGAAGGCGAGTGGATGGTAAGTTCTCTTGGTGAACAGGAGCTGCAAGTCCTTGGGCATGGGTCACTAACAGAATTCATACGGAGCAGCCAGGTGCTGGCATGTGGGACTAGATTGGGTTGGGATAGCAGGTTGCCATGGGCGGGTTGGACCGAAGGTCTGTTTCCATGCTGTACAGCTCTATGACTCTATGACTCAGCAAGTAAACAGCACAGTAAATGAATAGTGTCTTTCATTGAAAAATGATTAAAATATAAGAGTGAAGACACAGTCCTGCAGTTGTGGAGTATTCTTGAGACAGCATTTTTTTCTCCTTTATAATGGATGACCTCCTTGCTATAGAGAGAGAGTGCAATCGGGTTTCACCAGACTAATCCCTGCAGTCATGGTACCATGAGGAGAGTGTGAAGGAAATGAGTGTTTTATCCATAAAGCTACGAGAAGAATAAAAAGTGATTGCATTAACATTTGAGTGTTATGAATCAACACTCATTATTTTCAAAACAAAACACTGAGAGCATTAAATATAACATGTTTTCCGTGATACGTTTCTTCACATTAGGACAAATTTGTAGTTAGGAAAGGTTTAGAAGGATATGGACCAAGCGCAGGGAAATGGGGTTCGCATGAATAGACATTTTGATCAACCTGAACCAGTTTGATCGAATGGGCCTGTCTCCGTGCTATAGGATTCTATGACACTATGATCATTTACAGAGTTCTGTGGAGCCCCCATGTTGGTTGAGAGGGAGCTCCAGGTTGTGAATGAACTCTCATTGTTTCGATGTGCAGTTTGTGTATGACTCTGCACTGAACGTCATGTTGTTCACAAATCTGTCAGCAGCCACACTCTGATAGAGTTCGTCATTCCCACCAGCTTCTGGCCTCCAAACAGAACACGAGCCTGTCTTCTCTGTCACAAACTAATCCTTTTGTTTTGCTAAAAGATGTTCATTGTCTCAAGGGGACCTTGTCCTTACTGTTTTTCGGAGGGACAATAAACGAGCCAGGCTCCGATCAAACAGACATGAAAAGGATTCTCAGAGGCCTTTTATTTACATGAAAACAGATGAAACTTCAGGCCAAAGCGGTCATGCTTTAAGAGTGACCTGTATAACGAACGGGGAGTGGTGAGGTCTTTTCGCTGAGCTAGCTTAGTTGAGCTGAGCTGAGCAGTTTTCAGTTGAGTCTTGAACTTGGAAGTTCAAGAGTTTAGGATAGTAATGACTCTTTCAGTCGCCAAACTTTCCTGGGTGTGCATGCAGTGTCTTTGGAAATTATACGAAAAGTGAATAAGACCAAGTTGCAAAAATTATCAGAGAAGCTGGAATTGAAACTAATTGCTTCTGTGAGGAAAGGAGAGATAATTACAGCAGTAGCTCATCAATTAAACTTTCTGGATAAACCATAAAAATCTATAGAGATGGCAAGAATTCAGTTGCAAGTGAAGCAGCTTGAGTTAGCGGCGAGAGATAAGAAAATAGCAGCAGAAATGAAGCAATGTGAGTGACGAATAAAAGTAAAAGAGATGAAAAACGAGAGAGCAGCAGAACAGAGAGAAAAAAAAACAATGGCAAAAGAGAGAGCAGCAGTGTAGAGAGAAAGAGAGAGCTTTTGAGTAGAAAAACTGACACTTAAAAAGGAAATTCAGTGTAAAGACAGGAGATAACGGATGACGGTGGGGTTAGTAAGGAAGAGAGTGAAGATTAGCAAGCCCCTGGTAGTCAGACGTCTGGTGGGAAACTGTTTGAACATGTTCAAGCATTGCCTCAATTTGATCACTGAAATGTGATGCCTTTTTCATCTCATTTGAAAAGGTGGCTAAATAAATGCAGTGGCCCGAGGCAATGTGGGCTTTGTTGATCCAAATGAAACTTGTAGGTACAGCTGGTGAGGTATTCACATCCCTATCAGAGGAGGTATCTGGGGAGTATGAGGAGGTAAAAAAGAAAAGCCAGTTTGTCTGCATATGAGCTTGCACCAGTAGGCTATAGACAACGTTTCAGGAATCTAACGAGTGATCGTGGTCAAACCTACATTGAGTTTGAAAGGATTCAAATGACTAATTTCAATAGATGGATAAGAGCTTTGAAAATCAAGCAAAACTATGATGCCCCTGCACAGGTTAGTACTTGGAATAATTCAAGGATGATTTACCACGGTAAAAAATAAAAGCTTGAAGGGCACAAAGTAGTTAAAACACTGTGGTGTTTTCATTGTAATAAAGTGGGCCACACAAAATCACAGTGTTGGTGGGCTGGGAGAAGACCAGCTGCAGGATAATTAACCAAGCTTAGAAGTTTTGTTGCACTATTAACAAAAAGTACAAGGGAAGATAAACAACTGCCTCAGAGTGTACAAGATGCCAGATCTGCTTACAAAATCTACATGAAAGGATAATATTCATTCGCATAGGCCAGGAGTAATTGGTAAGGAGTTTACAATATTAATGGACGTCGGAACTTTTCAGTCTGTAATCCTGAGGAGAGAGGATATATGCACTCTTGAGAGACGATTGCCAGAAAATGTTCTGGCAAGAGGAATTCATGGTGAGACAAAAAGTGCTCAGTTATGTTAAGTGAGGCTAGAGAGTCCAGAGAAGAGTCGAGAATGTGTGGTCGGAGTACTGGATAAACTCTCAGCTCCAGGAATAAAATTTGTCCTTGCAAGTAATATAACTGATTCACTGGTAGGCGTGCTATCTACTCTCGTTGAAAAGCCAGTGGAGACACATTCAACTGAAGACCTGGCAAATGTTTATCCAGAAATTTTCGTTGATTGCGTGATCATAAGATCACAGATGCACAGGTTGAAGCAGGATAAAGACACAGATAAGAAAGCTGTCATAGAGTTATCTGAAAGTTGTTTATGATCAGGTAAGTGGAACAGGGAAGGAGCAAGTAGGAAATCATGCAAGTATTTTTAGCTCTGCTAAGCTCATTGATTTGCAGCGGCAGGATGAGAAGTTAGAACAGTTATACCAAAAGGCATTTCGCAAGAAAGAGAATGAATGCATTCCAGTGTGTTATTATTTAACAAATGACGTCTACATGCGGATGTGGGGATCAGCACACATTGAAGCAGATCAGATGTGGACAGAAATTCATAAACTTGTTTTGCCTGTTGGGTATAGAAGGGAGGTGCTGCGTGTGAGCTACCACTTTGATATCAATTCGGGGTGAGGAGAATACAGGCTGAAATACAAAGATATTTTCACTTGCCTGGACTACACAAAGATGCAGTTGAATTTTTCCAGACGTCTCAAACATGTCACACAGGCAGGAATGAAACCTGCAAATTTAATACATATTCCAGCATTTGAGGAACCTTTCACAAGAGTCTTGATGGATCGCGTTGGTCCCCTGCCTCAAACAAAAAGTGGGAAGGAGTATTTATTCACGACAATGGATGCGTCGACTAGATGTCCAGAGGCAATCCCATTATGCAGCATCACAGCGAAAAGAGTTGTAGAAAGAATACTTGTTTTAAACTAGATACGGATTACCAATAGAGATCCAGACAGACGAAGGAACAAACCTCACATCGGAACTATTTAAGTCAGTGATGGATAACTTGGGAATAAAGCAATTCAACTCTACTGCGAACTATTCGGAATCGCAGGGAGCATGAGAGAGATGGCATCAAACACAGAAGACCATGTTGATGGTTTATGGACAGGATTAACCAGATGATTGCGATAAGGAAATTCCTTTCGAACTATTTGTGATCAGATATGCACAGAATGAATCGACCGAATTCAGCCTATTTGAATTAATTTGTGGGCATGAAAGGACTATTAAAATTGATTAAGGAGAAATTAACAAGTCAAAATTCGGAGACCACGCATTTCGACGACTTGTCAAATTTTAGGGAACAATTAAAAAGAGCTGGAGAGTTGGTTAGACAGCATTTAAAAGTATCGCAGCATACAATGAAACAGGAAGTATATCAGAAATCACAAATTCGCAAATTTGCAATTGAAAATAAGGTATTGGTGTTACGTCCAGTAACAGTTGAGTCTTTAAAAGAAAGTTTTAGTGTACCTTATTAAATTTGCAAGAAATTGAATGAGATGAAGTACTTGACACGGACTCCAGACAGGAAGAGATCTCACAGGGTGTGTCATGTGAATATGCTCAACAGGTATTTTGACAGGGAAGGAAAGAAACAGGACAAGGTGTTAATGATTACAGCACAGAAGGAGGAACCAAGTTCAGAGGATTCTGAATTGGACATTCCTCAAATTAAAGTGGACAATGTGAAAGTTGTCAAAAATTGGCATACATTATAGAGTTACCTCCCACAAGAAAAGCATACTGACCTGAAAGAGTTATTACTATCTCGTGGAGATATATGCGGAAATAAACTGGGAAGTACGAACATAATTGTGCATGATGTCGATACAGGAGATGCTGTTCTGATTAAGCAACATCCTTACAGGCATGACCCTCCAAATTTGGCACAGGTTCAGAAGGAGATCGAGCGCACACTCCAGGATGGCATAATCGAAGTCAGTTACAGAGACTGGAGCTCACGTATAGTCATGGTGCCAAAGCCAGATGGGCCTCAACGGCCATGTGTGGACTATCACAAAGTCAACGCCGTTACAATGACTGATGCATATACAATTCCATGTTTGGAGAACTGTGTCAAAAAATGAGAGAAGCAACTTTCATTTCTAAGTTGGACTTGCTCAGAGGCTACAGGCAAGGACCTCTATCAGAGAAAGCAAAGGCAATTTCGGGGCTTTCATACCGGCATGTTCAAAGTCGTGGCATTTGGTAATGAAACATATTCCAGCCAAATTTCAGACGCTGATAATAAGGTCATTGCCGGATTATCCAACTATGTGGTGTATGTTGAGGATCTTGTGTTTTTTGGTCACTCATGGAAGGAACATGTACAGCATTTATCGGACTTGTGCGATCAACTTCAGAAGGCAGGCTTGGTGGTAAACCTAGCTAAAAGTGAATTTGAGAAAGCCCAAGTCACGTTCCTGGGTCACGTTATTGGACAGGGGCAAATGATCCCATGAGATACGAAAACGAAAGTAGTTTGGGAATGCTTCACACCGTCGACAAAAACAAATATGCAGTAATACGGTCCCTGGGATTAACTGGATTTTACCTAAAGTTTGTGCCAAAATTTAAGCAGTGCGGCTGCTCCACTCACCAAATTGTTGAGGGCAATAACTCTCAGTGGACAGAGGACTGTCAAAAGGCATTTTACAGCCTGAAGACTGTGTTAACCACTGCCCCCATTATGAGCTACACTTGGTTACACGAAGCCTTTCAAGGTGGATATCCATGCCAGTGATGTGGGTGTCGGTCCGGTGTTCTTGCAGGAAGATGATGAGGGAATAGAAAGACCTATCGGATAGTTTTCTGGGAAGTCGAACGTTCATCAACAGAAATGTTCAACGGTGGAGAAAGAGACTTTAAAGTTGGTGTTGGCATTACACCATAACTGTGTTTATATTTCCAGCAATGCACCTGAGACAATCGTATACACTGATCACAACACATTGACTTTTGTGGAAAATATTAAGAGCAAAAATACCAGACTGTTTAGATGGAGCTTGTTGTTGCAGCCATTCAATCTGACAATTGCGCATGTGGCAGGTCGTGAAAGCGTGAAAGCTGATGAGTTAGTGAGACTTGAATGAGATACTGATGTGTTCGGTGCTGGGTGTACCGCGGCCTGAATTTGCATGGGTTTTTGCATGTTAGAATGTTTACAGTTAGTATAGTGTATCTCTCTGTTTTGAGACTACTAACTGGGTTTGAAGGGTTAAAATGCAGCCATCTTTTAGCATTGATGGTTTCTTTTTAATGGGGTAGACATGTCACAAAGCAAGTCCCTTTTTTGTCTAAAAGCTGTTCCTTGGATCAAGGAGATTCTGCACTTTGTTTTTTTTTCAGAGGGACAATAAAACAGGGTCAAACTCCGATCAGTCTGCTTTGGTACAGAGATGAAAAGGATTTTCAGAGGCCTTTTGTATTTATGGAAATAAATGAGACTTCAGGCCAAAGTGGTCATGCTTTATAAGTGACCAGCATAATGAACGGAGAGTGGTGAGCTATGTTAGCTGAACTAGCTGAGCTGAGCCGAGCAGTTTTCAGTTGAGTTTTGAATTGGGAAGTTCAACTGGGAGCTGTGTGGAAACTCTCTCTACTTTCTGACCTTCAACTTCAACTTGGAAGTATGTGTTCCGTCTGTCCTGGTTTTTATTGAGAGTTTACTTATAGGGAGAGTTGTGTATATTCGGAATAGCATAATTAAGTCTAGCTGAACAGGTTGAATTCTGTCGTGATTTTTTATTCTGTTCTTTCTGTTTCATTGCGTAATGTTATGAATAAAGTTTTTGTCTGTTTTAAAATCTAGTAGTCAACCTAGCTAAATTACTCCGGGTAATTTTCACTGTACACTTACCGAAACAAATTGCAAATGTAAACTCTGGGCTGCCTGCTTAAAAATGTTTTCAGTAGGCTAGCCTAGTCCATTACATCTTGGAGATGGAAGATGCCTCTTTGGGACTTGGTACAAACCAATCACTTTCTCTCCTCATGGTCAGCAATCCACGTTAACATAACACGTGTGTACCATTCGCAATGGGGCCAGGAGGAACAACATGGAGCAGTCTTTCTGCGCAGTCTCTGCTTCATTATTTTGTCAAGTTGCAGCGTCAATGACATCCTCCTATTTCAGTGCAAGTTAGGAGGGACTGAATGGCCTCTTCTGTTTATGTGTCAGTGTCTCGAGGAACTGAATGTCTTCCTCCTGGCCCGAGGGCAGAGGTTCAAGGACTTCAGTGGGCAACCCATGGTTTTTACAAAACCACCGACTCCCACAGCCACCTGGATTACACCTCTTCCCACCCTATCTCATGCAAAAATGCCATCCCGTATTCCCAATTTCTCCGCCTTCACCGTATCTGCTCCCAGGAGGACCAGTTCCACCATAGAACACACCAGATGGCCTCCTTCTTTAGGGATCGCAATTTCCCTTCCCATGTGGTTAAAGATGCCCTCCAACGCATCTTGTCCACATCCCGCACCTCTGCCCTCAAACCCCACCCCTCCAACCGTAACAAGGACAGAACGGCCCTGGTGCTCACCTTCCACCCTACAAACCTTCGCATAAACCAAATCATCCGCCGACATTTCCGCCACCTCCAAAAAGACCCCACCACCAGGGATATATTTCCCTCCCCACCCCTTTCCGGCTTCCGCAAAGTCCGTTCCCTCCGCGACGACCTGGTCAGGTCCACACCCCCCCCTACGACCCACCCTCCCATTCTGGCACTTTCCCCTGCCACCGGAGGAACTGTAAAACCTGCGCCTACACCTCCTCCCTCACTTATATCCAAGGCCCTAAAGGAGCCTTCCACATCCATCAAAGTTTTACCTGCACATCCACTAATATCATTTATTGTATCCGTTGCTCCCGATGTGGTCTCCTCTTCATTGGGGAGACTGGGCGCCTCCTAGCAGAGCGCTTTCGGGAACATCTCCGAGACACCCGCACCAATCAACTAAACCGCCCCTTGGCCCAACATTTCAACTCCCCCTCCCACTCTGCCGAGGACATGGAGGTCCTGGGCCTCCCTCACCGCCGCTCCCTCACCACCAGACGCCTGGAGCAAGAACGCCTCATCTTCCGCCTCGGAACACTTCAACCCCAGGGCATCAATGTGGACTTCAACAGCTTCCTCATTTCCCCTTCCCCCACCTCATCCTAGTTTCAAACTTCCAGCTCGGCACTGGCTCCTTGACTTGTCCGGACTTGTCGAACCTGCCTATCTCCTTTTCCACCTATCCACTCCACCCTCTCCTCCATGACCTATCACCTTCATCTCCTCCCCCTCTCACCCATTGTACTCTATGCTACTCTCTCCCCACCCCCACACTCCTCTAGCTTATCTCGAAACGTCGATTTCGAAGCTATTTGGATGCTGCCTGAACTGCTGTGCTCTTCCAGCACCACTAATCCAGAATTCTTGTGTAGTAGTAAGTGAACGCATTGCACCTCTTGCTATCCAAAAGATCTGTTGGGCTGAATTACTTTCTTATATTACTGTGATACCAGCTAGAGTTGCTGAAGGGTTCCCCTTTCTTTTTACCGTGGAAATGTTAGTGTCCAGCAGTGCTTTTTTGATCAATGTTACCTATGCATTAACAGCACAAGCTTGAATGTTGTCCAGATTTGATACGTTAGTACCTTCGGAGGTGACTCATTGTTCTGAACATTGTATAATCTTCACGGAACATCCCCACCTCTGATGGTATGGCAGAGGGAAAGACGTTGATGAAACAGCTGAAGATGTTTGTGCCGAAGAAGCTACCCTGAGGATTGCCCACAGAGATATCCAGGGACTGGGAGGATTGATGTCAACCAGCCCCATTGTGTTCTGAATGATTCAATCAGTGGGGAGTTTACAACTGATTCCAATCAGGTTCAATTTTTTTCAGTCTCCTTGACATCTTGCTCAATCAAATACTGCCGTGATGTCATGGCCAGTCTCTTTACGCTCTGTTCATATCTTCTATCCATGTCAATAGGCCAAGGTATATGCGTAGGGAGCATTTCCTTCTCTCGGGGAGTAGTGATGGTTGGGACCATACAGTTAGGGGAGGCTACATCACTGAACTGTTTGGAGTATGCGAGTGAGTTTCAATGGGTTTTGTCCCGTCAGAGAGTCGAGAGCTCCAAAGAATTGGGCATGAAAGAGAAATTGCGGTCGAGTGCAAGTCAGCCTGACTTACTGAATGGAAGGGCAGGTCTGAGGAGCTATGTAGCCTGGTTTTATTCCAGTATACCCCATAGTCCAGTCACTTTGTGGCCTCTTCCATTTCCTGTGTTACTGACTTCAAGTAGCTGAATAGATTGATCCTGTTGCTGTGCAATTGGATACTGGTGCTGCATGATCTGGTTACAGTTTTATAGGCCCGAGGGGCTTATTGGCCTCCTCCTGTAATTGTATATCAGGCTCCAGGGGCTGAAAAGCCTCATTCTGTTCTACTGTAACTGACATCCATATCAACTAAATCTCCCGCCCATGGAGAAAGTGAGCAAGCATTTGCTGGAGATCAGTGTCGAAAAGTGTGGCAATGGAAAAACACGGCAGGTCAGGCATTATCAGAGGAACAGGAGAATCGATGTTTTGGACGTTCTTGATGAAGGGCGTATGTCTGAAACATAGATTCTCCTGCCCCTCGAAGACTGCCTGACCTGCTGTGCTTTTCCAACACCACAGGTTTTGAAGTCTACTGCTCCACCCAAGTCAATCTTCCTGGTTACCTCATCGAAATACTTTAAGAGAATTGTCAGACACAAACTTCCTCGCACAAAGCCACACTTACTATTCCTCATCAAAGCCTGTCTTTCCAAATGCATGGAAATCTTATCTTACAGAACCTTCTCAGGGAACTTACCTACCACGGTTGTTAAACCTACTGGTCTGTAGTTCCAAGGCTTCTTTTTTTGTTCAATTCTTCTTGAATAAGGGCACAACATTTGTTATCCTCCAGGCTTCCTGGACATTACCTGTGGTTAACGATGAGCAACATTATAAGCCAGGGTCCCCGCAAATTCTTCTGGAGTCCGTTGAGGTGTTCTTGCATATATCGGGTAAGGACCATGAGATTTATCCACTTTCAAACATTCTGGTATGTCCAAATCTCCTCTACTATGATATGAATTGTCCCTAAGATATCGCCACTAACTTCCTCAACTTCTCAAGTCAACATCTCTTTCTCCACAGTAAACATAGAGTAGAAATATTCGTTGAGGACTTCACCCATCTCTTATAGTACCATACATACTTTTCCACATTGGTCTACGCGGGGACCTATTTTCTATCCAGTTATTGCTTTTTCTTTTAATATATTTAAAGTACCTTTTTAGATTCATCCTAATCTTCTCAGCTAAGGCAATTTCTTGCCCCCTTTTCACCCTTATGATTTACTTCTTCAGTAAACTCCCGTATCTCTTATATACCTCCAGGGATTCCCTTGATCCCAGCTGCCTGGACCTGAGCCATGCCGCAAGTTCGACATGAACCTATGGACCAGTTTTGTCCCTCTACATAACTATTTGAAAATTAATAGAACTAAGGTTACTAGTCCCAAAATGCTCCCCCACTGTTAACCTGTCCTGCCCTATTTCCTGAGAAGATTTCGGGGTTTGCCTCTTCCCTTGTAGGACACTCTATATACTGCTTAAGGAAAGTTTCCTGAAGCTTTTATCAGATTCTATCTCATCAAATCCCTTAACGCTCTAGCCGTTCTAGTCTGTATTAGAAATATTAAAATCCCCTATTATGATAACCCTATTGCTCCTTCAGGTCTCCCCTCTGTTCCTGCATATTTGTTACTCTCATTCTTGTTGACTATTTGGGGGCCTATAGTACATCCCCAATCACCTCACCAACCCCTTCCTATTTCTTAACTCCACCCACCAAGCCTCACTGGCTGATCCATCAGTTATTTTATCTCTGATTACTGCTGTGGTATCCCCTTAATCAGAAATGCAACTCCCCTCCTTCCACCATCTCTGTCTCTTCTAAATCACCTGTACCCTTGCACATTAAGCTGTCAGTCATATCCATCATTTAGCCATGTTTGTGTAATGGTTATAATATACCAGTCCCACCTACCCTTGCAAGCCCTGAGTTCATCGGCCTTACCTGTAGACCTTCTTGCAATGCAATTTAATCCAAAAGGCATTTCTCTCTGTAGTTTTCCAGCCTAATCTAACTATTTCTGATTACTGTATCTCCTTCCGGCCTCGCACTTGCCTTCCTGCTCTTGAGGATACCAACCCCTGCCCATCTATTTTAAACCCGCCCGTGTAACACTAGCAAAACTGGCCGCCAAGATATTGGTGTCCCCTCCAGTGCATGTCTCGGATGGTAATCTCCCTCTCAGGAGATTACCACTGTCAAGGGTTTTTTTTAAATGTTTCTCCTAGCTCTCTGTAATCACGCTGTAGGACCTCGTCCTTCTTTGTACGGGTATCATTTGTGCCAACGTGCATAATGATTTCTGGCTGCTGACCCTTGAGAATGTTGTGCAGCCACTTGGATACATCCTGGACCATAGCAGCGGTGAGGTAATGCACCATCCTGGATTCCCATTTGCGACAACAGAATCTCTGATCTGTCCATCTAACAATCGACCCTCTATCTTTAAAGTCCTGTTAACATTTACCCTTTCTCGGTGTGCCCCAGAGCCAGTGGTAGTACCACCAGCCTGGCTACTGCTGCTTTTCACTGAAAGGACATCGCCCCCAACAATCCAAAATGGGCTACTTGTTATCACGGGGAATGGCCACAGGGGGTTTCTGCACACTCTGCCGACTCCCTTTGCCATTCCTGGTTGTCGCACGGCTACTCTCGGCCTGGAGTATGACAGGAGGCAAGGAACGCGTGTGGATTAAATTGTGTTTATTTTAATACAACAGGACGGACAGGTAAGGCTAATTAACTGAGGGCGATTAACGTTAGACAGGAATATTACAGTCATGAAAGAAACATAACTAGGCGCGTGTCTTGGGTGTGGCCACCATACTAAAACACTTATCTATGAAGTTCTCAGTATTTCAGATGACCCTGAGTGCATCATAAATTAGATTACCTACAGTGTGTAAACAGGTCCTTTTGCCCAACACGTCCACACCGACCCATCGAGGTGTAGCCCACCCAGACCCACTCCCCTACACCCAACACTACGGGCAATTTAGCATGATCAATTCACCTAACCTACACATCTTTGAACTGTGGGAGGAAACCGCATCACCCAGAGGAAACCCATGCAGACACGGGCAGTTGTGCAAACTCCACACAGACAGTTGCCCGACCCAGGATTATGAACCCTGGTCCCTGGTGCTGTGAGGCAGCAGTGCTAACCACTGAGCCACCGTACCACCCAACTCCATCTCCCTAACACTGTCTCCCAGGAGCTGAAGCTGGGTGCACAATCCACAAGTGTCGTCATCAGGGACGGTGGAAATCTCCGTGAACTCCCACATCCCACAAGAGGAACGTGCGACTGCCCTAAAGGCTATCTCGACTGCTGTAACAATAAAGTTAAAATCACTTTATTTCAGTTTCCCTGTGCATTTTGTGGAGCTGGAGCTGTCCGAAGCCTCTCGTTTCAAAGCCTTACTGCTTTCTCTGCTACAACGGCATGTCTCTCTACCCCTCCACCATATAGTTTTGGTCAGGGAAGGAAGGAGACACGACGGTGATGAGTGTTTTGGCCGTCAGCACAACTTGACACCTGGCCACTGACTACCAGGTCCCAAGTAGCAGGTCTCAGCTTGGCCTTGGAGGGTGTCTTGCTGAGGTCTTCCTTCTGGTAAAAGTGACTGTGTCAATGGAAATCATCACCCCGACAGACAATCCGTGTTGGTGCAGTCCTCTCGTACTTTCTGTCTGTTAGTATCGCGTTTATGAATTCCTTGAATCCCTCGATTGGTTTCCAAACTGTGTCTCACTCCATAGCGAGAGATATGATGTTCTTGTGAATACAGGGCTATTGGAAAAGAACACCATGAGACATAGGGGCAACAATATGTCTGTCCTCTCACTGAGTCTGCTTTTCCTTCGATTAGGTTATACTGATTTTGTTAATCCCCCATTCCAGTTTCCTGCGATTTCCCGAAACACTTTCATAAAAATCTGTCTGTTTTAGCCTTGAAGATATTTAATGATCCAGCCTCAACAGCCCTCCGAATCATCTACAATTGTTCCCCTCGCACTGGTGTGAGACTTGGTGGTCTTTAATCTCGTGATTTGCCCACTCTATCTTGCATAAACTTCCAATTCTTCCTCAGCTCCTGGGTCAATTTGTTCAAGGGTCAAACAGTCACTCTCCCTGAGTGGAGAAACTGCTTCTCCAAACTGTAGACCGATTCGTAGAATATATTTAACATGTTCTCTGGCTTGGTGAACAGGCTATCCTCTTAAAACCTAACACTCTCATTCTTTCCCGCGTTATCGTCTTCCCCTTAACAAACCAAAAAAAAGACTTTGCATTCTTGCTAATCTTACCTGTTAATGTTTTATCACCCCCACGTCTGCTCTTCCACTGACTCTTTATGATTAGCCCTCCACTTTCTATATTCTTTTAGGATCTTCATTGTCCTGCTCACTTGGTACCTGCTACTCCTTTTTCATCCTGTTCAGAATTTGTGTCGACATCTGAGGTTCTCTGGGCTTGTTTTCCTAAATTTTATCTTCGGTGTAACATGCTGGGCTGACACTGTCATCAATTCAATGTTAATTAAATGATCCCTCAACCCCCGCCCCAACTTATTCTGCTACAGTTTCACCCAGAAGCAACTGCACTTTGCCCAGATCCTGTCATTTGTTTTTTCCATAAAATCTGTCTACCCAATCCAAAACGTTTTATGTTTCAAACATTTTTGGGGTCTTTTAGTTAGCAAAGTCAAAACGTGTGATATCACGGTCACTGGTCCTATAGTGCTCTCCCACTTATGCCTGGAATGACTGACTGGCTTCATTCCCCACGTGAGGCCCAGCACTGCACAGCCCATTGTTGTATCTGCTCTATGTTGATATAAGAAGCTCTCTGGAATAAATTTCAAAACACCTGCCCCCTCTTAAGAAGTTATCACTGCCATAATGAACGTTTGGAATTGAAATGCCTGAATATAATGATCGTACTATTGTTTTCACATCTCAATAACTTGGTTGTATACCTGATCCCGCACTTTCCTTTATCTGGGGGTCTCCAATATATCCCAAGCAGTGTTTCTGTCATGGTTTTGAGACTGAGCTTTAACCACCAAGCCTTATTAGAAGATCATTTCATGATATCGTCCCTTGTTATGCCAGTAACTGATTCCATAATTAATAAGGCAACACTACCGCCTCTTCTACCCTCTCTCCTGTCCTGACTTTAGTTCTGGGTACCACAGAATATTGAGTTGTCAGCCATGACCTCCCTCAAACACATCTCTGCAATGGCAAAAAATGTCATACTTCCACATGTCACCTCGTTTCCTGGTCATATCTGTCTGTGTGATAATATTAGCAGCATTAAGGTAAAGCAGATACAGCCTGGAATATATCACCTGGAATACTCTGTACCTCGGAGTTCTTCAGTCATTCACTGCTCGTTATCAAGCTGTCCAATTCATGAATCAAAACTGTAACTGTGGGACTGAATGAATATTTTGTTGAATTGTATTTTCGTTTTTAGTAAACATGTTTATCAAATGCAGCTTTCCAGAACTGAACAGTCAGCTCTGAATACAACGGGTTCCTGCTGATTAATTACATGATCAGTGTGCAGAGGGGACAGCTCTCAGTAATGGAGAACGTGAGTACTGCAGATCCTGGTGATCAGTGTCGAAAAGTGTGGCGCTGGCAAAGCACAGCCATTCAGGCAGCATCTGAAGAACAACAGAGTCAAAGATTTGGCATCTGCCCTTCATGAGAAAGGTATTCGTGCCTTCCCATGTTTTTCATTCCATAGTACACAGGATATTGGGAACCATACTTGCTCAAGAAGGCAGTACTAAACAGAGCGCTGAAATGGAAAGCAGTCAATCAGTTGGTTGGACAGGGAGTAAACAAGTTGAGGTGAAAAACAGACTGATTGAAGTACGATCATAAGGATAGATACATCACTCGGCCAAACGGTAAACACCCTAGGTTACTACAGGAAGAGATGAAAGAGATTTCTGTGCTCTTGGCGATGGCCTTTGCATCTTCACTCAATATTTGAGTAGTGTCGGTTGATTGGAGAGTGGCAAATGTTACTCCCTTGTTTAGGCAAGGAAACAGGGATTGTCCTGAAAATGACAGACCAGTCAGTCTTACATCAATATTGGCAAAAGTATTGGAGAGGATTCTGAAAAATCATAGTTTGCTTAGAAATAGCCAGCGTGGCTTTGTGCGGGGCAGGTCATACCTCACAACTCTTATTTGATTCTTTGAGAATGGGATTAAACACTCTGAAGAAGGTAGAACAGAGAATGCGGAGTGCATGGATTTTAACAAGGCGTTTGATAAGCTTCCCCATGGTAGTTTCATTCTGACAGTAAGGAGGCATGGCATACAAGGAGTGTGTCTGGATACAGAATTGGCAACCCACAGAAGACAAAGTGTGGTGGTAATTGGGAAGTATTCAGAGTGGAATTAGGTGACCAGTGGTGTTCCGTAAAGATCGGTTCTGGGACCTCTGCTGGTTGTGATTTTGATAAATGACTTTGATGACGAAGTGGAAGGGTAGGTTAGTAAGTTTGATGATGTAACACCGGTTGGTGGAATTGTGGAGAGTGTGGAGGGTTGTTGTAGTTTTCAACAGGACATTGACAGGATGCAGGACTAGGCTGTTGAGGGGCAGGTGGTGATCAATATGGAAAAGTGGGATGCAATTCATTTTGGAAGGTCGAAGTTGAATGCAGAATACAGGGTTAGAGGCAGGATTCTTACATTGTGGAGGAACGGGGGATCATATGGGCCATGGCATAGCTCCGACAAAGTTTCTACCCAGATTTATAAGGTTGTAAAGAAGGTGTTTGATGTGTTTATTAGCCGAGGGATTGAATGTAAGAGCTGGAAGGTGAAGCTCCAACGATATGGAGCACTGGTGAGACCACACTTAGAATATTGTGATCAGTTCTGGTTGCCTCGTTATAGAAAAGATGTGGAAGCTTTGATGAGAGTGATTAGGAAATTTATCAAGATGCTGCCTGGACTGGAGTGCATGTCTTGCAAAGAAAATTTGAGGGAGCTAGAGTGTTTTCCTTATTGAGATGAAGAAGGATGGAACGTGACTTGACAGGGCGTACAAGACGATGAGATGCATAGATAGATTTGAAAGCCAGAGACTTTCTCCCAGGGTGGAGATGGCTGTCTCGAGGGATTATGATTTTAAGGTAATTGTAGGAAGGTTTAGGGGAGATGTGAAAGGTAGGTTCATTACACAGAGAGTGGTGGGTGTGTGCAATGATCAGCCAGCAGTTGCAGTAAAATCAGCTATATTAGGGATACTTAATTGGATAGGAAAATGAATGATAGCATAATGAAAGGTATGTATGTTTGTGTGATCTTAGAGTAGGATAAAAGGTCGACAGAATGTCAAGGGCTGAAGGGCATTCATTTGAGTGGGAGCAGCGGCCGAGTAAAAGCGAACCCGGGAGACTACAGCTAAGGTAAGACAGTTTGCTTTAAAATTACTTACCTGTAGCGGGCAGCGGTGTTTTGTTTCTCTCTCTCTTCACAGAAAGAGCGGGAGCAGCAGAGGAAGTGACGGCAAGCAGAGGGGCAGCCGGGAAGGAGAACAGTGCGTATAAATACTCACCCTTTAACACCAACGGTCATTTGAGTGGGAGCAGCGGCGCGAGCGGGGCGGAAGTGAGGTTGGAGCGCAGAGCTGGTCGGGAAGGTAAGTGATTAGTATTTGAGTGGGTGTGTGCAGGGTTCCCCTATGGTCGTTCCCCGCAAAAATAAGTATACAGTTTTGGAAACTGTTAGTGGAGACAGACTTGCAGGTGTAAGCTGCAGTGAAGGGTTCTGTGGCGTGAGGTCTGGCTCTGAGACTCAGAAGGGAAAGGGGGAGAGGAGGAGAGCGCTAGTTATAGGAGACTCTCTAGTTAGAGGGATGGACAGGCGGTTCTGTGGACATGGGCGAGACTCTCGGATGGTTTGTTGCCTCCTGGGTACCAGGGTCCCAGACGTCTTGGACCGTGTCTTCAGAATCCTTAAGGGGGAGGGTGTGCAGCCAGAAGTCGTGGTACGCATTGGCACCAACGCCATACGTAGGAAGAGGGGTGGGGAGATCATTCAAGAGCTCAGGGAGTTAAGCTGGAAGCTAAAAGCTAGGACAGACAGAGTCGTCATCTCTGGGTTGTTGCTGGTGTCACGTGACAGTGAGGCAAAGAATAGGGAGAGAGTGCAGTTGAACACGTGGCTGCCAGGATGGTGTAGGAGGGAGGGCTTCAGGTATTTGGACAATTGGACTGCATTCTGGGGAAGGTGGGACCTGTACACACAGGACGGGTTGCACCTGAACCAGAAGGGCACCAATATCTTGGGGGGTAGGCTTGCTAGCACTCTTCGGGGGGGTTTAAACTAATTTGGCAGGGGGATGGGATCCGGACTTGTAGTCCAGCAAGTAAGCCAGCTGTGTCAGGATGTCCAAGACTGTAGGGAGGCTGTAGAGAAGGTAGCACTGATAGGGAATACTTGCGGACACAGAGATGGGCTCAAGTGCATATACTTCAACGCAAGGAGTATCAGAAATACGGTGGATGAACTTAAGGTGTGGATCGGTACCTGGGACTATGATGTTGTGGCCATCACGGAAACATGGATAGATGAGGGACAGGAATGGCTGTTGGAGGTTCCTGGTTACAGATGTTTCAGTAAGATTAGGGAGGGTAGTAAAAAAGGAGGGAGGGTGGCATTGCCAATTAGAAATGGTATAACGGCTGCAGAAAGGAAGTTTGAGGTGGATCTGCCGCTGGAGGTAGTATGGTTTGAAGTCAGAAATAGGAAAGGTGCAGTCACCTTGTTGGGTGTTTACTATAGGCCCCCCAATAGCAGCAGAGATGTGGATAAACAGATTGGGAAACAGATTTTGGAAAGGTGCAGAAGCCACAGGGTCGTAGTCATGGGCGACTTCAACTTCCCAAATATTGATTGGAAGCTCTTTAGATCAAGAATATTGGATGGGGCGGTGTTTGTGCAGTGTCGAGAAGCTTTTCTAACTCAGTATGTAGATTGTCCAACCAGAGGGGAGGCCATATTGGATTTGGTACTCGGTAATGAACCGGGACAAGTGATGGGCTTGTTAGTGGGTGAACATTTTGGTGATGGTGACCACAATTCTGTGACTTTCACCTTGGTTATGGAGAGAGATAGGTGCGCTTAACAAGGTAGATTTTACAATTGGGGGAAGGGAAATTATGATGCCGTAAAACAGGATTTGAGGAGCGTAAGTTGGGAGCATCGGCTGTCAGGGAGGGATGTGGTGGAAATGTGGAACTTTTTCAAGGAGCAGATACGACGTGTCCTTGATATGTATGTACCTATCAGGCAGGAAAGAAATGGTCGTGTGAGGGAGCCTTGGTTGACGAGGGAGGTTGAATGTCGAGTAAAGAGGAAGAAGGAGGCTTACATAAGGTTGAGGAAACAGGGTTCAGTCAGAGCAGTGGAGGGATACAGGATAGCCAGAAGGGACCTGAAGAAAGGGATTAGGAGAGCTAAGAGGGCATGAAAAATCCTTGGCGGATAGGATCAAGGATAACCCCAAGGCTTTTTATGTGTATGTGAGAAACCTGAGAATGACGAGAACGAGGGTAGGTCCGATCAAGGACAGTAGTGGGAGACTGTGTATTGAGTCGGAAGAGATAGGAGAGGTCTTGAACAAGTACTTCTCATCAGTATTTACGAACGAGAGGGATCGTATTGTTGAAGAGGAGAGGGTGAAACGGACTGGTAAGCTAGAAGAGGTACTTGTTAGGAAGGAAGATGTGTTGGACATTTTGAACAACTTGAGGATAGACAAGTCCCCTGGGACTGACGGGACATATCCTAGGATTATGTGGGAAGCAAGAGAGGAAATTGCAGTACCGTTGGCAATGATCTTCTCGTCTTCACTGTCAACGGGCGTGGTACCAGGGGACTAGAGAGTAGCGAATGTTGTGCACCTGTTCAAAAAAGGAATAGGGATAACCCCGGGAATTACAGGCCAGTTAGTCTGTCTTCTGTGGTAGGCAAATAATGGAAAGGTTACTGAGGGATAGGATTTATGAGTATCTGGAAAGACACTGCTTGATTAGGGGCAGCCAGCACGGATTTGTGAAGGGTAGGTCTTGCCTTACAAGTCTTATTGAATTCTTCAAGGAGGTGACCAAGCATGTGGATGAGGGTAGAGCAGTGGATGTAGTGTACGTGGATTTTAGTAAGGCATTTGATAAGGTTCCCCATGGTAGGCTAATGCAGAAAGTCAGGAGGCATGGGATAGTGGGAAATTTGGCCAATTGGATAGAAAACTGGCTAACCGGTCGAAGTCAGAAGTGGTAGATAGTAAATATTCAGCCTGGAGCCCAGTTACAAGCGGAGTTCCGCAGGGATCAGTTCTGAGTCCTCTGCTGTTTGTAATTTTTATTAATGACTTGGATGAGGGAGTGGAAGAGTGGGTCAGTAAATTTGCAGATGATACGAAGATAGGTGGAGTTGTGGACAGTGAGGAGGGCATTTGCCGTTTGCCAAGGGACTTGGATATGATGCAGAGCTGGGCTGAGGAGTTGCAGATGGAGTTCAACCCTGCCAAGCGTGATGTTGTCCATTTTGGAAGAACAAATTAGAATGCAGAATACAGGGTTAATGTTAGGGTTCTTAGTCAGGTGGAGGAACAGAGGGATCTTGGGGTCTATGTACATAGATCTTTGAAAGTTGCCACTCAGGTGGATAGAGTTTGTAAGAAGGCCTATGGTGTATTATCGTTCCTTAGCAGAGGGATTGAATTCAAGAGTCGTGAAGTGATGTTGCAGCTGTACAGGACTTTGGTTCGGCCACATTTGGAGTACTGTGTGCAGTTCTGGTCGCCTCACTTTAGGAAAGATGTGGAAGCTTTGGAGAGGGTGCAGAGAAGATTTACCAGGATGTTGCATGGAATTGAGAATAGGTCGTACGAGGATAGGTTGAGAGTTATCGGCCTTTTCTCGTTGGAACGGCGAAGGATGAGGGGTGACTTGATAGAGGTTTATAAGATGATCAGAGGGATAGATAGGGTAGACAGTCAGAAACCTTTTCCCCGGGTACAACAATGTTATAAGGGGACATAAATTTAAGGTGAAGGGTGGAAGGTATAGGGGAGATGTCAGGGGTGGGTTCTTTACCCAGAGAGTGGTGGGGGCATGGAATGCGCTGCCCGTGGGAGTGGTAGAGTCAGAATCATTGGCGACCATTAAGCGGCATTTGGATAGGTACATGGATGGGTGCTTAATCTAGGATAGAAGTTTGGCACAACATCGTGGGCCGATGGGCCTGTTCTGTGCTGTATTGTTCTATGTTCTATGATAACATATTTCCTTCCACGAAGGACACAAGTCGGCCAGGTGCTTGTTTTTTTATTTGACAATTGACAATCTTTCATTAGATTGTAAATCCAAATACTCCATTGAATTCAAATTCCAACATCTGATGAGGTGGAATTCAAATCCAGGTCTGAGTCATTAGCTGGGTCGCTGGATTGATAGTCTGGAGATAATAGCACTGGACCATCGCATCCCTAGCATCTACCCTGGTAACGGTAGTGTTGCTGTTATTGTGACTGAGCTACAGAAAATTATGCAATTCCATTGTCAACTACTTCCATGGATAACAGAACCGATAATATTTCAGGTCACAGGGACTGTGCAGAGCTGCAATGGTTTCTCAGCCAGGAATAGAAACTGAGGCGAGAAAGCCATTTGTTAACTGAGTGGGTGTGATATATATACAGAGATCTGAATTGTCCCCATCACTGGAGAGTCAGAGGAAGTTACCTGGATGCTTTTCTTGGGTTTGTGTTACCAGCTACTGCAATGATTTAGGGAAACCTGAGGGCCTGATATCCCCACTCTGGACAAGGTTTGGGCACTGCATTTTGAAGAGTCTGGGTCTGCAGAGACTGCATAGGAAGGAGCAGGACACTACATTGTGCTTTCTGAGATTTCCACAAATATTTCTGTTGTACCTTCTCCGTGTGCAAAGTATGAAGCCAGTAAATTTCAGCAATGACGTCACAGAGCTGTGGAACCTCCATCAGAAAAAACTATAGTCTCTCACCAGGGAGAGGACAGTACTAAAATGCCCATCAACTGTTTTGATTCTGGAACTTTCCAGGCTGGAGTCGGTGAAGTATCCATTTTGCCGATCCTTTCATGTACTCACAAGGTGACAGAGGCCATCTCCGTTCGGTGAGGTGAATATGTTGGTTCTCCCTCCACCAGAGGAAGTGACCGAAAAGCCTTCCCGAAATGTTAGGGAATACGGTGACTGACGAAAATGTGGAACTGCAACAAGTTAGGATTATTAAAGAGGACGAATTGGGTAAAAAATGCTCATTGTATTGAATATTGGTAAGTTGCTGGAATAAGAGTTATGAATTTAGAGGGCTAAAGAGTTAGGGCTGGAGAGTTGTGCTTGCCGGGTAGCTCTTTCGGGAGCAGGTACAGAAATGATGGGTCTTTGGCCTAAATCTGTACTGTCAATTCCTTAACTCTATGACGGAGGGCAAAGTATGTCAAACCTTTTTGTTATGGAAAGGATCCTACAGACTTGGAAGTAGCTTCTGTGACGACAAACATTTAAAACAGGAGCGAGATGGAAAACAGCATAACAACTGATGAATAATTCAATGTCAGTTGTGAGGGCAAATTATAGAATTCTTTAGTAATTCATAATAAATAGATCTTTGGAGAATAATTATATGATTCGTGGAGTCAGCCTAGATTTTAGAAAGGGAAATCGTTTTTATAAACCACTTAGAGTTCTGGAGGATGTTGATTGTGACATCGACAAATGAGAACCAATGGGAAGATGTATTTGAATTTTCAGGAGGCTATTCACAGATGAGTGAAGAACGTTATACTCCTTGTGTAAGGGGTGAATATGCTACATTGATTGAGAACTGGATAATGGGGAGAATACAGAAAGTAAGATTCTGCTCTGGACTAAAGGTCATTGCTCATATGGTATCCCATGTCAGTGCTTGGAGCACAGCAGTTCGCAAGGCGAAGAATGGCCCTGAGAGAAAATAACAGGCTTTTACTATTAAACTTGAAGTTTAGGCACGAACACATTTTTTCAAGGAAAAGACAGTGATCATGTGAAAAACTACATTTTTTCCATGATATTTGATTCTCAATAGTTCACATAACTGCCCGGAGCCCCCACATTGGTTGAGAGGCAGCTCCAGGGTGTGAAATAACTCTCTCCGTCTCAATATGCAGTTGGTGTGTGAACCTGCACTGTTCACAAATCTGTCAGCAGCCACAATACCGTATGCCTGAAAGAGTTAGCCATTCCCACCAGGTTGTAACCTCCATCAAAATACCAGTCTGTCTTCTCGGAGATAGAAGATTTTTCTTGAGACTTGGCACAAACCAGCAACTTTCCCCTCTCCTTCAGTAAATCAAGTTAAAGTAACACTGGCAATGGATCCAGGAGGAACAACATAGAGCAGTTTATCTGTGTCGTCTCTGCTTCACTGTCTGTCATGATGGGGCATCAATGGCATCTTCCTATTTCTGCATAATTAACTTGACAGGCTGAATGGCCTGTTCCTGCTCACATGGAAGGGGCTTAAAGACCTGACTTGGCCACTCCGGGTTCCTGTTTTACAACACGATGTGTTGACTACACTCCTTCCCTCCTCGTGTAATAGGAAGGAGGAACTGAATACACTATCCACATTCGTATTCAATAGTTTCAGTGGGTTGAATATATTCAATTGAAACCAGCTTGAGGTGTTGAATGAGCTCCTGTTATTTAACTGGGGAACACTAGACAGAGACATTTGTAGTAAGACTGTTACAAGAATGTTACCTTCACTTTCCAAACACAGTTTGGATGCTATCCAGGTCTTGCTGCACATGGACACGGACTGCTTCAGCAGTGGACAGGTGACAAATTATTACTAATATTGTGATCTTCAGAGAATGTCTCCACTTCTAACCTTAAGATGTGGGAAAGACACTGAAACAGCTGAAAAAGCTAACTTGAGGATGCAGGCAGAGATGTCTAGTGACTGAAATAATTGATCCACACCAACCACAAATATCTTCCCTTGTCCTCTGAATGCCTCTAGCCAGTGGGGAGTTTACAATTAATTCCCATTACATTCAATTCTCTTCGGGGTTCCTTGATACCATGGACAGTTAAATCCTGGCTTGATATCAGGGCCAGTCACTCTTACTGCGTGTTCATATCTTTTCTTCACGTGAATAGGTCAAGGAGCTTTTGTGAGGAGTGTTTCCTTCTCAGAGGGTAGTGACTATCGGGACATCTGTATTCCAGAGAGGGAGAGGAGGTAGATCACTAAGATATTTGGAAGGGGGCACAATGGATATATGAGGCATCAGGATGTTGAGGGCTGCAGGGATTGAGCACAAGAGTGGGGCTGTGGCTTTTGCAGATCATTATGATCATAATGAAGGGAAAGACAGGCGTGAAGGGCTGAATGACGTATTTGCGTATCTGATGTTCTCTCATTCTCTTATTGGGAAGTTATTTTCCTGGAAAATCTGTTATTGGATGTCGCAGTCAGGGAGAGCAGAGGATTTTGTGGGCCATCTCTGGGTGAGGTATGGGCGCTGTATTTACAGTGAATCTGAATTGGCAACATGACCAAGAAATAAAGATAGTTCTGTAAAGACAGAGGAATGAGATGTTTCACACCGTCACCTAACCTTTCTTTTCCCAAGAATATTTTCCAACGCCATGTCAAACATTGTGTGACAGTCTTCATCCTCTGAACGGTCTCTGCTGTTTCTGTGCACCAGGTTACTGGGGTAAATGGCCTCCGACTGTTCCTGTCCATCAGGTTTGAGTGTTTCAGTGGAACATAGAAACATGGGACAGAGAAGAATGGTTGGTCATTAGACACTTTGAGCCTTCTCTACCGGGCACAAAGATTGTGGCTGGGCAGGTTGTGGTCTCAGCCTCACCTTCCTGTCTGTAGTTCATTGTCCTTTACCATCCAATGTCTAAGTAGCAGGGCTTTGAATAAATGCAAACAAATAGGCACCACAAGCTTCTAGGGAATGGCATTCCCACTCAAACAACCCTTTGTGAATTTCTCCTCATCCCTGTTCAGACTGGGTTTGGAGAGGTCTCTGTTTCATTTTCTATTCCAGAACCTCCATTCGTCATGATACATTTTAAATGTAACTAGGTTGGTGACATGGTCCATGATATAGTTCTCAGACTAGGTCAGGTTCTTTGCCAAATTAAAGATATCTACCTGACTTGTGCCTAGCAAAGTAATTTACCAAAGCAAACTTATTCAAGCTATGATGGAAAGATACATGGCAAGCAGTGTGGACAAATCTATACATTAATATTAATCTTTCAATCTATACTAAGCTGCAGTTTGTATACACAGAAACATACACATACAGAGGCACATACAAAAAGACACTCACAGTATCGTGCACATAGACACACGCACACAAAGACAAACAGAAAAAACCTCTGCAGGATATCAGCTTGAAAGACTTTTTCGTAGCAAAAGTTAAATTCAAGACAAAATGAAATATTAAATTGCATTCTGCTTCTGAGGAACAGTTGGATTTGGCTGAATTCTATTTGCTTCAGGCAGCGTGGAGATTCCAATGAATCCTCAACTGGAATGCTTCACGAGTGATAAAGATTACTGATGAGTTTTCACCTCTTATGCGTTGCTGTGAGGAAGGAACAAGGTAAGAGAGGAAGCAATAAACCGTGACTTTTCTAGCAGGTTGCATCTTCTCCAACATTTAGCTGAAATATACAATAATGTTATCTGACCACCTAATTGGACCATGTGAAGCTTCGTTGAACATGCATGGGACTGTACGAATCCGTCCCTGATCCCTGCTCCATGTCGGAGCAATTAATAAGCTGTAATTTGAAG
The DNA here is from genome assembly GCF_047496795.1 of Chiloscyllium punctatum. Classification (NCBI taxonomy): domain Eukaryota; kingdom Metazoa; phylum Chordata; class Chondrichthyes; order Orectolobiformes; family Hemiscylliidae; genus Chiloscyllium; species Chiloscyllium punctatum. The sequence goes on from NC_092750.1 coordinate 91,145,083, forward strand.
ATGCGTTTGTATGTGTCCTCATAATTTTGTCCAATAAATTCATGTCTTTGCACTATCTGTGTTAAAATGAATACATTTTTCTCTTACTTCTAGTTTCCCATACCAGAGGAAATGTTCATCAGCCATGCACCTGATACACTCTCGCCAATATCGTAGATGGTTCAATATGAAAATCTCTCATTCTCTACCCTGAAGTGCTCTGGTAGAGGTTTATAAAATCATGAGGGACATGGAAATGGTGAATAACCAAGGACATTTTCTGCGGTTGGGGAAGTTCAAAACTAGAGCACACAGGTTGAAGTTGAGGGGAAAAACTTTAAAAGAGATAAAAGTGGTAACCCTTTCTCGAAGTGTATGGAATGAACTACCAAAGGAAGTGTTGGAAGCTGGTAAAATTACAACATTTAAAAGCCATTTGGATGGGTGCGTGAATAGGAAGGGTTAGAGGGATACGGGCCAAGTGTTGGACGATATTAATGGAGGACATCTGGTTGTCATGGACAAGGTGAACCGAAAGATCTGTTTCTTTGCTGTATGACAGAATAAGGCATTCTTTCCAGGAACAAGTACAGAGAAACATCTAACAGAGCTTCCAAATCAATTGAGTATATTTATTTGTCAGTTTAGGGAATCATCACTACACACAATACATCAAATGTGGTCGCGGAAAGCTCATGTGCATATGCAGTCAGATGTCCTGATAGCCTTTGTATGGAATATATATATATTCCATATACTTTCCTAATCACTTACTGCATCAGCATACTAACCTTGTGTGATGCATGTACCAGGATACATCAATCCCATTGTACCACTGAGTTTTATGATCTCTCTGCTTTTAAGTAGTTTACTGTTGTTTTACCCTTTTGTCACAGCATAAACTTCATTAGGCCAGGTTATACTGTTTCTGTTGTAGGTTTACGCATTAACGCCTCCTGTGTCTATCCCATTACAGACTCTCCACCTCCATTTGACACCTTATTGAATGACTATCTTGGTGGCTGAGCTGATTGAGCTCGAATCCAATCAGTCCCCACATCCAAATCATTGGCAGGTTCGAAATAGTTGTTGATCTTGCACTGATCTCCAAGGCACTCCACCAAGTTGAAGTTTACCAAACTGAAAATAAACATCAATCCTATTTCCTGAGAGTTACCCAGGGATCCCTGTTCCTGTGTAGCAGCCTAGAAAGTTTGGATGCCCTCCTCCTGTGCTGTGTAATGTACTCAAATGGCTGAATGACTATATCATCTTCCTTTGTAAATCCCTAGAGGGCAGAAATGTCTCCTCGTGCCTCATTGCTGAAGGGCTGAATGGGATCTTCCTCTCCTTCAGTAAAAGCAACGCGGGTTTGAGTGAGAGAACAAAACATGGGTAGGAGTAGCAGGTTGCCTTTCAGCCCCTCGAGCCTGCTGCTCCATTCAGAATGCTCTTTGTTGATGTGATTGTAACCAAACATCTCTTTCCTGTCTGTTCCCAAAAAACATGGATTCTTTTGTTCATCAATGATCTATGGAACTCAACCTTGAATGTTTTCAGTAACCCAGTCTTCACTGCTCCTTGGGTATGGGAACACTACAGATCACACAACCCTAAAGAGAAAGGAATATCCCTGTCTCAGTCTGAAATGGGAATGCCCTTACTCTAAAAATGAGTCCCCCTCAAGCCAATCACCACACCTTTCACACAAGGACTCAACAATTAGAAACAGATATAGATCATTCAACCCCTCGAACCTGTCTACAATTTCTGTAACACTTGACAACCAAACTCTTAACAAATTTAGCCTCAATCGAAGTTAGATTAATTCCAGATACCATAAGCTCACAAGAGTGTAGGAAATTAGAACATTGAACGGTACAGCACAGGACAGCCCTTCAGCCTTCATTGTTGTGCCAAACATTTTATCCTAGTCTAAGATTAAAGTAAACTTAATACCCTTCCTTTCATTGTCATTTATTTGTCTATCCAGGATTTGTTTGAATATCCCTAATGTATCTGATTCTACTAGCATCGCTGGCAGTGCATTCCACGCACCTATCACTATCTGTGTAAACAACCTGCATATGACATCTCCCCGAAGCCTGCCTCCAATTACTTTAAAATTATGGTCCCTGTGTGATAGCCATTTCGACCCTGGGAAAATGTCTCTGGTTGTCCACTCTATTTATGTCTCATCATCTTGCACAGCTCTATCAAGTTAGCTCTCATTCTTCTTCACTCCAATGAGAAAAGACTAACTCACTCAGAAATTCTTCATAAGACATGCCCTGCAGCGCAGACAACATCCTCGTAAGTACTGTCTGCACCCTCTCGAAAGTTTCCAATTTCTTCCCATAATGGGGCGACCAGAACTCAACACTATACTGCATGTGTGGTCTAACCAGGGCTTTATAGAGTTACAGCATAATCTCGTGGCTCTTAAACTCAATCTCCCTACTAATGATAACCAACTCACCATACTCCTCTTAACATTACTATCGACTTGAGTGGCAATTAGGTGATACATATGGACGTGGGCTCTAAGATCCATCTGTTCCTCCACACGGCCAAGAATGCTACCTTTGAACCTGTAATCTGCATTTGAACTCGACATTCCGAAATCTTTCACATCATAAAATAGGAAATTGGAGCAGAATGAAGCCAGTTCGCAATCGCATCCGCTGTGCTGTTTGACCACGGGTGAAATGTTGCTCAGCCGCATTCTTTTGCATTCGCGAACTGATTAATTGATTCCCTTATTAATGAAAAACGTATTTATCTCTATCTTAAAGAAACTATTTTTTCTGTTTGTGGGAGTGTGCATGTGTTAGTGTGTAAGTGTTCATGTCTGTATCTACATGTGTTGTGCATTTAATGTGTCTATGTATGTTTGTACGTATCTCTGTCGTCATATCTGTGAAATGTGACCTTTGTGGTTTTTGTGGTAAATCCACTGAAACTGAGATCAACACCCTCCCCCTTCCCCCATCGCTACTATCTGTCAATGTTAAGTGTAGAGTCATACGATGTCACCCTCTGCTGGCCTCCCCATGCCACTGCACAAGTGTCAGGTTTTTTTCTCGCTCTCAGAGGACATCAAATCCTGTGATTCTCTCACATTGGGCAGCTGTTTGGGTTTTCAAATAATGCCTTTTGAAGCACATATCAGTTTCATCTCATACCTAATGATGTTTTTCCTGAGATATTACCACCCTCAGTGGGTTAATTTCAGCACTTTTAAATCCTTTCTCACTTATAATTTGTAAGAGTGCATTACAAAAGATTTCAAGTTAAAGAACGTGCAATAAACGGATTATATCAACTTACAAATGGTTCGGTCGACCTTGATTGGATGCATTTGCAGTGGAAATACTCATTATTATATGCACTCTGTTTCACGAATAAAGTGAAAGAGCACAGACATTACTCGACATGAGCATTCTCCACTCTTAGTGTCCTCAGTACAATTAAGTTCCTCCCTATACCTCCCTATATGTGTGTGTGCAGGTGTGTGTGGTGACGGTGCTGTCAGTTTGGATGGTGCTGTGAGCTGCTTCCCTCCCAGATTGAAACACTTATGTTAGAGCTTGAGGTCTGCAGATGCTGGAGATCAGAGTCCAGAGTGCAGTGCTGGAAAAGCACAGCAGTCCACACAGCCTCCGAGGAGTAGGAAAATCAACGTTTTGGGCAGGACCACTTCATCAGGAATGCCGTCGATGTAGTAGAGTGTGAAGGCCAGCAGAGGAGGCATTGCTTCACTTTAAACACCATAGAGGCTGACAGATCCGCTATGCACATGGATACACATAGAGACACGCAGGTACACACAGAGACGAATACAGACACGCAAAGACACACAGAAATGAATACAGATACACAGACACACACACACACACCGAAACTGATGCTGTCACAATGATATTAATACAGGCACACAGACACACATACCAATACTCTGATGCACATGCACACACAGATACACTGTCATCAATACAGACATACTATACACACAGTGACACAATGATGTTTACATAGATATGGAGAATCTGCCAGTATTTACTTTTTCACGTGTTGACTTTCTCAATATTTCACTTGCTGTGTGTGGTTTGTGTCAATATTTCCATTTCACTGCAGGAAATCCTCTGCACCCTCTCTCTCGCTTCCACATCTTTTCTATGACAAAGCGACCAGAACTGAACACAATGTTCCACGTGTGGCAATGAACCCTTCTGCTAATTAAACCAAACAGCCAGAAAACTCAACTCGTCTCGTAAACTATTAAAGTATTAGATTAGATTAGATTACTTACAGTGTGGAAACAGGCCCTTTGGCCCAACAAGTCCACACCGACCCGCCAAAGAGCAATTCGCCCAGATCCATTCCCCTACGTTTACCCTTTCACCTAACACTACGGGCAATTTAACCTAACCAATTCACCTAAACTGCACATTTTTGGATTGTGGGATGAAACCGGAGCACCCAGAAGAAAACCACCCAAACACGTGGAGAATATGCAAACTCCACACAGAGAGTCGCCTGATGCGGGTCTCTGGCGCTGTGAGGAAGCAGTGCTAACCACTGTGCCACCGTGCCGCCCACAAGTGACAAATCCCAAATTCCACTCTTTAAGGATAAATAACATCAAATTATTCCTTAACTCTAAAAGTAAACATAGAACAACAACTATTCACAACTCTAAGCTCCTCTTTCTCTGAACTGATTCGTATCTGCCTCCAACTTTATAACAACATAATATTCCAATAATAAAATCCCATACTAAAATTACATCATCTAACTTTCAAAACTACACAGCATCTCTCATCTCCAGTGTCCTCCTTCTTTCAGCTGAAGATCTCCCTGGTTTGTCTTCTGAATTTTAGTGCAGAGATGTTTCATACAAAAACGTTATCTTTGAAAGAGAGAGTTTAGCATGGCCCTCTCTCTCGAGATGGCAGTTACTCTCAGTCTAACTCTCGAACTGCCTGCCTCTTTTATCCTCCTCAACATTGGATCATCTCATTGGTTGGATGTTGGCAAAACGATAAATTCAAAAATGATTGACTTTAAGGTTTGGAAGAAGATTTGTAGCTCGGGTGCTCGTTGTTGTGGTTCTGTTCGCCGAGCTGGGAATTTGTCTTGCAAACGTTTCGTCCCCTGTCTAGGTGAAATCCTCAGTGCTTGGGAGCCTCCTGTGAAGCGCTTTTGTGCTGTTTTCTCCGGTATTTATAGTGGCCTGTCTCTGCCGCTTCCGGTTGTCAGTTCGAGCTGTCCACTGTAGTGGCCGGTATATTGGGTCCAGGTCGATGTGTTTGTTGATAGAGTATGTGGATGAGTGCCATGCCTCTAGGAATTCCCTGGCTGTTCTCTGTTTGGCTTGCCCTATAATGGTAGTGTTGGCCCAGTCGAATTCATGTTGCTTGTCGTCTGTGTGTGTGGCTACTAAGGACAGCTGGTCGTGTCGATTCGTGGCTAGTTGGTGTTCGTGTATACGGAACGTTAACTGTCTTCCTGTTTCCCCGATGTAGTGTTTTCTGCAGTCCTTGCATGGGATTTTGTACACTACATTAGGTTTGCTCATGTTGGGTATCGGGTCCTTCGTTCTGGGGAGTTGTTGTCTGAGCGTGGCTGTTGGTTTGTGTGCTGTTATGAGTCCTAGTGGTCGCAGTAGTCTGGCTGTCAGTTCAGAAATGCTCCTGATGTATGGTAGTGTGGCTAGTCCTTTGGGTTGTGGCATGTCCTCGTTCTGTTGTCTCTCCCTTAGGCATCTGTTGATGAAATTGCGAGTGTATGCGTTTTTGGCGAATACTTTGTATAGGTGTTCCTCTTCCTCTTTTTGTAGTTCTGGTGTGCTGCAGTGTGTTGTGGCCGTTTTGAATAGTGTCCTGATGCAACTTCGTTTGTGTGTGTTGGGGTGGTTGCTTTCATTGTTTAGGAATTGGTCTGTGTGTGTGGCTTTCCTGTAAACCTTTGTGGTGAATTCTCCGTTCGGTGTTCTCTGTACCATCACGTGAAGGAATGGGAGTTGGTTGTCCTTTTCTTCCTCTCTAGTGAATCGGATTCCTGTGAGTGTGGTGTTGATGATCTGGTGTGTGTTCTCTATTTCTGTGTTTTTAATTATTACAAAGGTGTCATCCACGTATCTGACCCAGAGTTTGGGTTAGAACATACAGTCTTACCACAAATGCAACCCAAGCACTGAGGATGTCACCTAGACAGGGGACGAAACGTTTGCGAGACAAATTCCCAGCTCGGCGAACAGAACCACAACAATGGTTGACTTTAGTTTACTGAGGCATGATTTAAACTGATTAGTTAAATTCGAATTGTTGTCAAAACCGCAACCAAAACTCAAGGTATCTGTTTGACAGCATGCTTTATATTTTGCAGTCTACTCTGATACTGCTAGCTAGTCATATGACAGGTGCTTACAAGCTCTCAGTGCAGAACAACATTCACTCTCGCTTGAAAGGTACTAAACACACCTTCAACTTCATAACAATGATTTAATCCGGGCTTTATAGAGCTGTAGCATAACCTCACTACTCTGAAACTCAGTTCCCCAGTTTGTGAAAGCCAACACAATATACACTTTCTTAACGACCACATCAACCTGGGTCAAGATTAGGATGGTGTTAGAAAAGCACAGCAGGTCAGGCAGCATCTGAGGAGCAGGAAAATCGACGTTTCAGGCAGGAACCCTTCATCATCTGCTCCTTGGATGCTACCTGACCTGCTGTGGTTTTCCGGCACCACTCTAATCTTGACTCTGATCGACAGCATCTGCAATCCTCGCTGTTGCTGATTTGACATCAAGCTGGTTGGCAACATTGAGGGATGTCTGGACATGGACCCCAAGATCCCTCTGTTCCTCCACACTGAAACGAATACTGCTTTTAACCCATTATTTTACATTCAAATACGACCTTCCAAAGTGAATGACTTCACCCTTTTCCAGGTTTAACTCGATCTGCCTTCTCATCAGCTCAGTTTTGAATCCTGTGAATGTTCCATTGCAACCTACAAAATACCTCAACGTTATCCAGAACTCCACCAACATTTGTGTCATCGGCAAACATACTAACCCACCCTTCCACTTCCTCATCCAAGCCGTTTATAAAAATCGCAATGAGCAGATATCTTAAACTGATCCTGCGAGACACCACTGATCACAGAGCTCCAGATTGAATGCTTTCCATCTACTACCACCCTCTGTCTTCTATGGGCCAGAATTTCCCTGTATCCCATGCCTCCTTACAGTCTGAATGAGCCTACCGTGGATAAATTTATCAAACGCCTTGCTTAAATCCATATACACCACATCCATTGATCTACCTTCATAAATGTGTTTTGTCACATCCTCAAATGATTCAATACGATTCGTGAGGCATGAACGGACCATCACAAAGGCTTCCTGACTATTTCTATCAAATGATGGTTTTTCCAAGTAATCATAAGTCATGTCTCTCAGAATCCTCTCCAATATTTTGCCCACCTCTGTCGTAAGACTGATTGGTCTATAATTCCCAGGATTATCCCTATTCCAATACTTGATCAAGGGAATAACATTTGCAAACCTCCTTTCATCTGGCATGACTCCAGTGGACAGTGAGAATGCAATAATCATTGCCAAACGTGCAGCAAACAGTTCCCTCTCTTCCTGTAGCAACCTTGCTGATATTCCGTCTGGCCAACGAGATTTATCTATCGTTGTGTTTCTCAAATTTTTCATCCCATCCTCCCCTTCTACCATATCAGCCTGTTTCACGCTGTCCCCATAAACTTCAATGCCCCTCTCAGTAGTCAATTCTGAAGACAAGCATTCATTAAGGACTTTCCCTACCTCCTCCCATTCATGACGGAAATTCCCTCCACAATCTGTGATGAGCCCTTCCCTCATTCTAGCAGTCCTCTTGTTCCTGACATAAGTGTAGAATGTCTTAGATTTTACCTTAACCCTACCCACTAAGGCTTTTTCATGCCCGCTTCTTCCTCTCATGAGTTCATTCTCCAGTTCTTTCCTGGCTCACTCTCGAGCCCTGTCTGATGCTTGACTCCTCAACCTTATCTAAACTTCCTCCTACCTTTTGACTAGATGTTCTACATCCCTTGGCATAATGTAATTATGAAGCTGTAAATGGATGGGAGCTGCATATCCTGTCACTTCCAGCATGGGCTGCAAGTTTTCCCACGCTGGGCAGTGATCTAACACAGGATTTACTGAACAATGTACTGGGATGGTGGACACAGCACTAACTGCTCCAGCTTTACAGAGCAATTCACTGTTATACACTGCACATCTCCACATGGACGTTGTGGTCTGCACTGTTTGTACAGAGTACTGGGTTGTATTGAGCAGTACACTAGACTGGTCTGCACTGTACTCCATGTTAAACAGATATCTCAACTGGATTATGGTGTCTGATTTTGTGAGGTGGATTGGGCATCTGACATAACTGACCACTTGAGCTTATCTCTCAGCATATTTATTTTCTGTTCTTATTCTTGTTATTGCACCCCACCCACACCCCAAAGTCGGATTCCTCCACCTAGTCCCATTTCTCTGAGACGAACCACGTTTATTCAATTTGTCAGTCAAGTAATCATCAAATTATAACGTGAATATCCGACATTCTGTACCTTAACCTCGCAGTTGTTGCTCATTTCCCTGGATTTCCGGGGAAGTCACTATCAAGCTCAGACACAATGTGCAAGATGTATGGCTTGAGCTCTCCGAGATGTTCCGGCTGTGGGTCCCAATTGGATCCTTAGTGTATCGAGAACTGGCATTGTGTAGCCGTGTCTGTTCAGAATCTTCCTCCCATGGGACATCTGGGACACCAGGCACAATGCTTATAGTTACACAAAGGCCCTGACCAAAATAGCCAATAAGCCCGTATCACCATGGTTCAAAAAGGGCAGCCGAGTCCTATCAAAAAGGTCCATTTTCTGGTGCACCATAATTGTAAGGAAGTTCAGGTGCATGTGCTCCGTAACTAACCTACACCACCCCGAGAATCCTGGGGGATTTTCCGACACCCACCTCATCAGAATGTTCTTCCTCGCACAAAATGAAAGAATACTATACAATCTCTTCCCAAAGATGGGTGATTCGGTGAACCCAAGAGGAGCGACACCAGATCTACCTTGACCTCGGTTCCCAAGACCCCTTCCAAAACACTCACTATAGTGCCCCAATACCTCCAAAGTTTGTGGCATGACCACAAGCAATGAGTAAGAGTACCAACATCTGTTTTACATTTGGGCACACTGGGAACGCTCCTGTCTTAAGTTTTGCAAGCCACTCCGATGCTAAATAAAGCTTGTGGAGCACCTTCTGCTGCATAGCTTTCGTAAATCAAAATCTTCTGGACATTCTCCCAAATATCAGCCTAATCCTCTGGTCAAAATGTCTACTCCCAAATGCTGAACACAAATTCCATACAACTGTTCGATGTTGTTTGAGACACTACCTCATATTAAATGCTAGAGGGTGCTGACCGAGAGAGTGCCTGTGGACTGAAGCACTCTCATCTCCACATTTGACTTATAGTGTCTAACCATTAATGTACTCTTCTTCTGTATAAAATCCCTAATCTCTAAGTAACGAAAGAGGTCCCTCCTAGATAGCACATATTTCTGACTCAGCTGTCGAAAGACATCATTCCCTCCCCGTCAAAGACGTCTCCCAAACAGGAAACGTCTCTGGACTTCCAGAGCCAAAATCCAGAATCCATCAATCCTACAATGGGAGTAAAAGGGGAAGTGCATTTTTTTGTAAATTGCCCTCACTTTGTTGCATCATTCTCCATGCTTTAACTGTTTTAAGGACAATTGGATTTCTGCGATGGTTTATTTCCGTCCTCACCTTGTCCATGAACAACAGATTAATGAGTGGACATTTTGCCTGGGAGGCATCCATGTCCAGCCAAATTGACCATGGGTCTTGGCAATCCCATCAGCCACATAGGCTAGGAGGAAACTCAATTAATATTTGTTAAAGTGTATAAAATCCCCATCGCTCAGCCCCCGCGGAAACTGCAACTGGGTGAGCTCGATATGAGACCGACTGTGATGACAAAGAAAAGATCCAAGCCGACTGTAAAGCTCCGTTTTGGCTGCCGGGGCAGTATTAAATGGTGCATTTGCATGGGATGTAATAAACGAGGAAGTACATTAATTTTGATTGGAGCTATTCTACCCAACCAGGATTTCAGAAGATCCTCCCACCGCTGAAGGTCCTGCCTTATGTTCTCGAGTAATCGCAGGAAGTTAGCGTTATCTAACTGATTGAAGGCCAGTGTGTTAAAAATGCCTCAAGACAGGAAACCTCCCTCGGACCATCTGAAAGGGAATCGAGTTCCACTTTCAAGATCGGGTACTCTAATAAGACCCCCGACAGACATGGTCTCTGATTTCATAAAATTGATTTTATTCCCCGAGAAATGTCCAAATACATTTATCACTTGGGGCACAGATATCATCGAGTTAGTTAGAAAGAGAAAAAACGCCATCTGCATAAAGTGTGATCTTTTGCCATCCTGATCCTACCTCCAGGGCAGTAATATTGTGGTCCCTCCGGATGGGCTCTGCCAACGGCTCAATCACCAATGTAAATAGTAATGGTGAAAGAAGACACCCTTGACGGCTGCCTCTGCCATTGCTAAAATTGGCAGACCTTATACCATAAGTGAGATATGCTGCTTTGTAATTATATAACACTGTCACCCACCTGGCAAAGGCCCCACCAAGGCTCAACCATTCCAGGACTTCAAAGAGGTATTTCCATTCCACCGGGTCAAATCTTTTCTCTGCATCCACTACCAAGCCTGGAATCTACCGTTGCTGGCATACCTGAACCATATCAGCATTCTCCTATTATTATTAGACGACCTGTGAACCCTAATAAAACTTGTCTGATCCTATTTCACAATGAAGGGCAAGACCTTCTCCAGCTTCAACGCCAGCATTTTCACAAAAATATTAAAGTCCACGTTTAATAAGGATACAAGCCTTTATGAAGTGCAATCCTCAGGAGAATAAGATAAATATTTCCTTCTCTCTGAGAGGATGGGAGGCAGTCCTGACTGGATGAATTATTGTACATATCCAACACTAGCATGTCTATGAACTCCTTTTAAATCTTACTCTAAAATCCATCTGGTCCCGGAGCTTTACCACTCTGGAGCTGCCTTGCCTTGTTCTGTATCTCTTGGATTGTCAGAGGGGCATTCGAAAGGCACGCCTGCTCTGACGTTACACCTGGGAACCGCCCTGAAAACAACTTCATGAGTGTTGCATTAATCTTTCTGGGATCGCAAGTGATGGTAACACCACACTCACTAATGGATGTGTTAGACTGGGGGCACTCTTCTTTCTAACCAAATATGCCAGATAGCTACCTGGATTATCACCATACTAGAATACCCACTGTTGCGCAAATGAAATCACTCACTTTGCTGTCTGGCTGAGCGCAGCGTTCAGAGCAGCCCGGCCCGTTGTAATCTGCTGAAACCTAGTTACAGATGGTCTGTCAAAATATGCTCTGTCAGATGCTGTTCTCCCTTCTACCGCTTCCGAGTCGCCGAGTAAGAAATAATCAAACCCCTTGCATAGGCCTTGGCAGTCTCCCAGAGCACCGTCAGATTACATGCTGTCCAAATTAATGTACAAAATAATTTTAAATCCCATGAAAAATATTCAATGAACTAGACATCCTTCAGGAGGCAAGTATCCTTGCACCAGTGCTGCAAAACTGTAACATCGCCACCATCCTTAACCTCCATGTACACTGCCACATGAACAGAAGTGGCTATGTTCCCAATTCTACAGGACAGCACTGAATTCAAAAAGGGCAATGGGGCAAAACATGTCGATCCTAGTTTGGCACTTATGTCGGCACTTATGGAAGTCCCTACCATACGGGTGAACCATCTCCACACATCCACCAAGCGCAACTCTCTGTTTAGATCCACCAGCTGCCTAGATTGCAGGGAAATATCCGCGAGAACCTGAAACATCCTATCCACCTTTGGATCCATATATCGGTTAAAATCTCCCCATATAATTGTATGACGCCGCTCAAGGGCCCATCAACCTGCTGAGTGCATCCGTTAAAAATTTGAGGAGTGCACCAGGGACAAGATGGGATGGGAAAAATTTCTGGCTGTAAGAGGTGCTCGTCCTTTTGAGGTATTTTAGGTGCTGGAGATGATTTCCTCGAATTCCATGAGCAGCAATTACTGTTTTATATGCTGTTGCATTGTTTTGTAATTTTGGGGAAAAAAAGTCAAAACAACCGCAGTTTTAAAAGGAAGAAGTACAGAGAAAGGAAGCACGTAGTGAAGACAGTGCAGGTGTGTGAGAGAGAGAAACTGCACAGTTACTGCCTTTGCTGTTTTTGAATTCACGTATCGCTGGACATCGGAGTGCTTCAGGGAACATTAACAAACAGTGAATTTCACGACTAATCTTGGAGAAACCTATTTGGTCGAAATTCACAACACGGAATCAGATATGTTAATTTTTGTTTTAAGTCTAGCCAATAGAAAGGCTGCAGTAGTGAGTGCAGTGGGTTCTTTCTTGATTATATGTTTTTGAAGATGCGACTCTTGATTAAATTTAAAATATAAGCCATAACTATTAATTTACCCTGTGCACTGTTTTGTAGAGGAATAAGACGGTGTTATTTTTCTGGGTCTGTAGATTGTGAAGGAGCAAAAATGGCCTTTGCACTGAAATGTATTTCTTGTCAGATGTGGGAGTTTAAAGAGAGTTTAAGGGTTACTGCGGATTATATCTGCCATAAATGTTGTTGGATGTGAATCTTATCAAATCGAATGGATTGGTTGGAGAGACAATTAGAAGCGATGAGGAATTTGCAACAGCAACAGTATGTGATGGATGGCAGTTATAGGAAGGGGGCAAGTCTCAGATACAGTCCCAAAAATGGGTTAATTCCAGGAATGTTAAGAGAGGTAGGCACCTAGGGCAGGAGTCTTTTGTGGATGTACCCATTTCAAACAAGTATGCTCTTTTGGAAAATATAGGGTGTGATGGATTCTCAGGGGAATGTAGCACGAGCAGCCAGGTTTCTGGTATTGAGACTTGCTCTAATGCAACGAGAGGTACGTCGGCTTCCAAGAGATCAATTGTGTGACGGGTGTCTGTAGTCAGAGGTACAGACAGATGTTTCTGTGGCCAGCAGAGATAAAGCAGAATGGTGTGTTGTTTCCCTGGTGTCAGGATCAAGGTTGTCTCAGAGAGGGAGCAGAATGTTTTAACAGGGGAGAGGCGTCAGCAAGAGGTCATTGTTCACTTTGGAACCAACGATATAGGAAGGGAAAAGGTTGAGATTCTGAAGGGAGATTACAAGATTACAGAGAGTTTGGCATAAACTTAAAAAGAGGTCCTCAAGTGTAGTAATATCTGGATTACTCCCAGTCCTACGAGCTAGTGAGGGTAGGCATTGGAGCATAGAGCAGTTGAATGCATGGCTGAGAGAAGGTGCATGGGAGAAGGATTCACATTTTTGGATTATTCGAATCTCTTTTGGGGTATAAATGATCTGTACAAGAAGGACGGAATGCACCTAAATTGGAAGGGGACTAATATATATGCAGGAAAATTTGTCGAACTGCTCAGGAGCATTTAAACTAGTAAGGTGGGTGGGACCCAGGCAGATAGTGAGGGAAGAGATCAATCTGAGACTGGTACAGTTGAGAACAGAAGTGAGTCAAAAAGTCTGTGCAGGCAGGGACAATTTAGGACTGATAAATTAAACTGCACTTACTCAAGGCAAGAGGCCTAACAGGGAAGGCAGATGAACTCAGGGCATGTTTAGGAACATGTTACCGGGATATCATAGAAATTAAAAAAAAAACATGGTTCAGGGATGGGCAGGACTGGCAGCTCAATGTTCCAGGGTACAAATGCTACAGAAAGGATAGAAGGAGACGCAAGAGAGGAGGGGAGTGGCATTTCTGATAAGGGATAGCATTACAGCTGTACTGAGGGCGGATATTCACGGAAATACATCCAGGGAAGTTATTTGGGTGGAAGTGAGAATGAAGAAAGAGTTGATCACCTTATTGGGATTGGATTATAGAAACCCCAATAGTCAGAGTGAAATTTAGAAACAAACTTGTACGGAGATCTAAGCTAACTGTAAGAATAATAGGGTAGTAATGGGAGCGGTTTTTAACTTTCCAGACTTAGACTGGGACTGCCATAGTGTTAAAGGCTTCGATGGTGAGGAATTTCTTAAGTGCGTACAAGATAATTTTGATATTCAGTATGTGGATGCACCTACTAGAGAAGGTGCAAAACTTGACTACTCTTGGGAAATAAGGCCGCGTAGGTGACTGAGGTGTCAATGGGGGAACACTTTGGGGCCAGTGACCATCATTCTATTTGTTATAAACTCGTGATGGAAAAGGATAGACCAGATCTAAAATTTGACGTTCTAAATTGAAGAAAAGCTAATTTTGACAGTATGAGGAAAGAACGTTTTGAAAGCTAATTGGAGGCAGATGTTCGCAGGTAAAGGGACGGCTGGAAAATGGGAAGCCTTCAGAAATGAGATAACAAGAATCCAGAAAACGTATATTCCTGTTAGGGTAAAGGGAAGGCTGGTAGGTATAGGGAATGCTGGATGACTAAAGAAATAGAGGGTTTTGATAAGAAATAGAAGGAAGCATATGTCAGGTAAAGACAGGATATGTCGAGTGAATCTTAAGAAGAGTACAAAGGAAGTTGGAGTATACGTAAGAGAGAAATCAGGAGGGCAAAAAGGGACATGAGATAGCTTTTGCAGGTAAAATTAAGGAGAATGCAAAGGCTTTTTACAAATATATTAAGGACAAATGGGTAACTAGGGAGAGAAAAGGGCCCCTAAAAGATCAGCAAGGCGGCCTTTGTGTAGAGACACAGAAAATGGGGGAGATACTGAATGAATCTTTTCCATCAATATTTACTGTGGAAAAGAATATGGAAGATATAGACTGTAGACAAATAGATGGTGGCATTTTGCAAAATGCCCAGATTGCAGAGGAGGAAGTGCTGGATGTCTTGAATAGGTTAAAGGTGGATAAATCCGCAGGACCTGATCAGGTGTACCCGAGAACTCGTGGGAAGCTCGAGAAGTGATTGCTGGGCCCCTTGCTGAGATATTTGTTTCATCAATATTCGCAGGTGAGGTGCTGGAAGACTGGAGGTTGGGAAATGTGGTACCACTGTTTCAGAAGGGTGGTAAAGACAAACCAGAGAACTATAGACTGGTGAGCCTGACGTCGGTGGTTGGCAAGTTGTTGGAGGGATCCTGAAGGACTGGATGTACATGTATTTGGAAAGGCAGGCAGTGATTAAGGATAGGCGACATGGCTTTGTGAGTGGAAAATCATGTTTCACAAACTTGACTGAGTTGTTGAAGAAGTAACAAAGAGGATTGAAAAGGGCAGAGAAGTGGATGAGATCTATGTTGATTTGAATAAGGCGTTCGACAAGGTTCCCCATGGGAGACTGATTAGCAAGGTTAGATCTCATGGAATACAGGCAGAACTAGCCATTTTAATACAGAACTGGCACAAAGGTAGAAGACGGAGGGTTATTTTTCAGACTGGAGGCCTGTGACCAGTGGAATGCCACAAGGATCGCTGCTGGGCCCTCTACCTTTTGTCATTTACATGTATGATTTCGATGCTAGCATAAGAGGCACGGTTAGTAAGTTAGCAGATGACACCAAAATTGGAGTTGTAGTGGACACCAAAGAGGGTTAGCTCAGACTACAACAGGATCTGGACCAGATGGCCCAATGGGCTGAGGAGTGGCAGATGGAGTTTAATTCAGATAAATGCGAGGTGCTGCATTTTGGGAAAGTAAATCTTAGCAGGACTTATACACTTACTGATAAGGTCCTAGGGAGTGTTGCTGAACAAAGTGACCCTGGAGTGCAGGTTCATAGCTCCTTGAAAGTGGAGTCGCAAGTAGACAGGATAGTGAGGAAGGCGTTTGATATGCTTTACTTTTTTGGTCTGTGTATTCAAAACAGGTGTTGGGAGGTCATGTCGTGGCTGTACAGGACATTGGTGAGGCCACTGTTGGTCTCCTTCCTATTGAAATGTGTTGTGAAACTTGAAAGGGTTCAGAAAAGATTTACAAGGATGTTGCCAGGTTTGGACCATTTGATCTACAGGGAGAGGCTGAACAGGCTGGGGTTGTTTTCCCTGGAGCATCGGACGCTGAAGGGAGACCTTTGAGAGTTACACAAAATTATGAGGTGCATGGATAGGGTAAATAGGCAAAGTCTTTTCCCTGGGATCGGGGAGTCCAGTACTAGAGGGTTTAGAGTGAGATGGAAAAGATATAAAAGAGACCTGAGGGGCAACCTTTCAATGCAGAGTGTGGTACGTGTATGGAATGAGCTGCCAGAGGAAGTAGTGGAATCTGGTACAATTTCAACATTTAAGAGGCATTTGGATGGGTATATAAATAGGAAGAGTTTGGAGGGATATGGGCCGGGTGCTGGCAGGTGGGACTAGATTGGATTGCGATATCTGGTCAGCATAGACGGGTTGGACTGACGGGTCTGTTTCCATGCTGTACATCTCATGACTCTATGACTCGCTTCCATGTTCCTCTCTATGTATTAACGCGTTATAGATGAGAAACAACTGACATTCGTCCTTAATTTGGTCAAACAACTGATATAGAAGGTTCTTCTGAATGAGGAAAACTACTCCTCTACATTTTGAATTAAAGGATAAAAAAACACCCAGCCAAACAATCTCTTCTGTAACTTTAAATTTTCCTTATCGGTTAGATTTTTTTTCTGGTGCCAAGGCTACATCGACCCCTTCCTTTCGAATGCCTGAAAGCATCAATGACTCCCCTTAACGTTCCAGGTGCACCATTTAAACGACCGGTTAGCCATACATCCGAAACAGCCCATGATCCCCTTGTGAGGAAGGACCCCTCTTGTTGTGCACGGAACAAATGTGGTAAACAGCTCGCACAAATTTGAAAATACAACTGCAAAAACTACCAACTCAAAATCCTAACAACTCCTTGTACAATGAATGAACAGAAAACACAAATAAGAGTAGATTTTCCCTCTTTCCCCACAAGGAGCGCTCATACTAACCACTAATCCCCCTTGGCTCCTACTAGCTGAAGCTACTTGGCAAACCCAAATAAAACAAACTTTAAAAAGTTACATGTGCCTTACTGCAAGAAAATTAAACGTGGGCACTCAACCCATCCCATCCATATCCAAAGCAGTCCTGGTGAAAAAAAATGCAACTCTCCCCCGCAAAAACACTACGCCCATTCCGCAGTAAGAGAGAGAATCGAAAAGGAACTTATAGATAAAACATAGGATAATGGGAGGGGAGGAAGAAAGAAGAAAAGAGAGAAAGAGAAATGAATGAGACCCCCACATATTAAAAAAAATCCAAAACCAGGTAAACAAGGCAAACCACAGAGGAAACAAAGAGAACATGATTGTCCACATTATTTGAGCCAGCCAATCTATATTAAGGTGTCCAGGAAGTCCTTTGCATTTTCTATTGAGTCAAAATTAAACACGGACTCTCCGCGGTTGGAAAGTAATATTGTCAGTTATCTTCCAGTATACTGAATATTCTAGTCACTCAGCCCCCTTTTTACCCTACCAAACGCCTGTCTTTTGTGGATCATGGTCATAGAAAGGTCCTGGAAAAACATAATTCGTGATCCTTTGGCTATCAGAACCTGTGGATCCATCCACAGTGCTCTGGAACCATTTGTTTCTCTCCATAGTGCTGGAGTTGCACAAGGACTGGGCGGGGTGCTGGTCTGACCCGGGCTTGTGCACTGCGATCTGGTGGGCCTGCTCGACCTGCACCCGGCCCGCCTCGAAGTCCAGCTTCAAAAACTGTAGAAGCCATTGCTCCAAAAACTGAGGGGCTGGCCTTCTTCTTCCTGCCCCACCAGCCCGACCAGGCAGATATTCTTATAATGGCCTCGATTTTCAAAAGTGATCTGCTCCTCCACGCCCGGTACCCACCATCCCGAGACCCTGAACCGAACTGCTGAGGATTCCACTGCAGTTTCAGAGGACACAGTTTGCTGCTCAACCTCCATACATGTGTCTCGAGACGCTAGATCTCCTAGTCATGCTTCTGCAGCATAGCCGAGATCCTTTCCAGCCTGGTATGGGTCTCCTCCATCTCTGAATTAACCTTCTCTCTCTGCTCTAATGTTGCAGCAGGACAGTGCCTGCTAGTTGCGATCCACGTGGTCCTTTATCCTTAGTCATTTTCCTTCTCACTTCAACTGACATACAGCAATACAGGGGATCAGTATTTTTACCACAATGGGGAAGAAAGAGAAAGTGAATGGACCACATTGTCTGTGTTCTGGTGTAGAGCTGAGCAGGGCAAACCTCCTGGGTCGCCAATATCTTGGATCTCCCCCGAAAAGAAATCATCTTTAATGACTTTTTTAAAAATGGACTGAAGCTGTCTCTTGTAGACAGAGACAATGGAAAACCAGTACATGTGATATAGTAAGATAATCAGGTTTAATAGCTCAGACAGTGAGTAGCAAATAATATTAAAGCAAAGCGGTTCACGAGGGACATTTGGAAATGAAAAGGTACAAGTGCAGTTGGCCTTCATTTAAAGGGAACGGGAACATTGAAGTAAAGATGTTCTGCACAGGCTGCATGGAGTGCGGATGAGATTATACCTGTGTTCTGTGCTGTTTCAAAGAGTGAGAGATGATCTCAGGGAAACTTAGAAAATTCACTCACAGGAGACTTACTAAGACATGTGCTTGAAGAAGTACAGCAGGCAAGGTTAGAAAGAATCCTAATATACTCTACAAAAAAACATCAAGTAGAACAGAATAACCAGGAAACAATTAGAGCCAATTAGAAACCAGGGGGGGGCAATCAGTATGTGAAGCTGGAGAACATTGATGGATTATTACATGAGTGCTTCGTATCTGTTTTCTCTGGGAGACGGAGGATGCATGTAGGAATGTGGGAATAATGTATATCGTGCTGTATTTCTGATGGTGCAGAATATCTCCTTCTCTGATTGTATGATTGTGGAAGTGTAGTCATTGAGCAGCCTAAGGCAGAAATTGCTGGCTTCTGAAAACACGTATTAATAAAGGTTATACGACTCAATTGCAACAGCTTCCAAAAGTATGTTATTGTGAAAGTAAACGAAAAATAGCAGCTTATTACAATCTGAAACCAGAGAATGGAGAATGGAAAATAGGGAAATGGCAGAACTGTGAAGCAAATACTTCAGTTCTGTCTTCACAAAAGAAAACACCATCAAAACAAAAAACAACATGCCAGAACGACTAGGAAACCCACGTCATGTGAAAAAAAGAATAGAATGAAATTAGTAAATATATAGTTTTGTAGAAAATAATGGGATGGAAAGTAATGAACATAGACAACGTCAGCATAAATGTATGAAATGGAAATCATATTTGAAATGCTGGCTGGTTAGTTAATTGTAGTGAAGCAATGGATGTAACGTATTTGAATTTTTCTAAGGTTTTTTGGTAAAGTCCCAGAACTAGTGTGCAGCATCACATCTTACGGAACTGGAGCTAAAGTATGGACACAGCCTTTGCATGGCATAGCTGGCAGGAAATATTAATGTGGAATATTTTGATATCGATTTTGAGTTTACTCTCAGGTGTATTTTACAGGGAAAGCGCAGAAGGTCAGGCAGTATCCAAGGAGCAGGAGAATCGACGTTTCGGGCAAAACCACGTCTTCCGGAATGAGGAAGGTGTGTCATGCAGGCTAAGATAAAATGTAGAAAGGAGGGACTTGGGGGAGGGGCGTTGGGAATGCAATAGGTGGAAGGAGGTTAAGATGAGGGTGATAGACCGGAGAGGGAGTGGGGGTGGAGAGGTCGGGAAGAAGATTGCAAGTCAAGAAGGCAGTGCTGAGTCCGAGAGTTGGGACTGAGATAAGGTGGTGGGAGGGGATATGAGGAAGCTGGAAAAATCTGCATTCATCCCTTGTGGTTGGAGGGTTCCCAGGCGGAAGATGAGGCGCTCTCCCTCCAGGAGTCTTGTTGCCATGGGGAGACATTGGGGAGACAGGGCGCCTACTTGCGGAAAGTTTCAGAGAAGACCTCCGTGCACCCACACCAACAAACCCAACCGCCCCGGGGCTGAACACTTTAACTACCCTTCCCACTCCGCCAAGGACAAGCAGGTCCTTGGCCTCCTTCATCGCCAGACCATGGCAACAAGACGCCAGGAAGAAGAGCGCCACATCTTTCACCGAGGAACCTTCCAACCACAAGGGATGAATGCAGCTTTTTCCAGCTTCCTCATATCCCCTTCCCCTACCTTATAACAGTCCCTACCCTCGGACTCAGCACCACCTTCTTGACTGCAATCTTCTTCCCGACCTCTCCGCCCCCACCCCCTCCAGCCTATCACCCTCATCTTAACCTCCTTCCACCTATCGCATTCCCAACGCCCCTCCCCCAAGTCTCTCCTCCCTCCCTTTTATCTAAGCCTGCTTGGCACATCTTCCTCATTCCTGAAGAAGGGCTTATGCCCGAAACGTCGGTTCTCCTGCTCCTTGGAAGCTGCCTGACCTGCTGCGCTTTTCCAGCAACACATTTTTGAGCTCTGATTCTCCAGCATCTGCAGTCCTCACTTTCTCCTCGTGTATTTTACAGTGTAAATACAGAATATTTCAGCATCAAACTGGCACCGTTTTAAATAATTTGAATAACAAATATTTAAAAAAAGGTATAGCCAGAAGAAAGTCCTTGGGTCCTGAGTCAGCTCCTTATTATTGGTGACACCTGCATCCCCCATCACTGGACACCAGATTCATCCCCATCTATACCAGAGGACACCAACTTCGAAGTTGCTGATCCTCAGGTGCCATCATTGCCGCTGGGCCATTTCTCTTCCATCACCGCCTCGGTGCCCTCAGTGCCAGACCCTCCAATGTCAGAGACATGTCTCTTACTGTTGTGCCCACCTCATCGATGTTGCCATGATGCCCTTCCATCGTCTACTTCATCAGCACCAACGCACCACCCAACCAACAACAAAGTCCCTGATCCTTTTGCATCACCTTTTGGTACTGGGCCTACCTAACACACGTTGCCTCTGCTGATGTAGCAGTCTACAATTCCAGGTCCTATGCTTGCTCCAGAAAAGTAAGCAGGGACACACTCTCCTCTGCACTGGGCCCAGCTCAAGGTCCATACACTGTGCTCCACTTGAGACCTCTCGAGTGCCATGCCCTGAGTCCATTGAAATTTTGCATGTTCGGGCTCTCGTTGCTGCTGATGCTGTCCAAGCTACAACGTCAGTGAGTTACAGAGAGAAAAGAGAGGGAGAGAAAATAAGAGGTAAAAAACAAGTCAGAGTGTACAAACTCCAGGAAAGGAGACCTTGAACCAGAATCACCGGAATAAAAGGTCCCTTAATTGGAGACGAAGGCTCATGGTGTATCACAGGGATTGGGGATTGGGCCCCAGTTATTCCTAACACAGAGCCAACATTTGGTTGAGGGAACCAAATGCAATATTTCCCAGCCTGCTGACAGCACTGAACCATGATAGATTGTCAGTGGGTGAGGAGGATGTCGAAACCCTCTAAATTGATTGAGATAAGAGGAGTGACTTTTTGGCAGATGCATAGCAGTATGGGTAGATGTGACGTTGTGAACTTCGTTGTATAAATAGAACATCGACCGACCATTTGAAAAGGGATTGGTTCTAAAATGTTGATCTATAGTGGGACTTATGCTCCTTTATTTGTTACCATCTGCGCAACCTCCGAGGTCCATGCAGGGCAGTGAGTTCTGAATTCAGAAATCCATGCTGGGAATGGCATGGGCACGCTGACCAGTGTACATAGACCCAGCAAGTGGGGAGCTGTAACACTAAAAATGATCTGGATCTCCCTGTGCACCAGTCATTGAAAGCAAGATTGCAGGAACAGAAAGCAGTTACGAAGATAAATAATGAGTTGACCTTCATTTCAGGGGGATTTGAGTCCAGAAGTAAGGTCTTACTGCAACTATACAGGGCGTTAGTGAGACCCCATCTCGAACATTGTATAGTATTGGGTGCAGTTTTTGTCTCCTTATCTAGTAAAGGACAAAACTGACATTGACAGAGAGCAGTGAAGGATGGCCACACTGAATTCTGGGATGACAAGCTTGTTGTGGGACCAGAGTTTGACACATGATGTTTAGCAAAGTGCGGGGAGATCTCAGTGAAATATATAAAACTGCATTGGGAAAACTGCATTGAGGAGATTTCCTCCATGAGCTGGAATGGGGGAAGGCTCAGTGTGTTGATTGGCCTACTCATTTCCCGATGTTTCTGTGCAATCTGTGGAAAAGCTCTGTCACTGTTGTCAGAAGCATTCAGATGTTAAGAGGGAAGTCTCTGCAGGCACAACAGGCATGTGTTTCCCATTCCCTTTTCCGATACTGACGCTGGTGTGGAGTGTTCAGTCCGGGTTTATCCTTTAAGTCCTCAGAGCAGCTTGATGTTATTGAGTGTCTTCCTTGGCCAATTTAGAGACCATTGAAGAGTGTATCACATGTCCGTGTGTTCGGAGTCAGTTTTAGGCCAGACCGTGAAAGCACAGGAGATTCACTTCCTCAAAGTACATTGGGGAAGGGAATTGGTGTTTACAAATTTGCGTCAAGGTCACTAATACTGATCAGATTTTACAACTCGATGTAGTATTAATTCTTATTAATTTCCATCAGCTGCCAGAGTATTGGCCTGGTCTGGATTAGTAATCCAGTGACATTTCCACAACATCATCATCTCCACATGGCGACCTATCAGAAACCACGATGAGCAGTTTATATCTGTGCTGCTTTACAGATCTGTTGGAAATGACTCCCTTTGGTTTGAATATCGTGATGGTACCGAGGGGGTAGTAATTGTACAGATTGTAATTATTCCCCTCTCAGGGGACCAGACATAGCTGAGTAATTTTCCATATTGCCAGGGAGATGTCGGAGTTGGATCTGGAATGAAACTGCTTCCCCAGGGACACAGCTTGTTGTGCAGCACAAGTCTTCAGTCCCATTGCAGCAATGGTGTCAGGGCCCATTGCCTTTGTCGTATCTATTGTGTTCAGAATGTTCTTCGCGTCACGTGCAGCGAATCGAATCGGTTAAAGACTGGCATCTGTGCTTCTGTGGGTATCATGACAAAGATGAGGCGGATCATCAACACCACGCTTCTGGCTGAGGATGGTGTAGATATTACATCATTGTCTTTTACACATATGTACAAGGCTGTTCCGTTATTTTGGATGGGGATAGTTCAAGAGTCCTCTCCGCCAGTAAGTTGTTCAATGTTCCATCGAATTTTATACCTGGATGTGGCAGTACTGCAGAGCAAAGATCTAATCTGTTTGAACTGGGATCAATTCTCCCTCTCCATCAGATGTTAGTTCCACTGTTTGTAGTCTAACCAATTCAGTGCGATAGCTTTAACGAGTTATCATCAAGATTCGGTATACATGGTTTTGACTCTGGCAAGTTCACACACACTCGTCACTTAACTCTGGATTGGTTTGATGGTAATAGTAGACTGAGGGATTTTCCTTGGGAAAAAGTTACAGACCATGATTGAAAAAAGTTCTGCTTCTGCTGCTGCTGTGGTTTTTCGGCATCACATGTTTTCCGAGTTTTATCTGTAATATCTGCGATTTAATTCTTCCAGTGACCCTTCTACAAAGCTCCCACTCTGTCCAGCAATCTTTTGCATTTTTAGGTCCAGTATCCATAATTATTTGCTGACTTGAACATTTGTGCTGTTCCTATTCATTTCTGGAGAAATTACGCAGGTCTGACTGCATCTGCAGAGACAGAGAATCAGTGAGCGTTTCAAGTCCTGTGTGATGCTCCTTCAGAACTGAAAATGATTGAAAGATGGGCTTTTGATGCCTTGCCAGAGGTGGGGGATGGATGACTGGGAAAAGAGTGTGCAGCAACAGATGAACGGACTTTTAGCAGTGGTGAACGAGAAGATGATGTAAAACCGGTTTAAATTAAGATATGAATGGGCGAAAGGGGTTCCTTCTCTTGAGTGCAAGATAAAGAAAACACAACAAGACAAGGTCATAGGGAGGTCAGGAGGGAGAATTTTATCCATATGGTATAATGTAGATCTGGCCAAAAGTAAGTTTTCACTGTCGAGATCATCACCCCCTTTAGAAAAAGGAATTCAGGTGTAGGACTACTTACTGACACTAGTAAAAGTTTCATGCTGCCTTAGTATTGTAACATAGAGAAAAGCAAATGACAATGTGAAGTTTGGACTGTGTGCTGTTTACCAGTCACTTTTAGTATTGTTTCAAATTTGCGATTTTTTAAAATACTTGATCTTGACGTTCATATCAGATGGAGTGGAGGAGGTTGCTGGGTGACATTATAGAAATTAGAAAATCGTGGGAGGCATAGACAGGGTGAATAGACATGGTCTTTTCCACAGGACGGGGAGTTTAACCATAGAAGACATAGGCTTAAGCTAAAAGGGGAAGAATTAAAAGGGATGAAGGAGCGAGGCTTTGACACAGAGGGTGGTGTAGTTATGGAATGAGCTGCCAGAGGAAGATTGGCAGATGCGTGTACAGCCATGACATTTAAAAGACATTTGGGCAAACATATGAATGGGAAACATTTAGAGGCATATGGGCCAAATGCAAGCTGATGGGAATAATTTTGTTTGAAAAACCTGGCCAGCATGGACATTTAGAAAAGCTTCACGCAGAGTCAGTGTGGTTTTGTGAAAGGGAAATTTATATTTTGCCCTTTAAAGTCATGCAAAGTATTTCTGGAGATCACTGAGAACTTAAGAAGTAAACTTGATAAAGGGGAACTGGTGGGCATGACGCTTTCCAGAGATTGTCCACAAGATATCACAAAATAAAGGTTCATACACAAGACAGAAGCTCATAGTCTGACGGATAATGTATTAGCATGGGATGACGATTGGCTAACACATAGAAATGGGAGAATCAGGATTACTGGATGTTTATGATAAAAGTCTATCTGCTGGAGTACCACAGATATAAGTCCTTGGCATCAGTTATTCACAATCTATACTAATAGCCTGAAGGAGAGAGCTGAGTGTAATATACATCTGAGATTGAGGATGATACTGAGAATCAAAAGGCAGACTATTATTCAATGGAGAGAACGTCCAAAAAAGGAACAGTACAAAGGGATTGGAGTGTTTCTGTGTATGAAACAAAACGTCAGCGTGCTGATGCAGCAAATAACTAGGTTGGTACTTTAGGCAGGTTCCTGGCATGAAAGGGTTGTGTTATCGAGAACCTCTAAAATGGGGAGGCGGTTACTCATTGTGGTTGAAATGAATGAGGAGCGATACTGCTGAAAAATACAAGAGACCAAGGGGGCCTGACAAGTTAGACGCTGAGAACGTGTTTCCACTACTGGGTGTGGTATTGAACTCAGGGACATAGATACCGAATATGGAATATCGATTTCAAAGTGAGATGCAGAGTAATGTCTTCTCTCAGAAGGTAGTAAATGTCTGGAATTCTCAAACCCAGAGAGGTGTGCTGGGGTACAAGGAGTCGTCAAGAAAGTGGAGTTGAGCTCTGGAATAAGTCAGCTATGTTCATATTAAATGACAGGGTGAGGTTGAGGGGTTGAATGGCCTGCTCCTGTTCCTATTTCTTATGTTCTCATGTTATGCTTTTGGAAAGTAACTGGATATTTTACCGAAAGTCATGCAGTACAATGTTGCGTTCAGGAGGAGAAGAGGACTTGTTTGAGTTAACCCTGGGAGGGGTAGGAGGCTGTATTCATTGTGAATCTGGGTGTGCAACATGACCCACGTCTGGAGCAGAAGTTAAAGAGAGGGGAAGTCTGTGGGTGGGTGGGGGGTGGTATATGGGCGGTCACTTCCTGACCCAGCCTGGATTTTCCAAGTACATTGACGAATCTGCATCTAACCATCGGAGTGGCCTCCATCTGCCCCTGTATAGCAGGTCTAAAGGGCTGCATGGAACATAGAACATAGGGCTGAGGGACACCAGTGGGCCATTCGGCCCTTTCCCTATACTCCACCAGTAAATAAGTTCGTGGCTCATCTTATTGTGGTCCCAGTTGCACTTTTCTCTCCATGCACCATTAACCCTGATTCACCTGTCTATCCCCAATCAGACGAACAAGCATTGATATCATATAAAGATTCAGCCATCATAAACTTCTGGGAAAGAGAATCCCACTGGAATGAAATCCCATTTTGTGAATTTCTCCTCATGCATGTTCTGAATGAGGTTGGAGGGTGTCACTGTTTCCTTTCCTGATTCCACTCCTCCACTGCTCACAACGAATTTTAAATGTAACCAGGTTGGTGATATGGCCAATGATAAAGGTCCCAGACTGTGTCAGGTTCAGTGATAGAAACAAGTCAGACAGATTTCTTTAGTCAGCCACAAGTAACTAATAGAATTAACGGAGGAGCACGTTGGATCTGTGATTACCACTGCTGCCTCACATCACCAAGGAGCTGAGTTCAATTCCAACCTCGGGCCACCCCCTAAGTGGAGTTTGAACATTCTCCCATGTCTGTGCTGCTTTCCTGCCAGTGCTCCAGTTTCCCCCAAAGTCCTAGAATGTGCAGCTGAGCGTGGGTTGGCCATGCGAGATTGCCTATAGTGCCCATAGATATGTGGTTTGTCATGGGGAACGCACGATTACATGCATAGGTTGGGGACAGGGCTATGTGGGATGCTGTTCGGTGAGTCAGTGTGGACTCGATGGACGGAATGTCCTGCTTCCACTCTGGAAAGTTTCTATGACAATGACAAGAAGTTTGGATTATACAAACACCCAGTGGGTATCTATCTGATCCAATCTCCTCGAGGTCTTGTATGTTTCAACAAGAACACCTCTCATTCCAAGAGTAAACTGTTAAAGCCTCCATAATATAAGCCCTTCATCCATGGAATACATGAAGTGAAATATCTCTGAACTGCTTCCAATGAAATTATGGTAAGGAGACAAAAAAAAACTCACACCACTGATGAGCTTATTTTTGTTTTATCGTATCATTTTGAGACTTTGGAACTCTCTTCCCCGCAGAGCATTAGAGGCAGAAATATTGAATGATTTTGAAAAACAGGCAGAATGTTCATAAATCACAACAGAGTCAAGAAGTATTGTGAAATGGGCAGGAATGTGCAGTGTGGAGGAAATGCTGGCAGTGGTACAAATGAAATGGCTGCAGAACATCCAGGAATATGATGCAAAATGAAATTACAACGTAGTTGACATTTACAAATGTTATCAGTGATAGAATACATTTCCAAATGACCGTGGGATTGCTCTGTCATGAGAGAGAGAACAGTCGTGGTGGTTTGCCCTGAGAGTTACCACATCTCAGGTGATGGGGTGAGGATGAGAGAGCGTCCCCTTCATTGTAATCTCTGTCAGTGTGGGGAATTGAACCTGTGCTGTTGGCCTCCCTCTGCATCACAAACCAGCCGTCCAGCCAACTGAGTGGGAGACAGTATAAGTGTTACAGATAGAAAGAGTCACAGACAAAGGGCAAGAGAAACTTTCATAACAAGAGAAAAAGATGCAATTCAGAAAACGGTCAAGATAACGGCTGAGGCCAAAAATGTTCTCTGCTAGAAATTAATTGTATTTTATCAGGAGACAAGTGATTTAAAGCTGTCTTTGGCTGACAATAATGCCGTGAGGGATGTGAAGTAACCAGAGTGACTAATTGTGATTGGATATCAATAATCATTAAATAAGAGCATATTTTTGATGGGTCTGTGTAAAATGTGCTTACCATTGTGTAGAAGTATAAAGCTGATGGAATATATTGTTCGGAGAGTCCGGTCCCGTGGGAAATGCCCTCGAACAGGCGCTTGAAGAAAACTGGGGTAAAAGTACCTGAGTGTCGTCTGGTCAGTGACAGGAACCCAGGGTTTTAATGGCTGAACGTTCCTGTAGCATGGAGCTGAGAAAACCATCAAATCAGCCGCGATCTTATTAAGTGCTCTACCACGTTTGAAGGGCTGAATAGCTTCATGATGGATTTGAATTATGTGGGATTTGAAAAACGTACATTTCTACTCCTTCGATTTAAGTGTCATGTGCGGGAGCATTAACATTTTTCTAAAAATGGGCATTATTTGGAACATTATCTGAACATTCTATAATCGGCATGATCCAGAATATTCTGCCACCTAGTGAGGGTATTGCAAAGATGAGAGAGAGAGAGAGAGAGAGAGAGAGAGAGAAAGAGATAGAGTCAGAGAAAAAGGAAAGGTGCTGCATGCAGTAGTGAGAGTGGTAGGTGCTGTAACAGTGAGTGTGAGGGAACAAGAGAATACGGTGATCCTAATTCTGACAGAGTGGGCAAGTTTATTAATGCTTGTCCCGTATTGCTGCACATTTCTTCATACTGCAGATACTGAACTGAGCTGGGTTGGTGAACTCAGACCATGCTAGGTGGATCTGGTGGTGCGCCCCACTCTGGGAAGAGAATGGTCCCGGAATTTAGTAGCCCATCCATCTGCCCCCGGCCGACAAAACATGGTGCAATTGCCCCTTATCTGCCATGTTCGGCCTAAACTGTGCAGGGAAGATCCAAACTGAGAAAGCATAAACATGTGCCCGTTGTTGTTTAAAGATGACAGCAGCGTAAGGATCACAGAATATCCAGGAATATCCATGTGATGGCGAGTACGTACAGCCATGATGTGTGGGAGAATCGGACTGGTATTGAATGATAGGGACAGCATGGGGTGGGGTTGGTAGTTAATGAGGTGACTCCGTTAAGATATCACCAGGAAACTAGCTCAGCCTCGTGCAGACAATCCCTCTGTCACACTCAAAGAAAATGTCACTGAGACATATTATTGTCAGATTCAGCCCAATAAGTCGAAGACTCTGCTGAGACCACTCCAGTTATAAAGCTGCAAAAGAAATGCTCATCAAAATCTCCAACATCAGAACTCACACTGATATCCCGTTCACTCATAATTCCTGAGCATACTGGCTCATGTTGCAGGATGCTGCCGAAATGTCTTTATTTCAGCATTCTGAAATTTCTGATCTTCAATCAAGTTGTCTCTTTATCTCCTTTTCTCTTTTTCACAAAATTGTTTTGCTTATTGTTACTTAAACTCTTCTCGCCCATCCCACACACCCCAACCATCTCTCTGTGTCGGTAATGTTTATACCCCCAGCACCGTTTGTCATGGTACAATAGAGACATGGAGCTTGTCACTTCCAGCATGGGCTACAAGTTTCCCCTCGCTGGGTAGTGATCTAACACAGTGTTATGGAGCAATGCACTGAGGTGGTGTAACAGCACGACATGCTGGGAGGATAACTGCTCCTAGTTTACAGATCAATGCACTGCTATCCACTGTACAGCTCTCATACTGAACAGGTACCTTGTCCGCATTTGTCGAGCAAGACACTGGTGTGGGCTGCAGACTGCATGTCCATGCTGGACAGACCATTTCGTCCAGGTTTCTGAATCAATGCCCCGGTGTGGTCTGTACTGCTCCTCATGTTGGAGGGATAGCTTGTGGACTGGTGAGACTTGCACAGTATTCCATTCTGGATAGTTTGCTGGGTTGTACCGAGCCTGGTCTGCTCAGTGCTCCATCCTGGACAGATTGCTGTGCCGTGTTGAGCTTACTCTGTACAGTATTCCATCCTGGACAGATTACTCGTTTGTACTGAGCCTGGTCTGCACAGTACTCCATGCTGAGCAGATATCTCATCTGGTTTTATATGTATCTGTGCTGGGTCTGTGAGGTGGATCAAGTATCCGGTAATTCCTCAAAGAGATATCACTCCTCCAGCACGGCGCATTCTGCTGTCAAACCCCATATTTCTGCAACATGTTGTCCATTAAGTAATTACCCAAGTAAAACTAAATATCTGTCCCTCTTGTTATGGACCCGAGCAGATCCCCTAACAATACATGGAAAAGTTAATCTCGACCTGAACATTTTCTTATTTTAAGGGTAAATGCGAGGTGCTGTGTTTCAGATACAATTCGCTTGGTCGAAATATTCAACTTTCAGCAAAACACAATCTATTGAAACACTGTCGACAAAATACAGCAACAACAAGAGGAACTTGGAATAACTATTGGAAAACTTAACAGAATAATACTTTATTTAACTGCTAAACAGTTACTGTTCCAATATGGTAACATCCCATAAACACACACTTGTTAAAAGCACATTCAGGAAACAGATTGTCTCACAGGCAGTTCTCCAATCCAGGAGGAAAGCACATCAAAAGACAATTCTGAGACAAATCTCAGAAAGAGAGTATAGCATCCTGGAGAGATTTATTACCTTCCAACCCTGCTGAGACACCAGCAATAACTGGCGAAAGATAAAACTAAGAATCCTGGTTCTGGGAGAGCTTAACCATCACTCCACAGGATTAGGCCGTGGCTGCAAGGACCACAAGGAATGGACTGTATCTACACTATCTATGGCACTGTCGGAGGCTCTCAAAATTACCTAACCCCGCCTAAGTCATTAAGTGAAGGCCAGATAAATGTCAAAGTCAAACATAAATAAATAAAACGAAAGGCTGCAGCAGGCATTATGATCAGACACAGATGGCTTTGGGAGCCCAGCAATTTCAATTCTGCCAAAACACATTAGGAACATCGAGCTTGTGTAGAGAAAGCATCAGGTCTCTGTCTCACCTCTAACTTTACAATTGGAGATGTGCCATTCACCCAATAGTCAGCGATGTCAACATCCCATCCAGACCAAAAAGTATTGTGGCATAGAAGGGTTGTAATGAAAGGAGGTTAATTGGAGCTGTTTGCTTCGTGCCTGTGCTTGATGTCAGTCTCCATGGACACAGGTTTCCTCTTCTCTTAATGCAGGACGTCCTTCAACTTATCATTCCATAGTATCAGCAACAGCGTCATCCTCAAGATGATTTGTATCTGCAGGACAGAGAGAGGGAGAGAAAGGGAATCTTACAACAATAGACTGGAATGTTCTAACGATGGATCAGAATCTGTGAACATTTGAGGGGAATGCTCCAACAATAGATCAGAATCTGAGAACATTACACTGGAATGTTCCAACAACGGATCAGAACTTGAGAACATGAGGCTGGAATATTCTAATAATGGACAGGAGTTTATCCTTGTGTCATTACTATCTTGTTCAAGATTGGCCATGTTTAGAGTTGCTGATAGAAGCGGTACTGATGATTATTCAGGCAGGTTACTACCCCAAACGCACTATTGTTGGTTCTGGTAAGCCTATACCTGTCAATTCTATAAACAATGGTGAAAATTATTGCTATTTCAATTATTTATATTTAACAAATACATAAACTGTTATCCTTAGTTTCAGTCTCAATGTCCATTTCCATCGATTTCAGACTCCTCGCTTATAAACATCTAAGAAGGAACAAGGCTGTTCAGACCCTGAAGTCTTCCTTTAGCCCTGAACTGTTATATGTCTCTGTATTCTCTCAGCCTCTGTTACTGTTACTGTCGGACAGTGCAGTCATGTAACGGCTTTTTTTTCACTCTGAAGAAAAATATTTTCAACGCCGAATGCATGCACCGTGTGTGGGGAATTTCACTTGCTCCTGTCATTACAAATAAAGGGGAGGTTCTGTGGACGCTTTTCAGGGGTTTGCATTGTCTGCTGCTGGGTTCATTCAGAGAGACCTGAGGGTATGGTGACGCCACTCTGGACGAGATATGAGCACTGCATGGTAAAAAAAATGGAGCTGAGACTGCACAGAAGGGACGCTCTGTACACAAGGAGGGGCAGGGCACTGTAATATCCTCCCTGGGATTTCCAGGAATATGTTTCTAAGTTGGACCCATTCCAAGTGTAAAGTGTGAAACCAGTTTGTTTAAAAATGACGTGGCCACTGAGCTGTGTCCTCCCGTTCAGTATAACCTGTAGCTTCACTCCAGGGACAGGACTGTGCTGACACTCACAGTGACATGAACCGCATTGATTCTGGAACATTCCAGGCAGGAGTGAGTAACATATGCACCATCTCTGGAGTGCAGTCCTCCGATATATCATTAGCTGATTGAAGCCCTCTGCCGATATGAGGGAGCATTGGTTCTGTCTCCACAGGGGAAGGTACAGAAATTAACTTTCAGAAATACTAGGGAACGGGGGACTGGTCAAAATGAGGAACTGCAGGAAACTAGAATGAATGAAGTGTATGTTTTTGAAAATCTAATCAAATTGAAGTTTGGTATGTTGCTGCATCTAATGAGCTGCATCCCAGAGTATTGAGAAGGTGGGAACAGAGCTAGTGAAAGAATTACTGATTATTTTTCAAAGCTGGTTAGATTCTGGAAAGAATGCTGCATTCTGGAAAACAACTATTGTAAACCTAAATATTTAAACAGCACGGAGAGGGAAAGCAGAAAACTAAATATTTTGGTGTCAGCGGCGAGAAAAGCATTGGAACTTTTTATAAGGAATTTGACAACAATACACTTGGCCAACAATGATATGATTTGGTAGATTCAGCCTAGATTCTGGAAAGGGAAATGATCTTTGCTAAACCTTCTGTAGTTTGTGGAGATTGTCGTTCTGACATCGACAATTGAGAAGCAGTGGGAGTGGAGTGTTTAAATTTCCAGAAGACGTTTGACATGGTTGAATGCAGGTGAGTGGAGACTTTTAATCTCATGGGTAGGTAGGGCGGAATACACTGAATAGATTAAAAATTGGGGAAGGGGCAAAATATGTGGAAGGCTTGTGGTGTGTCAGAAGGATCAGTGCTTGGGCAACAGCTATTCTCTATGAAATGAATCAGATGGGAACAACAAACATGATGATTCTCATTATTGTTTATTAAATGGTGATAGTTTGGGAAGTGCTATTGTTGAAAAGGACCTGGATGTCCTTGGTTATAAGTCAATAACTGAATTCATATGGGGAAGCAAGTAATTTTAATTTAAAGGATATATAGTCTGTTGAGCAAAATTATTAAAGTAATAGAGTAAATATATCTCACTCAATGGTCGTATTTTTTTTGAAAGAGCATTTGGGGTATTGTGTACAGACTGAGTCTGCTTTATAAATAATGATCTCCATGTCACCGAGACAGTGCAAACGATTTTCACCAGACTGAATCCTGGAATGATGTTACCGTCAGGAGATAGTGCAGTAACTATGTGTTTAACCTGTAGCACTGTGAGAGAATAAGAATTTGAAACTTGATGGGTATGGACAGACACTCATTATGATGTTTCAAACAGCCATTGATAAGGTGAGAAATTGCAGATTTTCCATAGGATTCTCGATTCCCAATAGTTTACACGCCTGCGCAGAACACTCATTTCGATTGCCAGAGATGCACGGGCACTGAATGCACTTTAATGCACAGTTACTGTGTGACCCTGCACTCAACGTTACATTGTTCACAATCCTGTCAGAAGTTATAATACCTTCAGTCTGAAACAGTTAGCCATTCCTCACCTACTTGACTTTCAGAAAGAGCATTACTCAGCTGTGGAAGATGTTTTTGAGTCTGGTTAATAAATAGCGTCATTCCCACTGCCAAACAACCACACTAACATAACACGGAGGTATCATAGGTAATGACGCCAAGAGGAATAACATGGAACAGTCCCTCTGTGCAGTTCCTGCTCCATGTGTTTATGATATTGGAGCGTCTTTGACACCTTCCTGTCCCTGTGTTAGTGACGTGAGAAGCTGAATGACCTCTTCCTGTTCATTTGTAATTGACTCCAGGTGTAAAATGGCCCCGTTCGGATCTCATATAAGTGACGCATGGGGCTAAGCAGAGTCCCTAGCTTTCTGTGTATGTGCCGGGAGGGGCTGAATGGGCTGTCCCTCTTCTTGCCCAGTTTTGATGGGCTGAATGTATCCCCACATTCTTATGAAGGCAGATTGATGTACTGATTGAAATCCTCCTTTTACTGTAGAAATCTGCAGCACTGTTCCATGAATGTTACCGACAGCTAAACAGCATAGGCTTGAACGTTGTCTCAGTCTTGTTGAAACCAAGACTGAGGGATGATGAAGTGTTCTGAATATTGAATATTGTGTAACCTAGAGTGAATATCCCCACTTCGGATTGAGGCGAACTCAATGGACTGAGTAGCCTGCTTCCACACTGCAGGGATTCCCTGTTGACAAACTGGAGATGCCTGAGCTGAAGGAGCTACACTGAGGATCTCCTGCAGTGATGTCCCACGGCTGAGATGATTGATGCCCACTGATGATAAACATCTTCCCTTGTGCTGTGAATGATTCCGAACACTGGAGAGTTTGCAATGGAATCTGATGAAGTGCAATTTTGATCAGCCTCCTTGATGTCATCCTCAGTTAAATACTGCCTTGATATCATGGCCATTCCTTCTTAGCTGAGACCTTCTATTCACCTCTATCGCCATATGTCGGAGCATATGTAGGTCATGATGAAGGAGCAGGCAGTGAATTCTTCAAACAGAGAGTAGTGAATGTCAGGAATTCTCTATTCCAGATAGTCTGGGGAGCTCTGGCAATACGTTGCCTCCAACTGCTCCTGTCTAGCAGGTTTGAGGGTCTGAATGGAACATCGGAACATCAGACTCAGAACCAGGATTAGGTTGTTAAATACTATGAGCCTTCTCCACCAGACACTAAGATTGTGGATGATCAGGTTGTGGTCTCAGCCCCACTATCCTGTTTGTATCCCATTATCCATGACTCAATCTCTGTCAAATACTTAACGGATACAGTTTGAATAAATGTAAACAAAGAGGCACCACATACCTCTGGGGAAGAGAATTCTCACTGAAATGGCCCCTTTATAATTTCTTCTCATCTCTCTTACAGTGTAATACAGCAGGAAAACCTGTCTACGTAAACCAAACATTCCAATCTGATCTCAAACCATTTGCCAGAATTAGGCTCATATTCCCAAAATCCTTCCTATTAATATGCACAGCCAGTTGTCTTTAAATGTTGAAACTGTATCAGCCTCCATCACTTTCTCTGACAGCTCATTCCATACACACACCACAATCTGCATGAAAATGTTGTCCCTTTATGATCTTTCTACTCTCACCTTAAGCCTTTATCGTATAGTTTTGGACTCCCAGGTCCTGGGGAAACGACCTTGCTATTCAGATTGTCCATGTCACTCACGATTTTATGAACCTCTGTAATGTCACACTTCAGCCTCCGATGCTCCAGAGTAAACAAACCCTAGTCTGCCCAGCCTTTCCCTGCAGCTCATTCCCTCCATGCTCGCCAATATCGTTGTAAAACATTTCAGCACCATCTCAAGTTTAAAGTCATACTTCCTACAGCAGACAAAACTGGATTAAACATAGAATTCTAAATCTGGCCTCACCAATATCCTGTCCTGTTGAAACATGATCTCCCAACTCGTATACTCAATGCACTGACCAATAAAGGAGGAGAAAGTGAGGACTGCAGATGCTGGAGATGCTGGCGCTTTTCCAGAAACACATTTTTCAGCACTGACTAATAAAGGCTAGCACACCAAACCCCTTCTTCACCACTCTGTCGACCTGTGACTCCACTTACAAGGATCTATGAGCCTGCACCCTTTTGTTCGACAACACTCCCCAGGGCCCCACCATTAATTATGTACATCCTGCCCTGTTTTACTTTATCAAAATGCAACACGACACATTTGTCTAAATTTAACTCCATTTGTCATTCCTTGGCCCATCTGATCGAAGTCCCATTAAACTCAGAGGTAAATCTTGCTGGCAACTGCACATCCAATTTTTATGTCATCTATAAACATAATAAAAAAGCAAATATTCATATCCAAATCATTTATATAAATGACAAATGCAGTGGACTCAGCACCTTGTATTACACTATTGGTCACAGTGCTCCAGTCTGAAAAGCTGTCCTCTACCACCCTCTGTCTCCGACCTTCACTCTAATATTGTAGTCGATTGGTTAGCTCATCTTGGATCCATTTGTCATCGATTCTTACTAACTTGTCTGCCATGTGGAATCCTGTCGAACACCTTGCTGAGGACTGTATGAAAAGCGTCTGCCAAAGTGCTTTCATTGTTTCTTGCCCCCTCTTCAAAAAACGCAATAAACTTTGTTAGACATGATTTCCCATGCACAAAGCTATGTTTGACTATCCCTAATCAGTAGTTGCATCTGCAAATGCATGTAAATCTTATCCCTCACAATCCTCTCCAACAATGTGCCCACGTCCGGCTCACCAATCAATAGTTTAGGTCACTATTCCCTTTCCTCGTCCCATGGTTCCACTGATCACTGTAAATGTTAATATAAATAACTTGGTTATATGACCAACAATATAGGTCTCAGACTGGGTCAGAGTTAGGAACAAGTCATGTAGGATTCTTTAATCTGCTACAATTGACAACTTTATGACCCAAACAAAGCTACTCAAACTACAATGGAAAGATGAATGACGAACATTTTGGATAGTGCAAATCTGAGTACCGATGTTTCCCTCTCTAAAAATACTGACAAATGCACACGTTTGATGACAAACTGAAAAATAAAATCTCTGCATAGATTGTAAATAGATTGCAAATAGATTGTAAACTGTTCAGAAACTCACACTGATCCCTCAGAAGTTCCATGATTTACAGCTTTCCAACCTGAAAACAAGTAATTAGCTCTACTCCATATTTCCTGTTACTAACCAGGGCTCCCTTAGAAAATGTTCATGGCCTCTGTTATACTGTGCAGTTGGTTGTCGATTTGTTCCTGAGCTAAGCGGTCCTACATTCGGGCCATTTGTTGTCATATGATCAGGTGGAGTTCATACCATCAATGATCCAGATCCCCGAGAATTTAAAAGATGAGCACTGAATATAGACTAACGTTTGACGGGATTGCTACCAGGTCAAAAATGTTGTCTTTTAGATGCAGTAATAGAGCCATTCTGCAATATCAGTCATGTGCTCAAATTTCACCAGACAGACACTGAGGAGGAGGGGAGGTTTCCTATTAGCTTGATTAACATTCGTCCATTTAACAGCACAAACAATAATCTTCATCATTAATTTCATTTTTGGCTGTTTGTGCTATGTTGAACAATTGCTGCAGTCACTACACATTAAAATAAGAGGGGACCTGATGGAGGTTTATAAAATCTTGTGCAGCATAGATAGGGTAAATAGGCAAAGTCTTTTCCCTGGGGTAAGGGAGTCCAGAACTAGAGGGCATAGGTTTAAGTTGAGAGGTGAAAGATATAAAAGGGAACTAAGGGGCAATTTGTTCACACAGAGTATGATATGTGTATGGAATGAGCTGCCAGAGGAAGTGATGGAGGCTGGTGTGATTACAACATTTAAAAATAATCCAGATGGATATATGAAAAGGAATGATTCAGTGGTATATGGGCGAAATGATGGCAAATGGGACTGAATTACTTTAGGACATCTGATTGGCAAGGATGAGTTGGACTAGAGAGTCTGCTTTCCTGATGTATATCTCTATTACACTATGTCCAAATCCTTCATTCTATTCCCGTGTATCTCATTAGAGGGGCAGAATGGCATCATCCTGCCTCATTGCAGTGATACTGACAGGCTGAATGGGGTCTCCCTCTCCCTTTCTAACAGCCTCAATGGGTGCAGTAAGAGAACATGGGACAGGCGCTCCAGTTGGCTGCTCAGTTTATAAAGATCCTGGCTGGTCTGTTTGCGACTGAAAAGCCCTTTCCTGTCTATTGTCAATAAACACTGACTTCCCTGTCCAACAACGGTCAGTCAAGGTCAAACTTGAATATCTTCAATGACCGAGTCTTCACTGTTCCCGGGGGATGCGAATACCACAGAGAGCACAAACATAAGAAGATAGCAACATCCGTTTCTCAATCTTAAACGGTGGAACCTCTACATTTAAAAGTGTATGAATCTCAGAGCAAGTCACCTTCTCTTTTATTTTAGAAATGAGGGCACAACCAATTGGAAAGATGGCGACGATCCAGCCCCTCAACCCTATCCCACGTTCCCATTGACTTTATTCAGTAAAGTATTTATCAAACACCCTTCACTGCACACTTAGGTCAACATTTCCGATAGTGTAAACCATGAAGTGGACTGTTTGGGCCATCGAGTCTGATCAGCTGTTCGATCATCACTGATATGTTTCTCAACAAAATGTTCCTACCTTCTCATTGTAACCCTTGATTCCCTTATCAATCAAAACGGATCTACCTCTGACTGAAAAAAAAACAGAACTGTGTCTGTGTCTCTGCATGTCTGTATGCATACGAGTGTTTCCGATTATTGACAGTAGACAGAGGGTGGTGGAGGAGGGTTGTGTTTTGGACTGCAAGCCTGTGACCAGCTGCGTTCCACAGGGTGTAGTGCTGGATTCACTTTTGGTTTTCATTTATATCAATGATTTAGATGAGAACAATATAAGGCATGGTTAGCATGTTTACGGATCACACCAAAATTAGTTGTATAGTGGAAGGTGAAGAAGGTTACATAAGATTGCAAACAGATCATAATTAATTGGATCAATGAATCATAGACATGTGCAGCACGGAAACAGAACCTTCGGTTGAACTCATTAGTGCCAACCAGATCTTGTAAGTTAACTTAGTTTCATTTTCGAGCATTTCTTCCATATAAATCTAAACGCTTCCAATTCATGTCCGCACCCAGATCCCTTTTAAGTGTTGTAATTGTACCAGCCTCCACCACTTTTTTCTGGCAGATCATTGCATATACGCACAAGCCTCTGCCTGAAAATGGTCCTCTTACGTCCCATTTAAATCTTGTCCAGCTCACCTTAATTCTATGTCCTGCAGTTGTGAACTTCCCTACCCTGGAGTAAAGACCCTTACTATTCATCCTATCCATGGTCTTCGTGATGTTATAAACCTCTAGAAGGTGCAAATGCGATTCCAATCAACACGAATGGCTGTGTTCTCAGTCATCCCAGGCCTATGTTCTGAAATTCAATTCTGACACCTGTTCCTTCTCCATCACATCACAATTCTAAAATCATTTTTTACAACTTGTTCAGCAACATTATGAAACACCTCTGTGGGATTTGAATCTAGACTTTTGGGCTTCCACTATCACCACTTGTCAATTGTGCC
The DNA here is from genome assembly GCF_047496795.1 of Chiloscyllium punctatum. Classification (NCBI taxonomy): domain Eukaryota; kingdom Metazoa; phylum Chordata; class Chondrichthyes; order Orectolobiformes; family Hemiscylliidae; genus Chiloscyllium; species Chiloscyllium punctatum. The sequence continues at coordinate 91,184,195 of NC_092750.1, forward strand.
CAAAGCTGCAACATTGTTCTCTTGTGTGTTTGTTCATCAGCCTGTTTTGAAATACTTTGACATATCTCCGTGAAAGGCAGGACTTGAATCCAAACCTTCTTGTCCAGAGTGAGAGACACTACCACGCAAGTTCAGGTATTGGAATCAAACCCAGAGCTCTGACTCAGCTGCATAGGCACTGAGCAATACAAAGTCTGAAACCATGCCCAGATTTTGGGTCACATTTTAAATGACAGCTTTCAGCTCTGTGTGGAGATTCATTAAAATTTGGTTCACTTTTACTGAATTACATAGTTAAAAGAATTACATTCTTTAACAGATGAAATTTACTTACCTCAAATATAGGATGTTGAGTTTATGTACTCTACCTTCGAGATAAACTATGAATAACTTTAATTGTTTGGTTATGATTTCCACATTAAGTGGCTATTATCTGACATCTGCAATATGAGGGAAAGATATCCTGCAGACACACTCTGCACTATAAAGGATCTGGAACAGATACTTATCACTGAACACCAGAGATGTAGAAAAGAGCATACTTTCTGGATCAAAAACATCAATCACTCTTTCCCGCCTGTAACGTGTGACTGCCCTCTTCTTAAAACCACGAACTGATCGAAGGCAGCCGACTTCTTTTAAGCCATTCTTCCCCAATACTAACACTCACTGGGCTGAGTATGGCAGATGGAGTTTAGTTTCGATAAAACAAGGTATCAGAATTTGGTAAAACAAGCAACGTGAGGAGATATACAATTCAATGTCAGGCCATTGGTAGCGTTGTAAAACAGAGAGATCTAGGGCATCTGGTATTTTTCTTTGAAGTTTGCATCATGTGTAGGCAGGGTGGGTATGAAAGCGTTTGATTTGTTGTCCATCATTGCTCAGACCTTTGAGTACAGGAGGTGGAACCTTTTCTTTAGGTTGTGCTGGATTTTCGTGACGTGTCTCCTGAAGTATTGTGTCCAGTTCTGGTCACCCAGTCACATTGAGGATATTATTAAACTGGAGACGGTTTAGAAAAGATTTACCAGGCTGTTGCTGTGAATGGAGTATTTAGGTTATAAGAACAGCCTCGATAGACTGAGACCGTTTTCCACTGCAGAGTAGAAGGTTGAGACCTTTCGACCTTGTAGATTAGATTACTTACAGTGTGGAAACAGGCCCTTCGGCCCAACAAGTCCTCACCGACCCGCCGAAGCGCAACCCACCCATACCCCTACATATAGCCCTTACCTAACACTACGGGCAATTTCGCATGGCCAATTCACCTGACCTGCACATCGTTGGACTGTGGGAGGAAACCGGAGCACCCGGAGGAAACCCACGCAGACACGGGGAGAATGTGCAAACTCCACACAGTCAGTCGCCCGAGGCTGGAATTGAACCCGGGTCTCTGGCGCTGTGAGGCAGCAGTGCTAACCACTGTGCCACCGTGCCGCCCAGATGTTTTGAAACAATGAGGGGTATCGAATGGCAGGTGTCCTTTCCTTAGGATGGTGGATTTCAAGACTATGGGGCAATTTTCAGATGACAGGAGAAGGTTTTACAGAAGACATGGTGTCACAGAGCTGTCCAGCATGGAAACAGACCCTTCTATCCAACTCGTCCCTCCTGACCAGATGTCCTTAATTAATGTAGTTCCATTTGCTAGCATTTGGCCCATATCCCCGAAACCCTTCCTATTCATGTGATCATCCAGATGCCTTTTAATGTTTTAATTGTACCAGCCTCCACAACTTCCTCTGGCAGCTCGTTACGTACACAACACCCTCTATTTGAAACTTTTGCTCCTTCGATCCGTTTAAGTCTTTCCCCTCTGAACTTCAACCCTATGCCCTCTAGCTTTGTAACGTGATTCCTGGGGAAAATACCATGGCTATTCACGCTATCCGTTCCACTTCTGGCTTTGGAACCTCTCAGATCACCTCTCAACCGCTCGTGCTCCAGGGAAAATAACTCCGGCTTACTCAGCCACTCCACACATCTCAGAACCCGCAACACTGGCAGTATCTTTGTAAATCTTTCAGGTTTCCTGAATCCTTTCAGTTTTCACCCATCCTTCCTCTATGATCGAAACCGTAATTGCACCAAGTATTCAAAAGTGGCCGAAACAATGTTCTGTATAGCTGCAATATAACCTCTCAACTCTTATATTCAATGCACTGACGAACACCAGCAAGCATATCAAACACCTTCTTCTCTATCCTACATACCTACGATTCCACTTTCAAAATACTATGAATCTGCACCCCAAGGTCTCTTTGTTGAATAACACTCCCCAGGAAATTAACTTTAAATGTGTAAGCCCACCCTTGATTTTCCTTTCCAAAATGCAGTACTTCACATTTATCTAAATTAAACTCCATCTGCCACTCCTCAGGCCATTGGTCCATCCGATTAAGATCCCATTATACTCTAAGGTCACTTTTATTCTCTGTCCACTGCTCATCCAACTTTGGTGTCATCTATAAACGTACTAATCATGCCTCCTATGTTCATGTCCAAATCATTTATATAAATGACAAATAGCAGTGGACCCAGCACCGAACTTTGTGGCACTCCACTGGTCCCAGGCCTCCAGTATGAAAAGCAACACACCACCACCACCCCCTGCTTTATAACTTTGAGCCAGTTCTGAATCCAAATGGCTAGTTCTCCCTGTATTCCATGAGCTCTAACCTTGCTAACCAGTCTACCATGAGGAACTTTGTCAAATGCCTTACTGAAGTCCATATAGATCATGAGCACTGCTCTGCCCTCATCAATCCTTTTCATTACGTCTTCAAGCAAAAATATTCATGTTTGTGAAACAGGATTTCTCACGCACAAAGCCATATTGACTATCCCTAATCGGTCCTTGCCTTTCCAAATACATGTACATCCTGTCCCTCAGGATTGTCTCCAAAAGCTTGCCCACCGCCGAAGTCAGACTCACTGGGCTATTGTTCTCTGGCCTTTCCTTCCCAGTTTGTTTAATAATGGCAGAACGTCAGTCAGCCTCATGTCTTCCAGCACCTTACCTTCGGCTATTGATGATAAGAGCATGTAATTAAGATTCCAAGCACTCACTTCTCATTTGGTTCGTGTATCGAATGAATGTGCTCAGAAGTGATGGATGTGGGTAAAGTTGCACATTTAAAAAATATTTTATGAAGTACGAGAATAAGAGAAGGTTTCGGAAAATATAGTCCAAGCGCATGCAGGTGGAAGTGATTTAGTTTTACATTATCATCAGAATGGGCTGTATGAGCTAATAATTCTGTTTCTAAACACCCAGTGTAACTCTATGACTCCATGTGTGTTTCTATGTCCAAGCATGTAACTGCATACTATTTTCCGTGCTTGTCTATTCTTGTGTGTCCATATGTGTCTTTGTGTGCCCCTGAGTGTATCGATCTCTCTGTGCATGTTATGTGTCTGTTTTTGTGCATGTGTCTATGTCTGTGTGTGTGTGTGTGTGTGTGTGTGTGTCTGTCTGTCTGTCTGTCTTTGTGTCTGTGTGTGTGTTTGTGTGTGTGTGTGTCGGTGTGGTGTTTGTGTGTGTTGATGGTGCTGTGAGCTTCTTCCCTCCCTCTGTCCTCGTAAACTGAATCCCTGATGATTTTCACCCTCCACTCCCACCTGTACAGTGGTGTGGGGAGGCCAGCAGAGACTGACAACAACAGAATGCTCAGCAAGCCTGGCAGCATCTGTGGACAGAAATGAAAGTTAACGTTTCAGGTAGAGTGACCCTTCCTCAGAACTCATGTCAGGGGGATATTACATCACTTTAAGCACCATAGAGACTGCCAGACTCGCCTCACACTGATACACACAGATACACACAAACACTAATACAGAGACATAGAGACACTGACCGATACACAGAAACTAATACAGACATGGAGTGTCAGTCAGTATTTCTCTTAACCATGTTTTTCTTGTCAATATTTCACTTACTCTGTCTGTTGTGTGTCAGTGTTTTAGTCTGTCTTCAGGGAGTGTGTTAGTATTACACTTGCTCACAATAGTGAGTGAGTCGGATTAGTTTCAGTATCTGAGCTGTTTACAGGAGGAGGTGTAGGAGGGAAACTCCGTGCTCGATTCCTGGGAGGTGGTGGAGACGATGTGTTTTAAGCCCACCCTCCTGCCCACCGAGACCGTGGGGATTCCATTTGTACCAGATCGCCACAAAAGGGAGCTGGCATCAGGGCCACAGCTTCTAAGTTGTGCTGGCGGGAAAAGGAACTGCCAGTGGGTTGAAATAGAGAATTGCCCTTCAGTGAACAAAGCTCCTTACTTGTTCCGTTAGTCGTCGATATTTCAGAATCTCCACATGATTCGTCCCGGTACTCTCTGGCTCGTACCAGGGTCCTCCGCACATGGCAGGGGTGGGGTGGGTGTGGAGAGGGGACGGATATCGGGCTCTCCACCAACCAGCTGGGCCTTTTCTGTCTAGTCCAAGCTGACTTTCCTTGAATGGGAGGAAGAGAGGGATGGAGTGTGGGTGGGAGTGGGTGGTCCTGCTGTTAGTGCGATTGCAGGTGGGGAGGGTGGACATAGTGAGGTGTGCGGAGGGAGTCAGCCCATAGTGTTGTGTCCATGCAATGTTATTAGAGTAGGGGTTGTAGTGGAGGGAGAGCGAGACAGAGACACATTCAGAGACAGAGATGGAGGGGGGAAGAGAGAAGGCGATGCAGTGAAAATGGTGGTGCATGAACCTTGTTCGTTAGTTGGTGCGATAACAGATATGCAGTGAGTGCGATGGAGAACAGAGAATTCTGTGTCCATTGTCCTGACAGAGTGGGGAAGGTTGTTGGTGCTGATCCGGTATTGCTGGATATTTCTTCAGACCGCAGATATTGCACTGAGCTGGTTGGTGAGCTCAAACCATGTTCAGTGGGTCTGGTGGTGTGACCCCCACTGGGAAGGGAATGGTCCTCCTCTGTACTAGCCCATCCCCCAGGAACTCCATGCCCTTGTCGACAAACTGTCGTATGTTTGTCCCTTATCTGCCATGGTCGGGGTAAACTGTGCAGGACAGCTCTGAACTGAGAAAGCTCGACCGTGTGCCGATTAGCCTTTTAAAGATGGCACCAGTGTCAGGGGTCATGCATTATCCAGAAATATCCGTTCGATGGTGAGTACCTCCAGTCATAATGGGAGGGAGAATCATGCTGGCATTGAATGATAGGGACACCATGGGGTGGGTGGGTATTTAATGAGGTGAGTTCAATAAGATAGTACCAGGAAACTAACACGACCTCGTGCAGACAATCCCTATGTCACATTCAATTTAAGTGTCACTGAGACAAGTTATTGTTAGGTTCAGCCAATGAATCGAAGTCTGTGCTGACCCTAATCCCAGTTACAAAGCTGCAGAACAAATGCTCATTCAAAATTCTCCATCATCTGACTCACACCAATATCCCATTCATCCATCATTCATCGAAACACTGGCTCATGTTGCAGTTTACTGTCAAAATGTCTTCATTTCAGCATTCTGGAACCTGTGAACACATTGAGCCATGGCATTGTCTCTCAATTTCGCCATTTCTGTCTAGATGCAAAACTCCTCCCATTTTTTGATATTTAAACTGATTCCAAGGCGATCTCTCTCTGGCAGTCATGTTCACACCCACAGCACCTCTTGCCATGTCACCATGTTGATATGGAGCTGTAAATGGATGGGAGCTGCACATTCTGTCACTACAAGCATAGACTTCAAGTGTCCCCACACTGGTCAGTGATCTAAAACAGTGTTACTGAGCAATGTACATGGGATGGTGGACGAAGTTCCTCACAGTGGTCACATATCTTATCTGGGTTTAGAGATCAATGCACTGCTGTGGTCTGCAAAGCTTTCCGCTCTGGGTAGACTTTGGCTTTTATTGTGCAGTACATCAGCCTGGTCTGCACAATGCTCCATGCTGAAAACATTTCTTATCTGTGTTTATAGATCAATGCACAGCTATGGTCTGCACAGTGTTCCACGTTGGAACGATTGCAGGGTTTGGTTCAGCAGTATACGAGGCTGCTCTGCACAGTGCTTCATGCTGAACAGATACCTGCTCCGGATTTTTTAATGTCAGGGCTGTTTCTTTGAGGTGGGTTGGGGATGTGATATAACTAACCATTTCCATTGAAATGGCAATGCCTTTATTTTTGTTCTCATTCTTGTGATTGGACCCTGAAAATTCTGAACCCTCCAGCCAGTCCCATTTTTCAGTCGACTTGCGTATTTAGGCAACTTGTCCCATGAGTAATTGTTCAGTTATAGTGTGAATAACTGTCTTGTCTATTTCCCTGATCTTTTACGTTGCTTATAGCGGGATTCAACGCTATAAACCTCAGTAAGGTCATTCTTCAGACTCAACACTCCAGGGAATATAGCCCCAAATCTGCGTGTAGCTCAACATCACCCGCTCCTCCAACATCAGCAACATAGTTGTAAATCTTTACTGCACCCTTTCAAGTTTAACAACATCTTTTCTATAGCAGGAAGGACAGAATTCAAGGCAGTATTGTAGAAGTGGCTGAACCTAGTGTGTAGGTGAAAGTGAGTACTGCAGATGCTGGAGAATAGAGTCGAGAGTGTGGTCTGGAAAAGCACAGCGGGTTAGGCAGTAGCCGATGATCAGGATGTTTCGGGCAGAAGCCCGATTCCTGTTGAAGGGCTTTTGCTCAAAACATCGATTTTCCTGCACCTGGGATGCTGTCTGATCTTGTGTGCTTTTCCAGCACCACACCCTGAACCAAGTGTATATCCCAGATGGCCTCTTTCTTCAAAAATCGCAATTTCCCCTCCCACATGGTCGACGATGCCCTGAAGCACATCTTATCCACTTGGCACACATCTGCCTGCGAATTCCATCCCTCCAAATGGAACAGGAAAATAACATCCCTGTTCCTCACCTTCCACTCCGCAAAACCTCCGGATACAATGCATTTTCCTCCCCCATTTGCGCCACCTACAAACAGATCCCACCACAGAGATATATTTCCGTCCCCACCCCTATCTTCATTCAGTAAATACCGTTCCCTCCGTGACAACCTCATCAGGTCAACATGCCCCACCAAAGCACTCTACCCCCTCGCAGTTCCTTCCCCTGCCACCGCAAGGATTGCAAAACCTGCGTCCTCACATCCCCTCCTCCTCACCTCTGCCTAAGGCCCCACAGGATCCTTCCACAGAGAATCAGATTTTTATCTGCACTTCCAGACACACCACCTTATGTATCTGTTCCTCCCGATGTTATCTCCTCCCCATTGGGGAGACAGGACGCCAACTTGTTGTACACTTCAAAGATCATCTCCAGGATACCCGCACCAACCAACCAACCCCAATGCCAAATGGGCGAACATTTAAGCACACCCTCCTACTCCGCCAAGGTCATGGGCTTCTTCCATCACCACCCCCTAACCACCTGATGCCTGGAGGGAGAAAGCCTCATCTTCCACGTTGGGACCCTGCAACCACATGGGATCAATGTGTATTTTACTAGTTTCCTCATTTTGCTTTCCCACACGTTAACCTTCCAAGTCAGCATAGACCCCGTGACCTGTCCTTCCTGCTCATCTTCCTTCTCACCTTTCTGGTCCACCGTCCTCTCAAACATAACACCTCCACCCCCAACATCATCTACCTATGACATTTTCAGCTACCTTCCCCCATTCCTATCCCCTTCCCATTTATCTCTCAGCACCTTTGGGCGACAAGCCTCGTTACTGATGAAGGGATGACACATGAAATGTGGATTCTCTCTCCTCTTCGGATGCTGCCTGCAGAGCTGTGCTTTTCCAGCAGCACATTCTCGACTCTGACCTCCAGCATCTGCAATCCACACTTTCTCCCTCGTGTTAGTGTCTGCAGAAATTTCCCCACCAGATATTTTATAAACTTTTATAAACAGAGTGGCACACATACAGCTCTGTCAGTTCTCCCAGATACAAGGATATGGTAAAAAGAAAGATTGCAAGATTTATAGTCAGTCCGTGTAAGAAATGGGGAAGTGTGTTGTTTTTGCAGATATAGAAAAAAAAGAGCGTGCGTGCAGCAAAGGGGTACAGGAGAAAATGTTAGCTCGGCAAGCATTAGGGAAGTGTATCTTTATCTTTAATATATAATTGTGGATAATTGAGTATGAACGTTAGGGCATAATTATTATAGCAAATAATATGTTTGATCATAATGTTTTAAATAATTTAGTCTCAGCTAAATAGCTGAGATAGCTGAAACGCATAAACTAGACAAGAAAAGATACATTGTTAAAATGTATATTAAGGAACGGAATGTACCTATGAACAGTGGAAGATGTTACAAGCAAAGTAAAAAAAATCAAGATCCAAGTTAAGCAAAAGTTTCCTCATGTCAGCACTTACAGAGGGAAGGGTCGCCAACTTGGCGAAGGATGGGGCGGGGGGTGGGGGGGAAGTAATAAGGGCGGAGCGCAGCTGGGTAGTGGTAGAATACACGAATAAAAATTGTGTAATGTAGGAGTCGGGAGAGATGACCTCACGCAGCTCAAAGGTATAACTGTGTAATAATTTGAATTTTCATCGCTCATTTGCTTCTGTAATTGATGCCCTGTCTTGCAAGATCCTAGTAAATTGTCTTGTTTCCAGCTTTGGTGGTCTTGTCTAAATTTTATTGATTTTGTTTCTAACAATTCGTCAGTAACCCACATCCATTCCATCCAGACTGAGTAAATATTCCCTTTTACTGTGATATGAAATGTGATGTAAGGAAGGAGTTAACTGAACCTGTTTGTTCAATGACTGTGGTTAATGTCAGTCTCCATGGATTGTAATTATTACAGTGGAGGGTTTCCATCTTTTACTGATAACTGGGCTCCGTCAACATGTTATTCCATGGTATGAGCGGGAGCATCACCAACAGCACTAACAGGGGTCAGCAGGTCCAGCGAGAGGGGCAAGGGAGACCAGAATTTGCGAACTTTAGACTGGAATTTTCCACCAATGGATCAGAATCTGAGAACTTTAAACTGGAATTTTCCAACAATGGATCAGAATCTGAGAACATTAGACTGGAATGTTCGAACAACGGACAGGGGTTTATCCAATTCTGTTTTGTATCTTTCTAAAAATTATGATTCGATGTCGTTATCATGGCGGACTTATTATGCTCTTCGCATTATTCAATATATTTATTATCCTATCCTGTCTATCGTTGGTGTCCCTGGTAAGTCTCACTGTCCAGATATTTTTTTCTATAAGCCAGTTGTGACTGCATTTCTGTTCTTTCATATAGTCTGCACTTCTTGCCACCGATAGTGTTGCTGTCAATATATTGAATCCAGTTCAATTTCTGCCTCCCTCCTTGCTTCTTACAGTGTTACTCATGAATTGACCTACTCAGTTTCAGATGCAAACCATTGTCTCTCTGCCCTTGTTATTTAAATATTCTGGGCGTGGAGGTCATTGTCATCTATTATGTTTACAAACTTCATTTCCTTCCTGGGATTCCACCCATCCCTGGCCAATATATTTTATTTTCATTCATTTGTGTGAATTGCGTGTTGCTGGCTGGCCAGCATCGATAGCCCATCCCTATTTGCCCTTGAGAAGGTGAGGGTGAGCTGCCTTCTTGAATCGCTGCAGTCCACTTGCTGTTGGTTGATCACAATGCCAGTAGGAACGGAATTCCAGGATGTTGAGCCAACGACCGTGATGGAACAGCAGTATATTTCGAAATCAGGGTGGTGAGTGGCTTGGGTGGGGGTGGGGGTTGGGGTGGGGCGCGGGGAGGGAGGTGGGAGGTGAAACATGCAGGTGTTGTTTGAAACAGACGAATCACATCTTTGGTGATCCCTTTCGCCATGAGCTGATTCCTGACACCATGCCCGAACCATTATTAACTTTAACTACTCACTGTTCCAGAATATACTTCACTGTCTTAACTCATCTACTGGTTGAACCTTGAGCTGTGAAATACAGACTGAAATACAGGCACTTCTGCCTCACAGTGCCACAGACCCGTGTTCAATTCCCGCCTCAGGCGACTCTCTGTACGGAGTTTGCACATTCTCACCGTGTCTGCGTGGGTTTGTTGGGCCAAAGTGCCTGTTTCCATACTGTAAGTAATCTAATCTAATCTAATCTAATCTTAATGATGACAACAATCTGCTGCTGACACTCTCGGGTTGAAACCTGCAGAAACAAATCTGATTCGAACTCATCACAAAATACCATCCGTCTGATATTCCTGTGCACCCTGATCTGTATCGCTATTGTGTCTGGCAATGCCTTTATTTTAATATTCTTAAGCACTTTAACTGATCTGTCCATGAAACTTCCCTCAATCTCTCTGTGTCAATTATCCAAATCCCGGCCAGTTGTTCATATTTAATTTGGTTTCCTTCAGCAGTGATTTTCACATTCAACTACCCCAAATGGGCGCCCGACCCACGTCCACCACCACCACCACCACCACACACACGCACACCGTATACTGGTCCAATGGAGGTAGAAACCTTCCCCTGCTGTGTGTATCGTTACCATATGATAGTAAAGGTTAGAAATACTCCTCTTGCTGGGCAGATCATCCAGGTTACTGAGTAATGCACTGGCACAGTCTGCACAGCTCTCCATGTTGGTCTGTCATCTTGTCCCAGCTTATGCTGCTTGAAGTGTTCTGTGAAGCCGATTCAGAATTCGATGAAAAAAAGGTATTTCAGCTGATCTGAAAATTTAATGTTATTATTCTTGCAATTTTGCTCTACAAGGGTTCAATCCTCCAGTTAGTCACACTACCCAGTCTTTTTCGATATACTTTCACAATATATTCTTTGTTAATTAACTGTTTGTTGCTGTCTTTAATGTGAATCTCTCTGTCCCTCTGTATCTTTCCCTGGCCTTGGTCTTTGGCTCCCTAATGTCTTGAGTGCTGGCATTGGGCAGCTCAGAAACAGTGAAATGGTGTGCGTCAGGCTTCTGTCGACTTACCAGTGTGTCCCATGTAGTGCTCCATGGACGGAGGAGGGTGGTCTGTGTCGGCTGTTGCTCACTTTCTGGTGTGATCCATGTGGTGCTCCATGTTCAGGGGAGTGTGTGTTGGGCTGTTACTCAATTCCCGGTGTGTCCCAAATGGTGCTCCATGTTCGGGAGTGGGTGGGTGTGTTGGGCTGTTGCTCCCTTCCCGGTGTGTGTCATATGCGGCTCCATATTGTATAGAGGTTTCAGCAGCTTTGACTCACATCTTTTAAACTTGATCTGTGCCTGGCCACTGACCATCTGACTTCTGTGTTTGTCTCTTTGAGTTGATCGTGTGGTCAGTAACACGAGGAAGCCCCTTGAGTATTATTGTAAAGGAATAGGTACCTAACATCTCAGACAATGCCGTCACTTTAAAAAAAGGTTATTTGCTCCTTTTCTTAAAGAGAGATCTTAAAGACCGAACTACCTAGTGCAAACTGCTGAAGTAAATAACTTAGGAGGCTTTCAGTTTCTTTTATACATAGTGATAACAATGGTCCATTCGCACAGACCAGGCTTTTCAGTTTTTCTGAGCTGTAACAATCACCAGGTGTCTGGGGTGGGAGAAGGGTTGCATGCTTCAGTAAATGATCCCGAGCTGCTATTCTCTCTGAGATCTGTCTTGATGCTCTTTCTTCCTGGATTGGAGAACTGCATGCATGACCAACTGGCCTTGGGTGTGTCTTTTACTAAGGGATGAGCTTATGGGTTGATTGTACATTGGAACAGTTCATGAGTGGAAGGTACTATGTCTATTATCCTGTTAAGCTTTCCAGTAGTTAAGTTATTCTACATACTTCTTCTTTTTGCACGTATTTTTATTAGCGTGTTTAAATAAATTGTGTTTTGCTTTAAGTTGAGTGGTTTGATCAGCTGCAGCACATCTGGAACGCCCATTTCACATCTACCTTTACTAAGACAAAGTTGGCGTTCAGGCTGCCATCTTAATGCATCTTAAGGCTGTCTGGTCTGGTCCATAGTAAAGTGGGGACACCTATCCGTTTCGAAATCGATAATTCTAAATTGGGTTTAGGTTCACACTGCCCGTCTGACAGTGTGGCACTCCCTCAGTACTGACCCTCTGACAGTGAAACGCTCCCTCAGTACTGACCCTCTGACTGTGCAGCACTCCCTCCATACTGACCCTCTGACAGTCCAGTGATCCCTCAGCTCTGATCCGCTGACAGTACGACACCCCCGCAGTACTGCCACACTGACAACGCAGGACTCCACCAGTTCTGACCCTCTGAAAGTGTAGCACTCCCTTAGTGCTGACCCTCTGACAGTGCTGTACGCCCTCAGTACTGACTCTCTGAAAGTGCAGCACTCCCGCCATGCTGACCCTCTGACAGTGCAGCACGCCCTTGGTCCTGCGCCCCTGACACTGCAGTGATCACTCTGTACTGACCCTCTGACACTGCAGCATTCCCTCACAAGTCAGACTCTGACATCACAGCATTCCCTCAGTACGGACCCTCTGACTGTGCAGCAGTCCCACAGTACTGACCATCTCACAGTGCAGCACTCCCTTAGTACTGGCCCTCTGCCAGTGCACGCTCCCTCAGTGCTGACCCTCTGACAGTGTAGCACTCCCTCAGTCCTGACCCTCTGAAATTTCAGCGTTTCCTCCGTTCCGACACTCTGACAATGCTGCACTCCCTCGGAACTGAATCACTGGCAATGCAGCAGGCCCTCAGTACTGACTGCCCGACAGTGCGGTGATCCCTCAGTTCTGATCCTCTGACAGTGTGAACCATACTCAGGACTAAACCTCTGAGAGTGCTGCACTCCCTCTGAACTGGCAATCTGCCAATGCAGCAATCCCTTGGTCCAGCAATCCTAACAGTGCAGCACTCACTCAGTACTAACCCTTGGGCAGTGTAGAGCTCTCTCAGTACTGAACCTCAGAGAGTTCAGTGCTCCCTCACTACTGACCCACTGACAGTGTAGTCCTCCCAAAGTACTGACCTCTCACATTGCACCACTCCCTCAGTACTGACGCTTTGAAAGTGCAGCATTCCCTCAGAACTGACCCTCTGACAGTGCAGTGCTCCCTCAGTACTAATCCTGACAGTGCAGCACACCATCAGTACTGACATCTCACATTGCAGCAAACCTTCAGTGCTGAACGTTTGGCAGTGTAGCACTCCGTCGGTACTGACTTTCTAATAGTGCAGTGCCCCCTTTGTACTGACCCCTTGGCAGGGTCGCGATCCCACAGTAGTGACCTTCTGAGAGAGCGGCACTCCCTTAGAAGTGACATTCTTGCAGTGCGACACTCCCTCAGTACTGTCCCTCTGACAGTGTAACAATCCCTCAGTACTGTCCCTCTGAAACTGCAGCACTCCCTCAGTACTGACCCTCTGACAGTGAAACGCTCCCTCAGTACTGACCCTCTGACTGTGCAGCACTCCCTCCATACTGACCCTCTGACAGTCCAGTGATCCCTCAGCTCTGATCCGCTGACAGTACGACACCCCCGCAGTACTGCCACACTGACAACGCAGGACTCCACCAGTTCTGACCCTCTGAAAGTGTAGCACTCCCTTAGTGCTGACCCTCTGACAGTGCTGTACGCCCTCAGTACTGACTCTCTGAAAGTGCAGCACTCCCGCCATGCTGACCCTCTGACAGTGCAGCACGCCCTTGGTCCTGCGCCCCTGACACTGCAGTGATCACTCTGTACTGACCCTCTGACACTGCAGCATTCCCTCACAAGTCAGACTCTGACATCACAGCATTCCCTCAGTACGGACCCTCTGACTGTGCAGCAGTCCCACAGTACTGACCATCTCACAGTGCAGCACTCCCTTAGTACTGGCCCTCTGCCAGTGCACGCTCCCTCAGTGCTGACCCTCTGACAGTGTAGCACTCCCTCAGTCCTGACCCTCTGAAATTTCAGCGTTTCCTCCGTTCCGACACTCTGACAATGCTGCACTCCCTCGGAACTGAATCACTGGCAATGCAGCAGGCCCTCAGTACTGACTGCCCGACAGTGCGGTGATCCCTCAGTTCTGATCCTCTGACAGTGTGAACCATACTCAGGACTAAACCTCTGAGAGTGCTGCACTCCCTCTGAACTGGCAATCTGCCAATGCAGCAATCCCTTGGTCCAGCAATCCTAACAGTGCAGCACTCACTCAGTACTAACCCTTGGGCAGTGTAGAGCTCTCTCAGTACTGAACCTCAGAGAGTTCAGTGCTCCCTCACTACTGACCCACTGACAGTGTAGTCCTCCCAAAGTACTGACCTCTCACATTGCACCACTCCCTCAGTACTGACGCTTTGAAAGTGCAGCATTCCCTCAGAACTGACCCTCTGACAGTGCAGTGCTCCCTCAGTACTAATCCTGACAGTGCAGCACACCATCAGTACTGACATCTCACATTGCAGCAAACCTTCAGTGCTGAACGTTTGGCAGTGTAGCACTCCGTCGGTACTGACTTTCTAATAGTGCAGTGCCCCCTTTGTACTGACCCCTTGGCAGGGTCGCGATCCCACAGTAGTGACCTTCTGAGAGAGCGGCACTCCCTTAGAAGTGACATTCTTGCAGTGCGACACTCCCTCAGTACTGTCCCTCTGACAGTGTAACAATCCCTCAGTACTGTCCCTCTGAAACTGCAGCACTCCCTCAGTACTGACCCTCTGACAGTGCAGCACTACCTCTATACTGAACCTTTGGCAGTGTCCCGCTCCCTCAGCACTGATCCTTTGAGAGAGCAGCACTCCATTAGAACAGACATTCATTCAGTGCGGCACTCCCTTCCTACTGGCCATGTGACAGCGCAGCCCTCCCTCAGTAGTGACCCTCTGACAGTGCGGAACTCCCGCAGTGCTAACTATCTGACAGTGCAGTTATCCCCCAGACTGACCCTCTGACAGTGCAGCACTCCCTCAGTACTGAACCACTGACAGTGCAGCACTGTCTCAGTTCTGACCCACTGACAGCGCAGCTCTCCCTCAGCAGTGACCCTCTGACAGTGCTGCGCTCCCTCAGTGATGACCCTCTGACAGTGCGGCACACCCACAGTGTTGATTCTCTGACGGTGTAGTTATCCCTCAGACTGACCCTCTGACAGTACAGTTGTCCCTCAGGTTGACCCTCTGATAGTGCACATTCCCTCAGTACTGGCCCTCTGACAGTACAGCACTCCCTCAGTACTGACCCTCTTTCAGTGCAACAAACCCACAGGACTGACCCTCTAACCGTGCAGCACTCCCTCCCTACTGACCCTCTGACAGTGCAACACTCCCTTGGTCCTGCGCCCCTGACACTACAGTGATAACTCTGTACTGGCCCTCTGACACTGCAGCATTCCCTCAGAAGTGAGCCTCTGACATCCGAGCATGCCCTCAGTACTGACACTCTGACCGTGCAGCACGATGTTCCTACTGTCCATCTGCCAGTGCACGCTCCCTCAGTAATGACCCTCTGACAGATCAGCGCTCCCTCAGTACTGACACTCTGACTGTGCAGCACTCCCACAGTACTATCCCTCTGCCAGTACACGCTCCCTCAGTAATGACCCTCTGACAGTGCAGTGTTCCCTCAGTACTGACCCTCTCATAGTGTAGCACTCATTTAGTACTTACGCTCTGACAGTTCAGCATTCCCACAGTACTGACCGTCTGACAGTGCAGCACTCACTCAGTACTGACCCTCTGATAGTGTTACACTCCCTCAGTACTGTCCTTCTGAATGTGCAGAGCTCCCTCAGTAGTGACCTTCTGACAGTGTAGCCCTCCCTCATTACTGACATCTCACATTGCAGCACTCCCACATTACTGTCCCTCTGACAGTGCAGCACTCCGTCAGTACTGACACCTCACAGAGCAACACCCATTTAGTTCTGACCGTTTGACAGTGTGGCACTTCCTCAGTACTGACCTTCTGAAAGTGCAGCGCTCACTCAGTACTGACCTCTCGCAGTGCAGCACTCCGTCAGTACTAACCTTCAAACATTGCAGTGCTCCCTCAGTACTGAACCCTTGGTAGTGTCGCACTCCATAAGTAGTGAACCTCTGAGCGTGTGGCACTCCCTTAGATCTGACATTCTTGCAGTGCGACACTCCCTCAGTAATGTCCCTCTGACATGACAGCACTCCTTCAGTACTGACCCTCTCACAGTGTAGCATTCTCTAAGTACTGCCATCTCACAGTGCAGCACTATCTCTTTTCTGACCCTGACAGTGTGGCCCTCCCTCAGTACTGACCCTCTGAAAGAGCAGCGGTCCCACAGTAATGAAATCTCACATTGCAGCACTCCCACTGTACTGTCCCTCAGACTGTGCAGCACTCCCTCAGTACTTACGCTCTGAAAGTGCCGCGCTCACTCAGTACTGACCCTCTGACGTTTCAGCGCTTCCTCCACCCTAACCCTCTGACAGTGCAGCACTCCCTCGGTAATGACCCACTGACAGTGCAGCACTCTATCAGTACTGACCCTCTGACAGTACAGCACTCCCACAGTACTGACCCTCTGACATTTCAGCGCTTCCTCCATCCCGACTCTCTGACGATGCTGCAGTCCCTTAGTACTGACCCTCTGACAGTGCAGCACTGTCTCAGTACTGACCCTCTGACATTTCAGTACTTCCTCTGTTCCTCTGGCATTGCAGCAGGCCCTCAGTACTGACTGTCCGACAGTGCAGTGATTCCTCAGTACCGATCCTCTGACAGTGTGAACCTGACTCATGACTAAACCTCTGATAGTGCAGCACTACCTCTCTACTGACCCTTTGACAGTGCAGCAATCCCTCAGTACTGAACCTTTGACAGTGCAGCAAACCCTCAGTACCGACCCTCTGACAATGCATAACTCTATCAATACTGAACCTCTCACAGTGCAGCAAACCATCAGTACTGACCATCTGACAATGCAGCACTCTGCCAGTACTGCACCTCCGACAGTGCAGCACTCCTTCAGTACTGACATCTTACATTGCAGCACTCCTTCAGTACTGATTGTTTGGCAGTGTAGCACTCCCACAGTATTGACCCTCTGACAGTGCAGCACTCTCTCAGTACTGACCCTCTGACATTTCAGCGCTTCCTCCATCCTATCCTCTGATAGTGCTGCCCGTCCTCTGTACTGACCCTCTGACAGTGCAGCAATCCCTCAGTACTATTCCTTTGACAGTGCAGCAAACCCTCAATACTGACCCTCTGACAATGCAGCACTCTCTCAGTACTGACCCTCTGACATTTCAGCACTTCCTCTGTTCCTCTGGCAATGCAGCAGTCTCTCGGTAGGACAGTACTGTCCGACAGTGAAGTTATCCTCAGTACCGATCCTCTGACAGTGTGAACCATACTCAGGACTAAACCTCTGAGAGTGCTGCACTCCCTCTGAACTGGCACTCTGCCAATGCAGCAATCCCTTGGTCCAGCAATCCTAACAGTGCAGCACGCACTCAGTACTGATCCTTGGGCAGTGTAGAGCTCTCTCAGTACTGAACCTCAGAGAGTTCAGTGCTCCCTCACGACTGACCCTCTGACAGTGTAGGACTCCCTCAGTAGTGACCTCTCACAGTGCAGCACTCCTTCAGTACTGACATCTTACAATGCAGCACTCCTTCAGTACTGAACGTTTGGCAGTGTAGCACTCCCTCAGTACTGACCTCCTGACAGTGCAGTGCCCCTTCGGTGCTGACCTCTTGGCAGGGTTGCGCACCCTCAGTAGAGACCCTCTTGGAGAGCAGCACTCCCTTAGAATTGACATTCTTGCAGTGCCACACTCCCTCAGTTCTGTCCCTCTGACATTGCAGCACTCCCTCAGGACTGAACCACTGACATTGCAGCACTCAGTATTGTACCTCTGGCATTGCCGCACTCCCTCAGTACTGACCCTCTGACTGTGTAGCACTGCTTCGGTTCTGACCCAGTGACAGCGCAGCCCTCCCTCAGCAGTGACCCTCTGACAGTGCTGCGCTCCCTCAGTGATGACCCTCTGAGAGTGCGGCATACACGCAGTGTTGACTCTCTGACGGTGTAGTTATCCCTCAGACTGACCCTCTGACAGTGCAGTTGTCCATCAGACTGACCGTCTAACAGTGGAGCACGCCCTCAGACCGACCCTCTGACAATGCAGCACTCCCTCAGTACTGACTTTCTGACAGTGCAGCACTCCCTCTGTACGGACCCTCTGACAGTTCAGCACTGCCTCAATACTGACCCACTGACAGTGCGGCACTCGCGCAGTGCAGACTTTCTGATAGTGCAGAGTTGTCGCTCAGACTGAACCCTCTGACAGTGCAGTTGCCCCTCAGACTGACTCTCTCACAGTGCAGGATTCCCTCAGTACTGATGCTTTGACAGTGCGGCACTCTGTCAGTACTGACCCTCCGACAGTGCAACACTCCCTTAGTGCTGCCCCTCTGACAGTGCTGTACCTCGTCAGTACTGACTCTCTGACAGTGCAGCACTCCCTCCATGCTGACCTCTGAAGTGAAGCACTCCTTTGGTCCTGCGCCCCTGACACTGCAGAGATAACGCTGCACTGATCCACTGACACTGCAGCACTCCCTCAGAAGTGAGCATCTGACGCCAGAGCATTCCCTCAGTACTGACACTCTGACTGTGAAGCACTCCCTCAGAACTGACCATCTGAGAGCGCTGCCCTCCCTACATACTGATCCACTGACTGTGCAGCACTCCCTCAGTACTGATGCTCTGACAGTGCAGAGCTCTCTCAATGCTGACCCACTGACAGTGCAGCACTCCCTCAGTACTGACCCTCTGACAGTGCAGCACTCTCTCAGTACTGACCCTCTGACATTTCAGCGCTTCCTCCATCCCAACCCTCTGACAGTGCAGCACATCCTCTGTACTGACCCTCTAACAGTGCAGCAATCCCTCAGTCCTAAACCTTCGACAGTGCAGCAAACACTCAGTACTGACCCTCTGACAGTGCAGCGCTCCCCAGTACTGACCCTTTGACAGTGCAGCACTCCCTCAGTACAGACTCTCTGACAGTGCAGCAATCCCTCAGTACTAATCCTTTGACAGTGCATCAAACCCTCAGTACTGACCCTCTGACAATGCAGCACTCTGTCAGTACTGACCCTCTGACAGTGCAGTGCTCCCTCATTACTGACCCTCGGACAGTGCAACACTCCCTCAGTACTGACCCTCTGACATTTCACCTCTTCCTCTATCCCGACCCTCTGACGATGCTGCAGACCCTTAGTACTGACCCTCTGACAGTGCAGCTCTCTCTCAGTATTGACCCTCTGACATTTCAGCACTTCCTCTGTTCCTCTGGCAATGCAGCAGGCCCTCAGTACTGACTGTCCGACAGTGCAGTGATCCCTCAGTACCGATCCTCTGACAGTGTGAACCATACTCAGGACTAAACCTCTGATAGTGCAGCACTCCCTCTGAACCGACACTCTTACAATGTGGCAATCCCTTGGTCCAACAATCCTAACAGTGCAGCACTCACTCAGTACTGGCCCTTTGGCAGTGTAGAGCTCTGTCAGTACTGAACCTCAGAGAGTTCAGTGCTCCCTCACTACTGACCCTCTGACAGTGCAGCAATCCCTCAGTACTGACCTCTCACATTACAACACGTACTCAGTACTGACGCTCTGACAGTGCAGCGCTCCCTCAATACTAACCCTCTGACAGTGCAGCACTCCTTCAGTACTGAACGTTTGGCAGTGTAGCACTCTGTCAGTACTGACCTTCTAACAGTGCAGTGCCCCCTCGGTACTGACCCCTTGGCAGCATCGCGCACCCTCAGCAGTGACGTTCTGAGAGAACGATACGACGTTAGAACTGACATTCGTGCAGTGCGACACTCCCTCAGTACTGTCCCTCTGACAGTGCATCGCTCCCTCAGTACTGACCCACTGACATTGCAGCACTCCCTCAGTAGTGAACCACTGACATTGCAGCACTCAGTACTGTCCCTTTGGCATCGCAGCACTCCCTCAGTACTGACCCTCTGACAGTTCAGCACTGCCTCCGTTCTGACCCACTGACAGTGTAGCCCTCCCTCAGCAGTGACCCTCTGACAGTGCTGCGCTCCCTCAGAGATAACCCTCTGACAGTGCGACACACCCCCAGTGTTGACTCGCTGACGGTGCAGTTATCCCTCAGACTGACCCTCTGACAGTGCAATTGCCCCTCAGACTGACCCTCTGACAGTGCAGCACTTCCTCAGACCGACCATCTGACAGTGCAGCACTACCTCAGTACTAACCCTCTGACAGTGCAGCACTCCCTCAGTACTGCCACTCTGATAGTCCACACCCCCTCGGGACTGACCATCTGACATTTGGCACTCCCTCAGTACTGACCCACTAACCGTACAGCACTCCCTAAGTACTGACCCTCTGACAGTCCAGTGATCCCTCAGTCCTGATCCACTGACAGTGCTACACTCCCGCAGTCCTGCCCAACTGACAATGCAGCACTCCCTCAGTTCTGACCCTCTGACAGTGCAGCACTCCCTTAGTGCTGCCCCTCTGAGAGTGGTGTAGTCCCTCAGTACTGACCATCTATCGGTGCAGCATTCCCTCCATGCTGACCCTCTGACAGTGAAGCACTCCCTTGACCCTGCGCCCCCGACACTGCAGTGAACACTATGAACTGACCCTCTGAGACTGCAGCATTGCCTCAGAAGTGAGCCTCTGATATCAGAGCATGCCCTCAGTACTGACACTCTGACTGTGCAGCACCCCCACAGCACTGTCCCTCTGACAGTGCAGCGCTCCCTCCGTACTGAGCTTCTGACATTGCTGCACTCCCTCCGTACTGACCCTCTGCCAGTGCACGCTCCCTCCAGTAATGACTCTATGACAGTGCGACGCTCCCTAAGTACTGACCCTCTCACAGTGTAACACTTCCTTAGTACTTACCCTCTGACAGTGCAGCACTCCCACAGTACTGACCATATGACAGTGCGGCATTCCTTCAGGACTGACCCTCTCACAGAGTTGCACTCTCTCAGTACTGCCATCTCACAATGCAGCACTCACTTAGTACTGACCCTCTGACAGTGTGGCACTCCCTCAGTACTGACCCTCTCACAGTGCAGCACTCCCTCAGTGCTGTCATCTCACAGTGCAGCACTCCCTCAGTACCTCCCTTCAATCATTGCAGTGATCGCATAGTACTGACCCCTAGGCAGGGTTCCGCTACCTCAGTAGTGACCCTCTGAGAGTGCGGCACTCCCTTAGATCTGACATTCTTGCACTGCGACACTCCCTCAGTAATGTCCCTCTGACATTGCAGCACTCCCTCATTACTGACCCTCTCACAGTGCAGCATGCCCTCAGTACTGTCCTGCTGACATTACAGCACTCCCTCACTACTGACCTCTTAAAGTTCAGCGCTCCCTCAGTACTGACCCTCTGACAGTGCACGATTCCCTCAGTACTGGCATCTCACAGTGCAGCACTCCCTCAATACTGACCCTCGGTTCTGACCCCTTGGCAGGGTCGCGCTCCCTCAGTAGTGACCCTCTGAGAGTGCGGCACTCCCGTAGATCTGACATTTTGCAGTGCGAAACTCCATCAGTACTCTCCCTCTGACGGTGCAGCACTCCCTCAGTACTGACCCTCTCACAGTGCAGCACTCCCTCAGTACTGACCCTGTAACAGTGCACCATTCCCTCAGTACTGACACCTCACAGTGCAGCACTCACTCAGTACTGACCCTCTGACAGTGTAGCACTCCCTCAGTACTGACCTTCAAGCATAGCAGTTCTCCCTCGGTACTGACCCCTTCGCAGTTTCGCGCTCCCACAGTAGTGACACTCTGAGAGTGCGGCACTCCCTTATATCTGACCCTCTCACAGTGCAGCACTCCCTCAGTACTGTCCCTCTGATATTGCAGCACTCCCTCAGTAGTGACCCTCACATAGCATAACACTCCCTCAGTACTGACCCCCCGACAGTGCAGCACTGCCTCAGTACTGATCCACTGACAATTCAGCACTCCCTGAGTGCAGACCCTCCGACAGTGCAGCACTCCCACAGTACTGTCCCTCTGATAGTGCAGCGCTCCCTCAGTACTGACCTTATGACATTGCTGCACCCACACAGTACTGATCCTCTGCCAGTGCACGCTCCCTCAGTACTGACCCTCTGATAGTGCGGAGCTCCCTCAGTACTGACTCTCTCAGAGTGCAGCACTCCCTTAGTACTTACCCTCTGACAGTGCAGTACTCCCACAGTACTGACCGCCTGACAGTGCGGCATTCCTTGAGTACTGACCCTCTCACAGTATAGCACTCTTTCGGTACTGCCATCTCACAGTGCAGCACTCACGCAGTACTGACCCTCTGACAGTGTGTCACTCCCTCAGTACTGACCCTCTGAAAGTGCAATGCTACCTCAGTAGTGACTCTCTGACAGTGCAGCACTCCCTCATTCCTGACATCTCACATTGCAGCAATCTCACAGTACTGTCCCTCTGACAGTGCAGCACTCCCTCAGCACTGACATCTCACAGTGCAGCACTCACTCAATACTGACCATATGACAGTGTGGCACTCCCTCAGTACTGACCCTCTGAAAGTTCAGCGCTCCCTCAGTTCTGACAATCTGACAGTGCACCACTCCCTCAGTACTGACATCTCACAGTGCAGCACTCCCTCAATACTGACCTACAAACATTGCAGTGCTCCCTCAGTACTGACCCCTTGGCAGTGTTGCACTCCCTCAGTAGTGACCCTCTGAGAATGCGGGACTCCCTTAGATCTGACATTCTTGCAGTGCGACATTCCCTCAGTACTTTCCCTCTGACATTGCAGCACTCCCTCAGTACTGACCTTCTCACAGTGCAGCACTCCCTCTGTACTGTCCCTCTGACATTGCAGCACTCCCTCAGTACTGACCCTCTGAAAGTGCAGAGCACCCTCATTACTGACCCTCTATCAGTGCAGCACTCCCTCATTACTGACATCTCACATTGCACCATTCCCACAGTACTGTCCCTCTGAGAGTGCAGCACTCACTCAGGACTGACCCTCTGACAGTGTGGCACTCCCTCAGTACTGACCCTCTGAAAGTGCAGCGCTCCCTCTGTACTGACCCTCTGACAGTGCACCATTCCCTCAGTACTGACATCTTACAGTGCTGCACTCACTCAGTACTGACCCTCTGACAGTGTAGCACTCCCTCAATACTGACCTTCAAACATTGCAATGCTCCGTCAGTACTGACCCCTTGGCAGGGTCGCGGTCCCTCAATAGTGACCCTCTGAGAGTGCGGCACTCCCTTAGATCTGACATTCTTCAGTGCGACACTCCCTAATGTACTGTCCCTCTGACGGTGCAGCACTCCATCAGTACTGACCCTCTCACAGTGCAAAACTGCCTCAGTACTGTCCCTCTGAAATTGCAGCACTCCCTCAGGACTGGCGCTTCTCACAGTGCAGCACTCCTTCAGTACTGTCCTCTGACATTCCAGCATTCCCTCAGTACTGACCCACCGACAGTGCAGCAATGCCTCAGTACTGATCCACTGACAGCTCAGCACTCCCTGAGTACTGACCCTCTGACAGTGCAACACTCCCTCAGTACTGACCCTCTGACAGTGCAACACTCCCTCAGTACTGACCCCCTGACAGTGCAGCACTGACTCAGTACTGACCCACTGACAGTTCATCAGTCCCTGAGTACTGACCCTCTGACAATACAGCACTCTCTCGATACTGATCATTTGGCAGTGCAGCGCTCCCTCAGTGCTCATGTTCTGAGAAAGCATCACTCCCTTAGAATTGACATTCTTTCAGTGCGGCATTCCCTTCATAAAGGCCCTCCGACAGCGCAGCACTCCCTCAGTAGTGACACTCTGACAGTGCTGCGCTCCTTCAGTAATGAGCCTCTGACAGTGCAGCACTCCCTTAGTGCTGCCCCTCTGACAGTGCTGTACTCCCTCAGTACTGACCCTCTGACAGCGCAACATTCCCTACATGCTGACCCTCTGACAGTGCAGCACTCCCTTGGTCCTGCGCCCCTGACACTGCCGCGATCACTCTGTACTGACCCTCTGACACTGCAGCATTCCCTCAGAAGTGTGCCTCTGACGCCAGAGCATTCCCTCAGCAGTGAAATTCTGTCTGTGCAGCACGCCCTCAGTACTTGCACTCTGACAGTGCTGCAATCCCTCAGAACTGACATTCTTCCAGTGCAACGCACACTCCGTACTGGCCCTATGACAGTGGGGCGCTCCCGCAGTACTGACCCTCTCACAGTGTAACACTCCCTGAGTACTGACCCTCTGACAGTGCAGCACTTCCGCAGTACTGACCATCTGACAGTGCAGCTTCCCTCAGTACTGACTCTCTCACAGTGTAGCACTCTCTAAGTACTGACCCTCTGACAGTGGAGCACTCCCTCAGTACTGACCCTATGACATTGCAGCACTCCCTAAGTACTGACTGTCTCACAGTGCAGCGCTCCCTCAGGACTGACTGTCTCACAGTGCAGCGATCCCTCAGGACTGACCCTCTGACAGTGCAGCACTCCCTCCGTACTGATCATCCGAAGAGCAGAAGTCCCTCGGTGCTGATCCTCTGACATGTGGAACTGTCTCGATCTTGTACCTCTGATAGTGCAGCAATGCCTCTGCATTGACCCTCTGACAGTGTAGTATTCTCTCAGTACTGACCCTCTGATGGTGCATTGCTCTCTCAGTACAGATCCTTTCACAGTGTGGCATTCCCTCTGGACTGAACATCTGACAGTGCAGTCCTCCGTCAGTACTGACCCTCTGACTGATTATATAATGTTATACTCCTCTGCCTTGCTTAATAATTTAATGTCTTGCTTATCACAGAGTCGTCATCAAACGTAATTCCAGTGCATCTGTTCCATCCTCCTGATAATTGATATTGATTCAATTAGTTAAGGTCAAGCACTCGTCATTGTGTGACTCCACTGGTGACTGATATGTCTGCTTCCTGTTTGATAAACAGTCCTTCCACATTCCAGTGTAACATATTCGAGGGGTTTAATAAGAACAAGGAACATCAGTCAGCAATTCAGCTGTTCCAGCCTGCTCCACCACTGAATATAATCATGGCTGATGTCATCGCGGCCTCTCTTCCAATTTCCTGCCATCTCTCCAACCTGAAACTCTTTTCTCTTGTTGTTGATTGCTGCACATGAAAAAAATATCAACTCCACATCTACACTGTCAAATACTTTTAGCATTTTACAGACCCCAATGAGATCTACATTCATTATTATAAACATAAGGATATAGACCTGAACAGCTTAATTTCTCTTCATAAGACAAACTCCTCATCTCTGTCATCAATCTAATGAACCCCTTCTGAATTACCTCCAATGCAAATGCATCCTTTCACAAGTCAGGGCACCCAAATTGTACTCCAGGTGCAGCCTCACTAATGTCTTGTATAGCTACAGCAACACTCCCCACCTTTCTACTCCATCCTTTTATAAATAAAAACTGAACCTACGCTTGTCTTTCCCATTACTTGCTGTAGCTGCATGCAGGTTTGCTGTGAAATGCACGTGAACACATAGACCCCTCTGCACCTGAGCACTTTAAAGTTTGTCTCCATTTAGATAATAATTTGCCTTTCTACTTCGCTGGCCAAATTGAATAATCTCATAGTTATCCACTTTAATTTTCATTGCCAAATGTTAGCCCATTCACCCAACCTATTCATATTCATTTTTAAACCTCTTACATCTCCATTCCGAAGTAATTTCCCACCGATAATAGTGTCATCAGAAACAATTGATATAGTATTTTCTATCCTGTCAACTGAGTAATAATATTGATGAAAAAATGTTAAGGCATGAGAACTGAAATCTGTGGCACCCCACAAGGTGCATTTGCCAAAAGAAAATGGCACATTTATTCCATCTGACTCAATTTTGTTGGTTCACTAATCCTCCATCCATGTTAATAAATTACCCCTAAACCCATGTTGTCTGATCTTAACACTTGCTGTTTGGAGAAGCAACATATCCAATCCCTTCTGGAAGACCAGATATATTTCATCCCCAGGATTCCCACGATCCACCTTGTTAGTGACATCTTCAAATAACTCAAGCAAACAATTCAAACACGATTTAGCCTTCGAAAAACCATGTTGACTCTGACTGATTGTGGTTTGACTTTGCAAATATCCTGAACAATGGACTCTAACAATTTGCCTTAAATTACAATAGTTTATTGTTACTCTTTACTCCCTAATGTATACCATTATTTTAAGTTCTTCCCTTTCGAAAACCTACACGTTTTCTTTGAATTCCTGTTTAATGGGCACAAGGCTTTAAGAGATCTGCTCCAATTGCTGTGTAAGAGCCATGTGTGTCTGAATGGACTCATCATCCTGCTGGTGCACAAAATCGATAGTCTGACGTCTTTCTGGTGATCTGATATTGTCGTCTCCAAGGACAGAATGACCTCCTCCTGTTGATGGGTTAGAGGGTTGGGGATTATGGAATCTTCCTGTTGCTGTGTAACAGCTCGAGGGGCTGATGGGCCTTCTCATAATCCTGCATCATAGGCTGGAGATGCTGACCGGTCTACTCATGCATCCCTGAGATGGGAACGAGGGAGTGATTGATCTTCTTATTATCCCTTACAACAGACACGTGTCTGAATTACCTTCTCCTTTCCGATGAGAAAAGGCTCCGATAGTTTATATCATAATCCAATTCACTTGCAATAGGCTCAGTGGGGCTGAATTGGCTCCTGTTATCCCAGCATAACAATCTCCAGTCACTGTGGGGCCTCTTCCATTTCCTGTGTAACAGATTTGACGGGGCTGAATATACTGATCCTGTTGCTGTGTAATAGGATACTGGTCCGTTATGGCCTACTCTGGGTCCAGGATTATAGGCTCAAAGGGCTAATTGGCTTCCTCCTGTAACTGTATATCAGGCCCCATGGGCTAAACATCATGGTCCTGTTCTGATGTATCAGTGTTGTAGGCCTGAATATCCTTCTGTTGTTCCTGTGTAACAGGCTGGAGAATGACATGGATTTCTCCATAATGTGTGTAATTGGCTTCTGTGGCTTAGTCCTTCTAGTCATCTATGTGAAATAAGATCATCTTTCATTCTTGTAAAGTCCAATGTGTATTGATCATCCTTTCCTGAATAGCTAACAGCTTCATTACACGAATCAGTTGAGGGAACTATCTCTGAGCTTCTTCCAATGTAACAATATCCTTTCTTCAGTGAGGGGATTAAATCTTAACACACTACTCCAGATGTGATCTCACTGACACTCTGTACAACAGCAGCAGCAATGCTTCATCAGTCTGCTGTAAGGTTCCCACCCAGGTTACAGCAGTCTCAGCTGTCGCAGGGATATACAGCAAAAGTGAAGACTGCAGATGCTGGAAACGAGAGTTTAGATCAGAGTGGTGCTGGAAAAGCACAGCAGGTCAGGCAGCATCAGAGAAGCAGGAAAATCGATGTTTCGGGCAAAAGCCCTTCATCAAAAATTGATGATGAATGGCTTTTGCCCAAAACGTCGATTTTCCTGCTCTCCAGATGCTGCCTGACCTGCTGTGCTTTTCAAGAGCCACTCTGATCAAAATGCACGGAATAGATAGCATTGTTGAAAGATCGTTGTCTTTCTCTACTCCATCAGCATAATGGGAGATCTGGAGAAAATCTCACGATAAAGCTTGCAAAGAGCATAGATGATGTGGTGAGATGGTTTCTACCATTAATCTCCCCAGAACCCACTTCCCTGAGATTTCACTGAATCATATAAGGTGGAGCTCAGAAACAGCAAGGAGGAGCAAACATTGATGGGAGTTATATACCAAAGTGAAAGCTTCAATACATATTGAACTTGCAGCGTGGGTTGGTACCTCGGATTTTGATGTTGTGGCTATAACGGAGACATGGGTAGAACAGGGACAGGATTGGCTGTTGCACGTTCCCGGAATTAAATGTTTTAGTCGGGGCAGAGGTGGGGGTAAAAGAGGGGGAGATGTGGCATTGCTTGTCAAAGAGATATTACAGCGGTGAAAAGGATGATGGATGAGGACTCGCCATCTGAGGTAGTTTGGACTGAGGTTAGGAATAGGAAAGGTGAAGTCACCCTGTTTACCGGCCTCCTAATAGTCCGAGAGACGGAGAAGAAAGGATTGCGAGGATGATTCAGGAGAAGAGTGAAAGTAATACGTTGGTTGTTATAGGGGACTTTAACTTTCTTGATATTAACTGGGAAAGCTATAGCTCGAGTTCATTAGATGGGTCGATGTTTGTCCAATGTGTGCAGGAGGGTTTCCTGAAACAATATGTAGGCGGGCCAACAAGAGGTGAGGCCATACTGGATTTGGTTCTCGGTAACAAACCAGGCCAGGTGTTTGAATTGGAGGTAGGTGAGCACTTTGGGGACAGTGACCACAATTCAGTGACTTTTACTCTAATGATGGAGAGGGATAAGTGCGCACTGCAGGGCAAGAGTTATAGCTGTGGGCAGGGAAATTATGATGCGGTGAGGCACGACTTAGGATGCGTGGCTTGGAAAAGTAGGCTTCAAGGCAAGGGCGCAATTGATATGTGGAGCTTGTTCAAGGAGCAACTATTGAGAGGCCTTGATAAGTATGTACCTGTCAGGCAGGGAGGAAAGGGTCGGGTGAGGGAGCCGTGGTTTAATAAGGAATTGGAATCCTTTGTTAAAGGGAAGAGGGCGGCCTATGTAAAGATGAGCCGTGAAGGTTCAATTGGGCGATTGAGAGTTTTAAGGTAGCCAGGAAGGATCTGAAGAGAGAGCTAAGAGCAGCAAGGAGGGGACATGAAAAGTCCTTAGTTGGTAGGATTAGGGAAAACCCAAAGGCTTTCAGTAGGTATGTCAGGAATAAAAGAATGACTAGGGTAGGAATAGGTCCACCATCCAAGGAACAGGAGAATCGACGTTTCGGGCATAAACACTTCTTCAGGAATATGAAGATGCCCGAAACGTCGATTCTCCTGTTCCTTGGATGCTGCGTGACCTGCTGCGCTTTTCCAGCAACACATTTTCAGCTCTGATCTTCAGCATCTGCTGTCCTCACTTTCTCCTAGGAATAGGTCCAGTCAAGGATAGTAGTGGGAAGTTGCGTGTGGAGGCTGAAGAGATTGGGGAGACACTGAATGAATACTTTTCGTCAGTATTCATTCAGGAACAAGACATTGTTGCCGATGTGAATACTGATTCACAATTAATTAGAATGGACGGCTTTGAGGTCTGTAGGGAAGAGGTGTTGGAACTTCTGGAAAGGGTGAAAATCGATAAGTCCATTGTGCCTGGTGGCATTTATCCTAGGATCCTCTGGGAAGCAAGGGAGGAAATTGCAGAGCCATTGGCCTTGATTTTTATGTACTGGTTGTCTACAGGAATAGTGCCAGAAGACTGGAGGATAGCAAATGTAGTTCGTTGTTCAAAAAGGGGAGTAGGGATAACCCCAGTAATTAAAGGTGGTGAGTCTCACTTCTGTTGTGGGCAAAGTCTAAGAGAGAATTGTAAGGGATAGGATTTATGAACATCTGGATAGGAATTATGTGTTCAAGGATAGTCAGCATGGTTTTGTGAAGGGCAGATCGTGCCTCACAAACCTTATTGAATTCTTTGAGAAGGTGACTAAGGAGGTGGACGAGGATAAAGCGGTAGGTGTGGTGTATAAGGATTTTAGTAATGTGTTTGATAATGTTCCCCATCGTAGGCGACAGCAAAAAATACGGAGGTATGGCATTGAGGGTGAGTTGGAGGTTTGGATTAGGAATTGGCTGGCTGGAAGTAGACACAGGGTAGGAGTTGATGGTAAAGGTTCATCTTGGAGTGCAGTTACCAGCGTTGTTACGCAAAGATCTGTTTTGGGACCATTGCTGTTTGTCATTTTTATAAATGACCTGGAGGAGGGGCTAGAAGGTTGGGTGAGCAAGTTTGCAGATGTTATGAAAGTCGGTGGAGTTGTTGACAATGAGGAAGGATGTGTCAGGTTACAGCGGGATATAGATAAGCTGCAGAGCTGGGCAGAAAGGTGACAAATGGAGTTCAATGTGGGTAAGTGTGAGGTGATTTACTTTGGCAAGAGTAAGAAAAAGATGGGGTCTGGGCTAATTTTCGGATACTTGGTAGTGTGGATGAGCAGAGGAATCTTGGTGTCCATGTACACAGATCTCTGAAAGTTGCCACCCAGGTAAATAGTGCTGTGAAGAAAGCATATTGCGTAATGGCTTTTATTGGTAGAGGAATTGAGTTCCGGAGTCCTGAGGTCATGTTACAGTTGTACAAGACTCTGGTGCGGCCGGATCTGGAGTATTGTGCGCATTTTTGGTCGCCATACTATAGGAAGGATGTGGAGGCACTGGAACGGGTGCAGAGGAGGTTTACCAGGATGTTGCCTGGTATGGTAGGAAGATCGTATGAGGAAAGGCTGAGGCAGTTGGGGCTGTTTTCATTGGAAAAAAAGAAGGTTTAGGGGTGACTCGATAGCGGTGTACAAGATGATTAGGGGTTGACAATGAGAACCTCTTTCCGCGTATGGGGTCAGCTATTACGAGAGTGCATAGCTTTAAATTAAGGGGTGGTAGGTATAGGACAGATGTTAGGGGTAGATTCTTTACTCAGCGAGTCGTGAGTTCATGGAATGCCCTGCCAGTAGCAGTAGTGGACTCTCCCTCTTTATGGGCATTTAAATGGGCATTGGATAGGCATATGGAGGATAGTGGGCTAGTGTAGTTTAGGTGGGCTTGGATCGGTGCAACATCGAGGGCCAAAGGGCCTGTACTGCGTTGTATTTTTCTATGTTCTATGTTCTATATGTTAGGCATGTTATAAAACAGGAAATGGGATATATACGTATCTGTGTACTGCAATAACAACGTACTGTTTAAATTATATCTAACCTGTGCTAATCCAACTGAATGCTAATGCTCAGAAAAATGGATTTCATGAGCACGTGTGAGATGGCTTGCATTAAAATTATTTCGAGCACCGAGCTCGAGATCAGGTTATTTAGGAATTAGTGTTGGATGATCAGAAGAGTTAATTGATAACTTTGCTGTTAAGGACCAATTGGGAACAGTGACTGCAACTTTTTATTTGAGATTCGATTCCCCACAGTATGGAAACAGGCCCTTCGGACCAGCAAGTCCACATCAACCCTTCAAAGCATAATCGACCCAGATCGTTTTCCCTATGATTAATGCACCTACCACTGTGAACACTTTAATATGGTCAATTCACCTGACCTGCACATCTTTGGACTGTGGTAGGAAACTGGAGCACCCGGAGGAAACCCATGTAGATGCGGGGAGAATGTGAAAACTCTACACAGACAGTAGCATGTGGCTGGAATCAAATAGGGGTCCCTGTTGTTTTGAGGGCAGCAGTGCTAGACAATGAGCCACGGTGCTGCCTGTATTGGTTTTCTTTTATGCTGTTTGAGTACACGACAGTTTTTGTTTTATTTGAAGTAACGGTTATGAATCTGCGTCAGGCAAGCCATGAAGATGTGAGGAGAAAGTGGGGACTGCAGTTGTTGGAGATCAGAGACGAAGAATATAATGCTGGAAAAGCACAGCCGGTCAGCCAGCATATTAGTGGCATGAGCACCGACGTTTTGGGCAGAAGCCCTTCATCAGGAATGAGGCTTGAATGCCAAAGGGGCTGATAGATAAATGGGTGGGGTGTGTGGCGGGAGGACGTAGCCAGGATGTGATTAGTAGATGATGGAGGGGTTGAAAGTGATAGGAGATGAAGGGAGACACAACGCTTCGTCTACTGCATCCATTCAACCCGATGTGGTCTCCTCAACATTGGCGAGATAGGACACCAACATGTGGATCGTTTCATAGACATAATCTGGTACAGCCACACTGACCAACTTCACCATCTTGAGGCTGAACACTTTAACTCCCCCTCTCAAACCACCAAGGACATGCAGGTCCCGGGCCTCCTCCATCGCCAAACCCTAACCACCTGAAACATGGTGGAAGAAAGCCTCATCGTCCGCCATTGGACCCTCCAACCATAGGAGATCAATGTAGATTTCACCAGTTTCACCATTTCCCCTCCTCCCACCATATCCCAGTCCAACCTTCCAACTCGGCACCTCCCTCTTGAATGTTCCTGTACGTCCATCTTCGTTTTCAACTATCCACTCGACTCTGTTCTCCGACCTAACACTTTCACAATCCCCTCCCCTCCCCATTTACCTATTAGATCAAAGGAAGCAGATTAGCAAAATGCCAAGTATTCTAGTAAGCCAGTGTATTCAGAGTAATGTAGGACCCAGCAAAGGAGGACAAAGAAACAGAGAAAAAAAAAAACAAAAAGAGAAAAAGCATGCCAACAAAAAAAAACCGTAAAAATCCCTTAAAAGCTTCTATCAACGTATGTAACAACAGTAAAACCAAGATCAAATGTGGAACAGTGAGTGTGCGGACAGGATAATTTATTGTAGAGAACAAAGACATTACAGGGAAAATAAACAGATTTTTTGTGCCTGTCTTCATGGAAGAATAATATCCAGAAATTCTCCCACAAATACCAAGTGACCATGGTACTTGGGTAAGTAAAGACTATGATCATTCATATCTGTGATGAGGTAATACTTGAACAGATAACTGGATTGAGTGTTGCTAAATCTGACAGAACAGATTTACTACATACAAAAATTTCAGTGGTAGCAGTAATAGTCATATTGGTTGCATTACGGATTTGCGTATTATTTTCCGACACATTCCCGAAAGACAGGTAGCCAATCGGGATAAGGGAAGGTTATAGATATTCTCCAGCAGTTTAAGTAAGGATGAAGATGGAGAGTGGTGAACTATAGACCAGTAACTTGTCATCCGCAGTTGGGTGTCTGTTGGACTCGATTACAAAGAACATGCGACTAGATATATAGAAGGTAATGGAATAACTGGGGAGCATGATAATGCATCGATGAAAGGAAAATCATAAGTGGCAAACATTTTTTGGAATGGTTTGAAGATGATTCTTGTCGATATTAGCAATGAGGTCCTAATGGATAACATATAATTGGATATTCAGGAGCATTGTTTTCAGAACACACATACTAATATCATAAGAAAAGTTAAAGCAAAAGTATTGTGCAGATGGGACAGTCAAAATTAGGTTTACATCCATGTGAATTTAATTGAAATATAGAAGATGTCGTGCACCCGTTGTATAGCATGTTGCTGACACAAAACTGAGAGTATTGTGCACTGTTGTGCAGTCTCCATCTAAGAAAGAATATACTGAATACAGAGGATCTGCAAAAGGCATTCTCCAGATTAATCCGTAAAATGGCAAGATTTTCTGACTGGGAAACCCAGCCTGTGATTTCGAATTTCAAATAATGAGACGTGATCGTAATGAATCTGAGAAATTAAGAAATGTGGAGGGGACTGAATAAGACAGGGACATGGATAACTGCAACCAGGCACAATAAGAGAGAATCCCATGATATTCTACACGTACAAGTAGACCAGAATAATCAGTGAACAGTTTGTGTCCATTAGAAACCCACGTGGCAATCTGTGTGTGAAGTTGGAGAACATTGAGAGATTGTGAAATGAGAGCTTCACATCTGTTTTACTTGGGAGAAGGAGGAGGCAGGTACAGAATTCGAGAAGATGGACTGGCAGGCTCTTGAACAGATTGATGTAAGATGTGAGCAGGGATTTGAGACTTTAGCTGATAGAAAATTGGACTGAATGCCAGGTCTGACTGAGTTGTATCACAGGCTGTTGTGGGAGACATGGAAGAAAGACCCTGACTGAAAAATTTACTTGGAATCTGACCATAGGGGAGGTGCCAGAGGACTGGAGAACAGCTAATGCATTTCCACTTTACAGTAAGAATGGAAGAGATAGACTTGGAAATATCGACAAGCAAGTATTAGATCACTGATCGGGAAAATACTGGAGAAAATAGGGAAGGAGAAAATTGAACCCCAATCAGAATTGCAAGGCTTGAACAGGGATAATATCATAACGTTATCAGAGGAAAGTCACACCTACTGAATGTGAATTAGTTTGAAGAGGTCGCTGAATTAGTTTTGCAGCAATGCCTTAGATAAAGCTCCACATGGGAAAATGAAAAATAAAGTAAAATCTCATGGAATCAAGGATAACCTGACAAGTTACAATGAAAATTGTCTCAGTGGTAAGAGTCAGAGGGCGATGGGAGAAGGCTGTTTGTGTGACTGGAGACCAGTGTCCCCTGGTGTACCACAGGGATCGGTGCTGTGTCCCTTATTGTTTGTGGTATTCATAAATGGTGCAGATGTGAATATAGGGAGGTGGGTGTGGGTTGTGATAAGTAAGTGAATGTTTGCCTGGTTGGTTGGTAGTGAGGAGGAAAGTCTTATATTACAGAAAGATACACATAGAATGGTCACATGTGCAGATCAATGGCAGATGGAATGTAACCCTAATAAATATGAGGTGATCCACTTTGGAAGAAGGAACCAGACGGGGAGGACTCAGTGAATGGCAGCACACTAGGAAGCTCAGAGGGTGCTTCTCCACACATCCCTTAATGTGACTGGACAGGGTAAGAGGTTAGTTCAGAAGTGGACCTTGGGTGTAGCAATTATTAATTGGGGTGTAGATTATAAGAGCTATACGCGGCTTTGGTGAGGCCAATACAGAGTACTGTGTGTAATTCTGGGAGCCACATTACAGCAAAGACGTGATGGTGCTGAGGAGATTCACCAGGATGTTCCCTGGGATGGAGCATAGCAGCTATGGAGAGAGGCTGGATAAGTGTGGGTTGTTTAGTTTGGAGCAGAGGAGGCTGAGGGGGATGTGATTCAGAAGGACAGAATGATGAGTGGCATGGAGAGGGTGGATAGAGAACAGCTGTTCCTTTTAGTCAGAGTGTCAAGAAGAATGGAGCACACTTTTAAAGTGAAGGGTTTGAGGTTTAGTGAGGATTAAAAGATAGTTTTCTTTCACTCAGTGGGTGTTGGTGTCAGGAATTTAATTCCTGAGAGAAGAGTTATCACGGGTATCCTCACAGCCATTAAAAATTGCTTGGACGAGCAATTGGAAGTGTCATAACATTCCAGGCTATGGGCCTGGTGTAGGAAAGTGAGACTACTGTAGATCGTGCTGTATTTCTGACAGTACAGAATATATGCTCCTGTGAGTGTATGGCTGTGCAAGTTCAGTCATTGAGCTGCCAAAGGCAGGAATTGATGGGTTCCTGAAAAGTATATTCACAAGAGTTATAAGAGTGAACTATAATAACTTGTTAAATCATGTCAACGTGAGAAATATGAGAAAACAAGTACAGTTTCCTTAGAATCTGAAACCAGAGAACAGGAATGGGGAATAGGGAAATGGCAGAACTATGAAGCCACTACCTCAGTTCTGCCTTCACAGAACTTTCTAACAATACTAGGAAAGTGAAGTCTGGTGTGGAAAATGATACCGTACATGGAACATAGAACATGGGAAGTAAATGGTTTTGGAGAAATTATTGGGAGTGAGAGTAATGGTCATAGACAACACTAACATAGATTTATCAAAAGGGAATTATTGTTTGAGAAGCGGATTGGGAGACAGATGAAACAGAAGCAATGGATATAAAACATTTGCATTTTCAGAAAAAAATTGGTAAAGCCCCAAGCCCAGTTTACAAAATTAAATCATAGTGGATTGGGGCTAATGTATGGACATGTTTCTAGAGTGGGACAGCTGGCCAGAAACAGTGATTTAAAATAAACAGACTCGTCAGGCAACAGTCTGACATCGTCTGGCAGGTATGATTCTGTGAGTATGACTATGTCCCAGACACCCTATCTACTTCCCCAGATATCTTCTGTCTCACCAGCAGGACAGACACAGCAGAAGTGGCGGCA
Organism: Chiloscyllium punctatum; assembly: GCF_047496795.1. NCBI lineage: Eukaryota > Metazoa > Chordata > Chondrichthyes > Orectolobiformes > Hemiscylliidae > Chiloscyllium > Chiloscyllium punctatum. Next base: position 91,219,989 of record NC_092750.1, read on the forward strand.
CAGTGGGATACAGTTGGAAGGGAATTGCTCTGGGAATCCTCAACAGTATCTCTGTATCACATGAAGTCTCATGGCATTAGTTTACACATGGGAAAGGAAACCACCTGCTGATTACAATGTACAAGCCTCTTTCAACTGATGAGTCAGTACTCTTCCATGCTTGGAGGAATCACTGAGGGTAGCACGGATGCAAGATGTACTCTGCGTGGGGGATTTCAATGTCCACCACCAAGATTTACTCTGCAGCAGCATTACTGATTGAGCTGGTCGGATCCTAAAGAATATAACTGTTAGGCTGGGTCTACGGCAGGTGATGAAGGAACCAACAAGAGCAAAATACATACTTGACCACATCCTCACTAATCTGCCAGCTGCAGAAGTATCTGTCCATGACAGTATCAGTAAGAGTGAATACTGCATAGTCATTGTAGAGACAAAGTCACACCTTCACATTGAGAATAACCTCCATCAATTTAAGTGGCACTGTCACCATGCTAAATAAGATCGACTTCAAGCAGATGTATCAGCTCAAGTCTGGGTTTCCATAAGGCGCTGTGGGTCAGTAATAGCAGCAGAATTGTACTCCAGCACAACCTCATGGCCTGGCATATCCCCCTCACGATAATTACCACCAAGCCAGAGGATCAACTTTGGTTCAATGAAGATTGCAGGAGGGCAGGAGCAGCACCGGGCATACCTGAAAATGATGTGTCAGCCTGGTGAAGCCACCAAACAGGACAACGTGTATGCCAAACAGCATAAGCTGTAAGTGATTGACAGAGCTAAGTGATCCCACAAGCAACGGTTCAGATCTAAGCTCTGAAGTCGTTCCACTTCTAGTTGAGAATAGTTGTGGACAATTAAACAAGTCATTGGAAGAGGAGATTCCACAAGTATCCCCATCCTTAATGATGGAAGAGCCCAGCACTTCAGTGTAAAAGATAAGGTTGATGCATTCACAACAATCTTCAATCAGAAGTGCTGAGTGGATGATCCATCTCGGCCTCCTTCAGTATGTCAGCAATTCATTTACCAGTGATCAGCAAATTCGATTCAGTCCACGTGATATCCGGAGTCAGTTGGAGACACTGGATACTCCAAAGTTTACATACCCTGACAACACTCTGGCAATAGTACTGAAAACCTGTTCTGCAGAACTTGTCACTGCCCTAACTAAGCTGTTCCAATATCGTGACAACGAAATTTCCCCCGTTACGTGAAAATTACCCAAGCATCTCCTAAACATAAAAAGCAGAACAAATCCAATCCGGCCAATTACCAATCCATCAGTAAAGTGATGGAAGGTGTCAGTGCTTTGAAGCAGCACCTGTTCAGCAATAACCTGGTCAATGACGCTCAGTTTGGGCTCCACCAGGGCCACTCAGCTCCTGATCTCATTAGCTTGGTTCAAACAGAGATAAAAGAGCTGAATTCCAGAGGTTGGGTGAGAGTGACAGCCCTATAAATAAAGGCTGCCTTTTGCCAAGTATGGCATCAAGGGGCCATAGCAAAACTGGGATCAATGGGTATCCGGGGCAAATCCCCGCTGGTTAGAATCATACCTGACAAGAAGGAAGATGGTCATGGTTGAAAAAGGTCAGTCAACTCAGCTCCAGGACAAGTCTGTAGGTGTCCCTCGGGCAGTAGCCTCGGCCCAAACATCTTCAGAACTGCTTCATCAATGAGCTTCCCTCCATTGTAAGGTCAGAAGTGGGGATGTTAGCCAAAGAGTGCACAATGTTCAGCAACATTTGTGGCTCCTCAGATACTGAAGCAGTCCATGTCCAAATACGACAAGATCTAGACAGTATCCAGGCTGGCAAGTGGTAAGTAATATGCAGGCCACACAAATGACAGACCCTGACCATCATCACAAAAATGCAATCTGAACACGGCCCGGCTAATTGGTATTCAATGGTGCCACCATCACTGAATCCACAGTTGACTGCAACGGTTCAACAAGGCAACTCACCAGTACCTTCTCAAGGGACAACTACGGACAGGCAATAAATGCTGGCCCAGGCAGTCACAATCAGATTCAGGAATTTCTTTTTTAAACTTAACAGAGGAAGATTGCTTAGTTATCACAGGGATCGGTGCTCAGGCCTCAGCTGTTCACAACACCCATTAAACATTTTGTTGCGAGAATCAAATACAATATATCCCAACCTGCTGACAGAACTAAAGGATGTTGGATTGTGAGTGGGTAAGGAGGTTGCTAAGAAGCTTCAAGGTGACTAAAACAAGTGGAGTGAATGGGCAAATAAGTTTCAGATGGAGAGCAAGTTGGGAAGAGGTGACAGTGTGCCCTTTGGTGGGAACAATAGACTGGAAGCCTATCATTTGAAAAGGCTTGTTTGAAACATGTTAATCTACAAAGGGACGTATTTGTTTGTTGTTTCCCTCTGAGCAGCCTTCCGAGGTCCCTGCAGCACGGTGAGGACTGAACCTTGAAGTCAATACTGGGAATGGCATTGGCACGCTGCCCAGTGTACATATACCCACCCAGTGGAGAGCTGTAACATTGTAAAGGATCTGGATCTCCAGGTACACCAGTCACTGAAAGCAATATTGAAGGAAATAAAACAGTTAGGAAGATCCATGGTGCGGTGACCTTCATTTCAGGGGGATTTGAGTCCAGGAGTAAGGGTGAATTAGTGCAGCTGTACAGGGGCTTAGTGAGACCCGATCTCGAACATTGTGCAATATTGTGTGCAGTTTTGGTCTCTGTACCTAACAAAGGACAAACCTGACATTGAGGGAGAGCAGCGAAAGATGACCAGACCAATCTCTTGGATGACCAATCTCTAGGCTTGTTGTGGGAGCAGTGTTTGGGGCGACTGGGCCTGTATTCCATTAGGTTTAGGAAAATGGATGGAAATCTCAGAGAGATATATAAAAATCTGATGGTGAGACAGAAAGGAAGCAGGGATGATAATTCCCCAGGATATGGTGTATAAAACAAGGGGCCGCAGTATTAGGTAGAGACAGGCCATTCTGCATTGAGATGACAATAAATGTCTGCACTCAGAGAGTGGTGAACCGGGGGAATGCGCTGTAACCTGGAAGCAAACACATTGAATATATATACGGATTTACAGACAGTAATGGGATGGTGGGAGAGCAGGAGAACCGTGTGTAATAAAGGGCCAACGAATATTATATTGAATTGGGTAGCAAACTCGATGGACCAAAGGGACTACTGCACTTCCTATTTTATAGCTTCCCAAGGTGAATCACATTAACGGATATATTCATTGTGTGGGATAAGTGCATTGTGGAGATGTTTGAACATGAACAACAGGAAGGCTCAATGTGTTGTGTGGCCTACTCCATTCCTGATGTTGTGCAGTCTGTGGGAAAACTCTGTAAATGCTGTCACGAGCTCTCAGAAGTTAGGAAGGAGTTCTCTGCAGTGTCGACAAGACTGTGTTCCCCGTTCCATTTCCGTTACTGAGGCTGGGACCGGTCTTCTGTCCGGGTTTACCCTTTAAGACCTCGGAACATTTTGATACAATAGAGTGTATTCCTTGGCCGATTCACAGATCATTGAAAAGTTTACCACATGTCTGTGTGTCTGCAGTCACATTTAGGCCAGACCAGGAAAGCATGGAGATTCACTTCCTGAAAGTACACTGGGATAAGAAATTGGTGTTTACAATCAACATTGGCTTCAAGGGCACCATTACTGACACCTGATTTTGCATCTTATCATGTTGTCAATTGTTTTTAGTTCCCAGAGTATTAACCTGGTCTGGATTAGTAATCCAGTGACATTTCCACAACAGCACCATCTCCACATGGGGACCTATCAGAAACCTCACTGTGTAGGTTATTTTTGTGCTGCTTGACAGCTCCGTCAAAACTATCTCCCACCAATTTGACTGACGTGATGGGACTGAAGGGGTGGCAAATGATCAGATTGTAGTTATTCTCCTCTGAGAGGACTGGACATAGCTGAGTAATTTTCCACATTGCCAGGGAGATGTCAGAGTTGGAGCTGGAATAAAACAGCTTCCCCAGGGACACGGCTTGTTGTGCAGCACAAGTCTTCAGTCCCTTTGCAGGAATGGGGTCAGGGTCCATTCCCTTTGTCGTACCTACTTGTTCAGCTGTTTCTTCAGGTCACAAGCAGTAAATCGAATTGGTTGAAGACTGGCAAAACTGATTCTGTGGGCATCATGGCGAGGGTGAGGTGGGTCATCTACTCGACACTTCTGGCTGAGGGTGGTGCAGATGCCACATCCTGGTCTTTTACACTGATTTACAGGACTGTTCAATTATTTAGGATGGGGATATGTGTGCATCCCTCTCCTCCAGTCATTTGTTTAATCGTCCATCACCATTTATAACTGAACCTTCCAGGAGTGCGGAGCTCCAATCACATCTGTTGATCAAGTGTGGTAACTTTAATGGGTTAGCATCAGGTTGAGGTTCACGTGGTTCTGACCCTGACATGTTCACCCACACTTGTCACTCAGCCATAGATCTGGTTGATGGTAATGGCAGACTGAGGAGATTATACTAGGCAAAATGTTAAAATTGTAGTTGAATGCGGTTCTGCTTCTCCTGCTGCTGTGGTCTACAGAACTACATAAAATCGCAGTTTTGAGCTGCAATATCTGCAATGCAATTCTGCTCTCTGTCCCTTCGTGCACATCAAGACCCATTCACCCATCAGCCCTGTACTCAGTGGCCTAGTCTGGTTTCTGATATGGAAATACTTCCACATTCATACTCTCACTCTACTGAGGGTCTGTCCACGGGTCATGCTTCCAATCTGACACATTCAGCAAAACCAATTAACTGATTTTAATTCAATTGTTAAATTCATCTGAAACTTTTTTCCTTGATTAATACCATCTTCTGTGTTTAAAATGAACGCCTTCCCCTCTGTTTCTCTCCCTGAACATGATTAAGAGCTCTGTAGTGTCAGTGATGCCAGCCTTATGTAGTTTCGGAGCCAATGAATTCTCTGGAGTCCCAATCATCTTCACTACATTGTATGTTTTCTCTTTTGGTTTGATGCCTTATCACTCATGGCTGCCTTGTCCTCCCATGAGTACGTTTAATCTCCTTTGGGATGAATTTCTGATATCTTTCGAATTTTCCACAGAAATTCCTGCCTTTGCTGCTCCATGGTCTATCCTGCTCGGCTCCCCTTCCAATTGATTCTGTCCAGCTCCTCCCGCATGTCTTTGTAGTTACATTGCTCACTTATCATCACATTACATCGAGTAGAGAGCAATAGATATAAACCGAAAGAAGGAGTTTTGAGAGAAGGCACGCGAAGAATAATTGATAAATTTCTTAACTAGTCACAAAGAGAGAGAGAGAGAGAGAGAGAGAGAAAATAGATGAGGAAATGTGAAAAATGAGAAAACTAGATTATTGAAAGAATTAGATGTACATTCGTCAATATTTTGGCAATTCCAGTGTGCTGCGATCCTTAGTACAGTGCAAGTACAACAGACTAATGAGTTCAAAGGCTAGGTCTGATACCAGAACATTTATCTCCAACAATATAACAGACACTAGGTTTGGAAAGAACCCAGCAGGCCTGGTAGAAAGGGGATTAACTGAAATAAGTTGGGACACCAGAAGCAAGAATTTATAACACACATCCTGATAAGAATAAAAGATTAGAGTAGTGAATTCTAGAAAGGGAGGGAACGTTGAGAGAAGGGGAACATATCACTTTAGATGATCATCAAATTATGTTGTAATATTTTATAAATGTTATACATCATATGCACCATTTTTCGTTAACTGTGCTTCCGCTGTTCATTTAGAATGTTGTGCACATCTGAAAAAATATTCCTTATCTTCACACACACATTGATTAAACAGTGTATATAAAATCATTTTTCCACCATTGTAATGATGCTGTTGTCGTGCTAACAGGATACATGAACCCCAACTGGCCACTAAAAGACACGACTCACTATGCTCCTTACATACAGAGAAAGAAGGGGACCACTTTCACTGAGACAACACACACACATGCTAAGACACGCAAGGACCTTCTTAGAGGAATGGCATTCTAACCAGACGTCCATCAATAAACACATTAATTTAGATCCTATCTACATTCTCTTGTTACAAAAAGAACCGGAAATGATATCACTCACTTTAAGAAACCAAGAACCATAAATAGAGAGGCGGGACATACCACCAGCGCTTCAGAGAGCAAACTTGAAAACATATAAATTGTTATTTTTCGTTTATTAGTGGAATTTATGAAATCTCTGTTTTAACAGATTATGATGTGAGGTGAGCTTTTCTGGGTGTGTTATTTTAATTAACAGAGGGATTCGACATTGATGTCATCAAATTTGCAGCCTTGCCGTATGGGATTTGGACAGATTTGGGGTACAAAATGTCCCAGCAAATCTCAACACCTAGATCTTCAAATAAAACCGGTGGGAAAATTCGTTTAATTTTGCTCACTTGTGGTTGGTTAAATTAAAAGTGAGGGAAATGGCTTTTAACATTACTGAAGAGGTTCCCAAATTTGCCAATGAAGTTTAGAAAGACAGAAGAAGGAATATTTTTAGAATTAGCAAAGAGTTTGGATTTGGGTTTAACTAGAGACAAAAGGAAAGCTGAAATTGAAATGGAGTTGGTAAAGCACTTTGGAGTATCAGAGAAACAGACAAGTGCAGTAGAGTTAGAAAAAACTTAAATTGCAAATATGGCAACGAAATTAGAAGGGAAAAAAAGGGACAGAAACAGAGAGAGCACAAAGAGAAAGGGAAAGAGAGGAAAGAGAGAGAGAGAATTTGAAATTTGGAATTTGGGAATTAGACAAGAAAGTTTAATTAACAGGAAAGAGATGAAGGGAGAACATAGGGATGTATACAGCTATGTTAATACATTGCCATATGTCGGTGAGAAAAATGTCAAAATCTGTTTTTATTTCATTTAAAAAAAAATTGCTCGGCAGATGGTGTGTCCAGTGAACTTGTGGGTAATGTTAGTTCAGACTAAGCTGGTGAAAACAGCGAGGGACGTATGGGCAGCGCTGTCAGATGAGGGGTCAAGAGACTACGTAGATGTTAAACTGGATATTTTGAGTGTTTTTGCATTGGTACTAGAAGCATATAGACAGTGGTTCAGAAATATAGAGATGGAACCAGGTCAGACATAAGTTGCATTTGAAAGAATTAAACAGTCATTTTGATAGTTGGGTGCTGGCCTTAAAAATGGATAGGACTTGTGAGGCTCTAAGGGGGAGTATTCTGCTGGAGAGGTTTAAAGATTCACTTCCAGAGATGGTACGAATTCATGTGAATGAATAGAAAGTGCAAGAAGTGAGAAGCGTAGCAGAAATGGCAGGTAAATATGCATTGGTGCATGAGATGAAATTTGGCTTCTGGGAGGATTTTCATCCTGTGAGAGATAGAAATTGGGAGAAGGGGAGCTCCTACACTACAAAACAAATAGTAGAGCACACTGACAATAATTTGCCACAGGTGAAAAAAGAAGTCCAAAGGATTGAAAGGTGGTGAAAGGCCTCAGGTGTTCTCACTATAAGTGAGTGAATCAAATAAAATTACAATGTTGATGGTTTAAGAAGGGCACCTGGAAAAAGGTGTTTTCACTGCAGTAAGCTGGGATACAGAGTGCTGGGCGTTGAAGGAAGACACTTTGGAAAAAGATGTGTAGAAGAAGTTCAGCCAGTGGCATCAGTGAAACTGGTAAAGGAGACCCCAAGTGGAGCCGAGGAGCTGCAGGAGAGTGTACAGCCGAGGCAGGGGCTGGTTGTGGATTCAGTGCCTGATCTCTACAAAGAATCCGCCTCTGCGGATGAAGTTTACTCAGAAAGAACAGGGGAAAAAGGGCAAGATGTTATAATTTTGTGAGATATAGAATCTGATCAGTCTGTAAAAATTGAAAAGTGGGGCAATGGAAAAGCACAACAGATCAAGCAGCATCTGAAGAGAAGGACAATCGACACATTAGACATAAGCCCATCGTCAGGAACGTCGGGGGGGGGGGGGGGGGGAGGACAAGGTGGCTGAAAGATAAAGTGGAGGGTCGGAGCTGGGCTGATGGGAAGGTTACTGGTAGGACGATAGGAAGATGTAGGTGGGAATGATAGTGATATGTCGGAGTGGAGGGTGGAGTAAATAGGTAGGAAGGAAGATGGACAATTAAGACAGTTCAAGAGGGCAGTGCTAAGTTCAACGTTTGGATCTAGGATGAGGTTGGGGGAGGGGAGATTTGTAAATTGGTTAAGTTGATGTTGATGCTGTGTAGTATGAGGGTTCCAGCTGGCCTACTACCTATCCTCTTCACCCTCCTGACCAACCTATCACCATCACCCCCCACCTGCACCTACCTATCGCCTTCCAATCTACCAACCACCCAGCTCCACCCCCACCCTCCTATTTATTTGTCAACCCCTTCCCTCTCCCTTACACTCCACTTTCCTGATGAAGGACTTGTGCCTGAAATGTCGATTCTTTTGCTACTCGGATCCTGCCTGACATGCTGTGCGTTTCCAGCCCCACACTTTTCAACTCTGACCTCCAGCATCTGCAGTCCTCACATTCTCTCAGCTTCTAATAGTAAGAGATGGAAGGACTTTCACTCTTTCTGACATGTTACTCAAGACCAAGTGATAATTTGTGGAATAGGGACAGAAATTAAACATTCCCTTGTGTAACATGAGGTTGGAGTGCCAAATCAAGATTGGGGAAGTAACAGTGAGAGTGAGTGACAGAGTGTCAGTTCCAGGATGACAGTTTGTTCTTGGGAATGATTTAATAGAATCCAAAGTGGGAGTGACACCCCTTGTGGTGGAGAAGCCAATGGAAGACTAAGGAACTGGGGAGTTAAAAGAAAAATACCCAGGATATTTTTTAGACTCTGTAGTAACAGAATCCCACTGTCATAAGTTACAGCAGGAAAAGAAAACTAAATAAAAAGACAAATGAGCTGATGTTCAGTGAACTGACCCCCTGTTTGATCTAACGGTGCAGGAAAATCTTGACCAGACAGAGGGTCAGGCAGAGGGATTTAGTCCTGAAAGGATAATGGATTTACAACAGATGCACACACACACAGAGAAAAGGAATCCGAATATATTGTCGAACTTGATTAACTTAAAGATAGAATCCTAAAATTAAAATGGAGACCACAACAGGTTAGTGCAGAACGGAAATGGGCAGAAGTGCACCAGATTGTTTTAACGGTAGCATAGTGTTATGAGTAGTACATGAACTCCTTGTAGGAGGGCTCCTGGGTATATAGAAGATTCAGGCTAAGGTACAGAAGCATTTCTGGTGGCCTGGAATGCACAAGGACGTGGTTAATATTTGTTGTACATGTCATACATGACAAAGGGTAGGTAAGTCACAGGCAGTAACAAAATCAGCACCTTTGTTGGCAATTCCTGCATTCGAAGAACCTTACACATGGGTTATGATTAATTGTGTAGCTCCCCTTTCTAAAATAAAAGTGGAAACCATTATTTGCTGATCATAATGGATGTGTCTGTCAGATTTCCAGAGGCAATTTCATTAGGGAATGTTAAGGCAAAGAGGGAGGAAGAGGAGTTGGTAGATTTCTTTATTCGCTGTGTTCTGCACAGAGAGATTCAGTCAGACCAAGGATCTTATTTTACCGCTCAGCTGTTTAAGGAATTCATAGACCGAAATCAGAGATCTCAGACTTGGATTATGTATGTGAGGTGAGGGCGAGATTAAATGGAGTAGGTGAGTTAGTTAAACAGCAGCTGAAGAGGACACAGCATAGAATGAAGCTGGTGGCAGATAAAAACTCTGAAACTTTGACGATTTCCCGTGGAGATGACGTATTAGTGTTGCCAGCAGTGGTAGGAAATTCCTTCAAAGCCAAGTTTAGTGGCCTCATTCGAAGTTTTTAAAAAATGTGTCAGTTAAACTACCTGGTAAAGATATCAGATATGACAAAAACGTTATCGAGTATGTCATGTGAATGAATAATGCACCAGCCACATTTAAGACTTAGGAACAGAGTTGTGGCCAGCTGAACAAATTGTGCAGTTTATCTGTATGATGTAGTGATCTTTCGCAAGTGATTGAAAGCTCACATTTTACAGTTGGCAGAGCATGTTGAACGATTACAAGAAGCAAACTTTGTAATAAACTTAAAGAAAACAGAATTCACGAAGGCAGAGGTGAGGTTTGTGGGACATTACATTGGACATGGAAAGTTGACCCCATGGAGCACAAAGACAAAGGGCTTTGAGGAATTTCCACGACCAGCCTCGAAGAAAAAGGTGCTTCGATTTTTGGAACCGAGTGGATTCTATCAGAAGTTTGTTCCAAATTACAGCAGCGTATTGGCACCACTGCTGGATTTATTAAAGAAGAATACAGAATTGTGGTGGACAGAACAATATCAGAAGGCATTTGAGAATTTTAAAGCAGGATTAATCACCGCACCAGTTTAAGCTGCACCAAATATTTTGAAAACCTTTCAAAATTGTATTTGATGCTGGGGATATAGGGGTCGGAGATGTATTGATACAGAAAGATGATGATGGAATTGAATGAACAATTAGCTACTTGTTGAAAAAAACTCAACATCCACCAGAAAAAAAACTCCATTATTGAAAAAGAATGATTGAGTTTGGTACTGGCCTGACAATATTTTCATGTTTATATGACCAGCAAACTGTTGGAGATGGTTGTGGAAAACAACGACAAACCTCTCGCATGTTTTGGAATATTTAAAGACCAGAATATAAGACTATTTCATTGGGAGTCTTATGTTACCGACTTTAAACTTACAAAATGTACATGCTGTGGGTCCTAAAAATGTGATGGCATGTGTGTTATCGTGGATTTAAAGGAAAGAATGTAGCTAAGATTTGACTTATTCCAGTGTTATATATGTGTGCAGAATTAATATGAATGGTATAACTGAGGTTAATACTTCTGTATTTCATAATAATGTGATTAAGAATTAGAGAAAAAGAAATGAAGCCATCTTTTCATTCTGATGGTTCTTTTTTTTCCTGAAGGAGGATGGTGTTATGAAGCCAAAAGCATGTCCAGTCGCTTTAAGACAGAACAGGTTTTGCTGAATAGAAAGTAAAGCCACAGATGCCATCTAAAGATCAGATGTTCCACCTGCTACCATTAGCTGGGAAAATTATACTTGAATTTTGGTTGCTGTTTTGATAGCAATTCAAATATAACCAGATTTTAAATAACTCTCAGGATACCAGAAGCCAACGGGAGTTGAATATTATTGTTTGGACACCTGGTAAGCAATCAAATTATGAGAAGTATTGTATCATGGGGAGTATATAAATTCAGCATTTTGAACACTAGAAGGAGAGGTACTGCCATCCAACAGCAGAGTAACTGCTGTAGAGCAGGAGTGCTAACTGGCCATCTCAAACACTCTCTATCAAAGACACATGTTCATTTAAGACCTCCTTGCAGTAAAAAAAACCAAAAACCTGGGAGATCAGCAGCTGGAAGAATGAACACAGTGGGGAAGATAGAGACTGTGTGGTCTTGAAGTTGTACTGTTCAATATGTGGATTGTTGGAACAACATATTTTCGTACAGTTGGAATCAGATAGTCAGTAGTTAAGAAAAGAGGGGCTTGTATTTGTGAATAGTTGTTGTTTAGTGACCCCTATTTAAGTTAAGAAACTAATTTGTTATTTTTGTTTAAATATTAGAATTTAGGAGATATGTGTCATTCATATTATAACAGATTATGAGGTGAGGCAAGCTTTTCGGGGTGTTTGGTTTTAATTAACAGAGGAGTTCAACTCCGCCTTGTAAATTCCATCCACGCTAACCCCATTTCTTTGCAGTTGGTCCATATCCTTCTAGTCCTTTCCTATCCACATATTTATCCAAATGCTTTTGAAATGTTGTTAATGTACCCCCTCAACAACATCTGCTGCAGGCTCATCCACATACCAGCCATCTGAGTGAAGAAGTGGCCCCTCAGGTTCCATTTATTCATTCCCCTTTAACCTTAAACGAATCCCCACTAGTCCTCGAATCTCTAAACCTGGGGAAAAGACTGAGAGCATTCACCCTATCCATACACCTCACAGTGTAATACAGCTCTATAAGGTCCACCCTCAGTATACTACACTCTTAAAAAAAAGACCTAGCTTATCCAACCTCTCCCTGTATCTAAGACCATTGGGTCCTGGCAATGAGCTTGTAAATTTCTTCTGCAATTTTTCTAATTTCATAACACCCTCCCTATAACAAGGTGACAAAAACTGAACACAATACTCCAAGAGCAGCCATACCAAAGTCCTGGGTAACTGTAACATAAATTCCCAACTTCTATACTCAATGTCCTTCCTGATGAAGGCCAGTGTGCCAAAAGCGTTCTTCACTGCCCTGTCTACATGTGACTCCACTCTCAGAGAACCGCGCACCTGGACGCCAAGAACTCTCTGCCCACTATACCCCTTAAGGCCCTCCCATTCACCATGAAACTCCTACCTTGATTTCAGTTTCCAAAATGCAAGACCTCACGCTTGTTTATTAAATTCCATTTGCCATTGTTCGGCCCACTTCCCCACCTGATTAAGGTCCTGCTGCAATTTCTGATCAACTTCCTCACTGATCACGCTACCACTCATTTTAGAGTCATCTGCAAACTTAATAATCACGCCATGTGCTTTCTCAACCAAATCATAGATAACAAAAAGCAATGGACCCATGCTCCAGTCTGACAAGCACCCTTCCACTAAAACCTCTGCTTCCCAACATCAACCCAACTCTGTATCCAATTGGCCATTTCCCCAGCATTCCACGTGATGTAACATTCCAGAGCAGCCTGCCATGTGGAACCGCATCAAAGTCCTTACTGAAATCTGTAGAGACTATGTCGACCGCTCTGCCCTCGTCAACCTTCTTGGAAACTTCATTAAAGAACTATAACAAATTTGAGAAGGATGATCTCCCACTCGCAACTCTATGCTGACCGGTCCGAATCAAACCCTGTGTAAGTAATGGTTGCAGTAAATGGTATGCTTTCTGTCATTGTAAGATGATTGAAGTTCGTAAGTAATGCCATCTTACTGCAGTTGAGGATCCTTTCTGAGAGATCATTTGAGGCACTCTCTACAGATTTGATCTTCTTTGTAAGGAATGATCTCCTTACCACAGACACAGGTGATGGTTTCATGTGGAGACAGAGTGAAGAAGCTGAGTGTTCAATCTGTAGAGCCGTGAGAGACGAAGAAATTGAGACGCTAACCACGAGGAGTGGCAGCGAACACTTATTCGAAAAGAGACATTGAAAGGGTGAGAAATTCCATACATTACCCAGGATTGATTGGTTTGCTTTATTAAGGGGCTGAATGGCCTCATCCTATTGCTGTGTAAGTGACTCAAGGGGCTGAACGGCGTCCTCCTGTTCCTGTGTAAGTGATTCAAGGAGCTGAACGGCGTCATCCTGTTCCTGTGTAAGTGACTCAAGGGACGAAATGGCTTCTTCCTCATCCGATTGGACAGGACCAAGGGATTGACTGGTTACCGCTAGTTCCTGTTTGAGAGCTCGATGTGCTGACAAGTGTCATAATGCTGCAGCTTTAAGAGATTGTTTTTGTCCTGGTTTCTTTTCAGAGAGAGATTGAACGATCGTTACAAAACTGGTTAGTTAATTCCACTTGAGTAAACAGCGAGGGAGGCCTTGGGTTAATTTTAATGCAGCTTGAATGGATGTGGCCAGCTGTCACAGATGAGGATCTCTGGGATTTGGTTTCTCAGTAATATCAGAAACTATTGGGTTCTCAGCAGATTTGAAAGCTTCAGTGAATTTCTCGTGGCTGCAAATCTCTCTGAATTTTCTCTTGACTCAGTTTTTAATTCATGGATTGGAAAATTGTGACATTCTGTGTCTCAAATTTCCTTTCTGCCAGGGGCTGTGTTTATGGAATTTCCCTATATTGGAACAGATCATTAGTAATAGTTCCTAGATCTATGATTCTGTTAACTTGTCCAATAGAATTACGTTATTGTAATTTCCCCTAACTTTGGTTTCATTTTATTTTTCGTGTTTAAATTAATGGTGTTTCGCTTGACACCGAGTAGTTTGACCAGTCACATTGCATCTGGAACAGACACTTCAAATTTCCTTTAAAATAAGAAAACATTAGAGTCTCGGCTACCACCTTCAGATATTTTCGAGGGGCTCAGATGTGGTCTATCACACTGGACTACTTCTCTTCCTGAGTAATAGACTGGAGGCACTGAATGGGCTGTCCCTTTTCTTCTCCAATAGTGTCAAAAGGCTGAACGACTTCCTCATATTCCTATGAAACCAGTGTGATGTGCTGAATTAACTCTTATTTTACTGTGGCAATGTGTAGTGTCAGGCAGTGCTGTTACATGAATGTTACGGACACTTTAACAACACAAGCCTGAATGGTGTCCGGGTCTTGCTGCACATGGACACAGACCAGTCCAGGTGCTGACGGGGGAAAAATGTTCTGAACATTGTGGAATCTTCAGTGACCATCCCCACTTCTTATCTTTTGGTGGGGAGGGTGAGGGTGGGGAGACGATGAAGCAGCTGCAGATCTTTGTGAAGAGGAAGCTACCCTGAGGATCTCCCACAGATGTGACCCAGGACTGAGATGATAAACATCTTCCTTTGTACCATGTTTGACTCCAAACACTGAAACGTTCACTCTCATTCCCATTAAGTCCAGTTTTGTTAAGCTCCTTGACATCAGTAAATGTCAACCACTGCCTTGATATCAGGGCCATTCAGTTTTATCTGAACCCTTGAGTCAACCTCATTTATTCATTTCAATAGGCCATGATATAGGAGCAGCAAGTGTTTTCTTCAAACAGGTGGTGTTGAATGTCAGGATTTCGCTTCTCAAGAGTGTTCGGGGAGCTATATGACTGAACGTATTTGAAGACGAGATAGATGGAAATTGACCAGTCAGAGAGTTGAGGGCAATCAAGAATTGGGTATGAAAGAGGATTTGAGACTAAGAGCAGATCAGTCATGATCTTAGTGAAGGGTAAGGCAGGCTTGGGGGTGAACAACGTGTCCCTGTTTCTGATGTTCTCACATTCTGTTTTTGCAAAGTTAGTGGGTGCTATTTTCATGAATGTTCTGTCATTGAATGTTGCAGTCACGTAGACCAGAGGATTTTGTGAGCCATCGCTGGGTGAGGTTTTGGGGGCTGTATTCACTGATTCCGGGTCTACAACATGACCAACAAATGAAGCACAAGTTGTAGATAGGGGAAGCTCTGTAAAGAGCGATGACCAGCCTCTTTCAGACACAGCCTGGGATTTCAAATTACATTCCAAAATCACCTCAAAGCGTGTGGGACAGTCTTGAAGGGCTGAATGGTCTCCTCTGTTTCTGTAAACCAGGTTATAGGAGTAAGTAGCCTCCAACTGCTCCTGTCTAGCAGTTATGAGGGTTTGAATGGAATTCAGAAACATGGGACTGAGGAGCAGGAGTGGGTCATTACACACTTTGAGCCTTCTCCACCAGGCACTAAGATTGTGGCTGATCAGGTTGTGGTCTCAGCCCCACTTTCCTGTCTGCGTCCCATTATCCATTATACGTGACTCACTTCTCTGTCAAATATTTAACTAACGCAGCTTTCAATCAATGTGAACATAGAGGCATGATA
This sequence comes from Chiloscyllium punctatum, assembly GCF_047496795.1. Taxonomy (NCBI): domain Eukaryota; kingdom Metazoa; phylum Chordata; class Chondrichthyes; order Orectolobiformes; family Hemiscylliidae; genus Chiloscyllium; species Chiloscyllium punctatum. The sequence goes on from NC_092750.1 coordinate 91,235,629, forward strand.
AAATTCCAGTGAAGAGAATTCCGACTTGAAAGGCCCATTCAGAATTATTCGTCATCCTCTTATAGAATCAAAGAGTCATGCAGAATGGAAACAGACCCGTTACTCCAATCTATTCACTCCGATCAGATATCAAATCTGATGCAGTCCCATTTGCCAGCATTTTGCCAATATCCCTCCTCGTTCAAATACTTTATAAATGTGCGATTGTAACCACCTTCACCACTTCCTCTGACAGCACTTTCCGTACACACACAACTCTTTGTGTGAAACATTTATCTTCAGGTCACTTCTAAATCAATCGCCCTCTCCCCTCCAATCTATGCCCTCTTGTTCTGGACTCCCCTACATTGGGGAGCAGAGTGTGGCTGTTCAGTATATCCATGCCCCTGATGATTTTATAAACCTCTATAATGTCACCCCTCAACCCCTGACACTCCAGGGGGAAGCACATCAACCTAATCAACCTCTCCCTAAAGCTCAAACCTGCAGTCCTGGGACATCTGTATAAGTCATTTCTGCAGAAAACCGAATTGTACGCTGTATTCTAGAAAGTGGCCTCACCAACGTCCTGTACAGATGCAACATGCTGCCCCAAATCCTATACTCAGCACTCTGACTGATTAAAGCAAATGTGCCAAATGTGTTCTGTCCCACACTGTCTACCTGCGACTCCACTTTCAAGGAACAATGTACCTGCAGCCCTATGTCCGTTTGCTTCACAACCGGCCCAGGACCTTATCATTAAGTGTATAATTTCTGCCCTGATTTGCCTTCTCAAAATGCCAAACCTCGTATTTCTCTAAATTAAAATTCATCTGTCACTCATTGCCCTCTTGTCCCATCTATTTGTGGTCTCGTTATACTCTGAATTAATCTACTACACCGCCTTTCTGATGTAGTCTGTAAACTTACTGACTATGGCCCCAATATTCACATCTAAATCCTTTACATAAATGATGAAATGCAGTGAACCCAGTACTGATTCTTGCAGCACACTGCTGCTAACAAGCCTCCAGTCAGAAAAATACCCCTCTTCCTTCAAGTCAATTGTGACTAGCTTCTTCTGTATCCCATGGGACTGAAACATACTAATCTGTCTCTCAATCAGAATGAAATACTAGCAATGAAGCGAGGCTGTGTAGGTTAGGTTTATTTTCACTAGATAAAAAAGGAGATTGAGGGGGGACCTGATTGAGATTTGCAAAATCATGAAGGGCATAGACAGGGTGGATAGAGAAAGGCTTTTTTTCCCAGGGTGAAGGATTCAATAACGAGAGGTCGTGCTTTAAAGTGAGAGGTGGAAAGTTTAAGGGGATACACGCGGTAAGTACTTCACACAGAGGGTGGTGGGCTTTTGGAACGTGTTGCAAGCACAGGTGATAGAGGCAGGCACGGCGAAATCATTTGGTTGCATCAGGACAGATGCATGAGTAGGTGGGGAGCAGAAGGATACAGATGCTTAGGAATTGACTGACAAATTTAGACAGTACATTTGGATCGGCGAAGCGCCTGTTTCTGGGATATAAATTTTCTTTGTTCTTTGTTCTTTAAGTGAACACCTTGCTGAACTCCATATAGACAATGTCTACCACACTGCCTTCATCAATCTTCTTTGTCACCTCTTCAACAAAATCAACCAAGTTAATGAGACATGATTTCCAATGCAGAAATACACGTTGTCTACTCCGATTAGCCCTTGCCTCCCCAAATGTATGCAAATGCTATCCCTCCAACAACTTACCCGCCACTGATATAAGGTTCACCGGTCTATAGTTCCCCGGCTTTTTGGGTCACTCTTTCTTTTTCTAATCGCACTCCTCCACTGCTCACAACAAATGTTAAATGTAACCAGGTCTATGAGGTAGTCGATGATATCGGTCTCAGACTGGGTCAGGATCCGTTTTTAGGAAAAAATTCAGGCTAGTTTATTTAATCTGCTAAAACAAGACTTTTATGATCCAGAGCAATGTTACTTAAACTATGATTGAAAGATGAATGGCAAACTGTTTGGATATTGCAAATATGTAATCAATATTTTCCTATCGAAAACACACACACACACACACACACACACACACAAAAGGAATCTCTGCAATTTTAACTTGAAAGAACATTTTCCAGATATTATTATAACTCATGACAAAAGCAAAAATTGCGAGATTGTCCAAAACGTTATTCTGCTTCTGAAGATATTGTACTCACAAGCTGCTAGCAATTGGATTTCATCCTGGGACAGTTTGATTTGGCTGAATTCCCTTTGCTTTAGGCAGTGAGTAGATTCCAATGAATTCTGGTCAGTGATCACCCAAAGGGTAGGACGGTGGTTAGCACTGCTGCCTCACAGCACCAGGGACTTGAGTTTGATTCCAGCCTTGGGTGACTGTCTGTGTGGATGTTGCACATCCTCCACTTTCCTGAGTGAGCTTCTAATGGGTGATCTAGTTTCCGAACACAAAATGTGTAGATTCGGTGGATTGGTCATTCTAAATTGTCTATAGAGTTCAGGGATTTCTAAGTTCTTTGCAATAGTCAGGGGTAAATATAGGGAAATGAGTTGGGAAGGTTGGTATGGACTTGTTGGGCCGAAGGGCCTGTGTCAACACTGAAAGGATTCTATAAAAATTAGAATGGTAACGATGACTGTAGAGTTTTTTTTGTAGCTCACATATATTGCTGTGATGAGGCACAATGAAGGAGAGAGAGAGAGTGCAATAGGTCATTCCTTCTCGGGCAGATTTCATTTTCTCCCTCTCTGAGCTGAATCACACAGTAATGTCATCCTCTCCCAAACTGGACCATGTGAGGTCTCCTTGTGCATTGTCCAAACTGTGTCTCCATCACATTCCCTGTTCCATGGAGGTGCATCATTGCTGCTGTCATACACAGAGCCATACCCTTCGCAGAAAATGGTCTTGGTTGATTTGAAATTTGTTTACATGGCCCTGCGTCATTAAAAAATAAAATGTTTAATTTTTCAGAATGCCTATGTTAACATGAATGCATTTTTAAAAGAAATACGAAAATTGGTGGAAAACCTCGGCAGGTCTGTCAGCATCCAGACGCCTTTTACATGCTGTAGTTGTACCAGCCTCCATCACTTCCTCTGGCAGCTCATTCCATATGCACACCACTCTCTTTTGAAAAGGTGCCCTTTAGGCCTCATCAAAACCCTTCCACTCTCACTTTCAACCAATGGCTCTCTGGTTTTGGATGCCACTAACCTGGGGAAAAACCGTGACTACTCACCCTATCCATTACCGTTCTGATTTTATAAACCTCTACTACAATGAAATGTGACTTCAATCAACATGAATACGTGTACTTTCAGTCATCCTGGGCCTAAATTCTGAAATACAATACTGACACCTATTCCTTCTCCATCAAGTCATAATTCTAAATCCATTTTAATCAGTTTGTTCAGATGTATCATGAGACACCTCTGTGGGCTTTATACCTAGACCTTTGTGCCCGGAGGTAGGGACACTAGCATCATACAGCAATACCCATAATGCTGGAACATTATTCTGCTGTGTGTTTGTTCATCAGCCTGTTCTGACATGCTGTGACATACCTCTGCAACAGGCAGGACTTGAATCCATCCCATCTAGTCCAAAGCTGGCAACACTACCACACAATTTCAGGAATTGGAATCAAATCCAGAGCTCTGGCTCAGAGACAGGGACACCACCCACTACACTACCATACCCTGATTTTGGGTCATATGTTAGTGCCCACGTTCAGCTTGGTGTGATTATAGGGAAATGAGTTGGGAAGGTTGGTATGGACTTGTTGGGCCGAAGGGCCTGTGTCAACACTGAAGGGATTCTATAAAAATTAGAATGGTAACGATGACTGTAGAGTTTTTTTTGTAGCTCTCTCTCTCTCCTTCATTGTGCCTCATTTATTATAATCAGGTTACCATTACTGAACTACACAAAACACTTTGTATTGTTAAACAAGTGCAAGATATTTGTCTCATCTGTAGGATATTGAGTGTACATGCTCTGCTATCGAAATTAAATATGAACGTCTTTAATCGCTATTATCTGTAGTCTGCAATATTAGGGAAAGAAATCCTGCAAACACACTCTGCCCAATGAAGGGTCTCAATTGGATATTTATTACTGAATTCCAGAGACGAAGGAAGAGCTTAATTTCTTGTCCCAAAGCAACGATCAGTATTAACCAACTCTCACGTGCGACTGCCCTCTTCCTCAAACCATGAAATGATACCAGGCAGGTGATTACTGTCCAGCCTCTCCTCTCCACTGACTGTGTCTGCAATCTGTCCCTCCTCCCCCTAAACAAACAAGGCAAACCAAGCTCAGGGTCTTTGTGAAAACCAAGGCCGGAGTGTGCAGGCTTCCTGGAGAGGGATTAGCATTTTAAAATTGAAGGGGGAGGGTGAGGTTGCAGTAACATCACTCACTGGGCTGAAGGGTGGCAGATGGAGTTTAGTTTGGATTAATGCGAGGTATTGGACTTGATAAATCAAACAAGAGTAGGTTCTATACAATTAAAAGTACGGTCTTTGGCAATGTTGTAGAACAGAGACCGAGGCCGTCAGGTATAATACTTTAAAATTTGCATCTCATACAGTGTGGTTATGAAGGTGTTTAACACACTTGTCTTCATAGGTCAGACCTTTGAGTATCGGAATTGGGATGTCATGTTGTGGTTTTACAGGACATCGGTGGGACCTCTTCTGGAATACTTGTACAGTCTGGTTACCCTGCCCTCTCATTCCATAGGCACACCGCCCTCTTTGTGATAAAGCTGCCACTCCGGTCACTTTTAAATGTTTCCCTCTCACCCTAAGACTATGTCCTCTAGTTTTGGTCTCCCCTTAGAAAATACCTTACCGATTCACTTTGATATTATTGACCTTGATAATATTCAGCTGGAGAGGGTTCAGAAGAGATTAAGTGTGTTTGAGGGTGTTGCTAGGAAAGGAGGGAGTGAGCTTTAAGGAGAGGCTGGGTAGGCTTGGACCTTTTTCACTGGAGAGCATGACATTAAGGGGTAATTTTACAGAGGTTTATAAAATAATGGGGGGTACAGATAAGCTGAATGGCTGATGACTTTTCCCTAGAGTTGGGGATTCAGAATTGAGGGATATTTTAAGGTGCGAGGAAAAAGATTTACAAAAGTCATGAGAGGTAAATACTTTAGACAGAATCTGGCTTGGGTGTGGAATGAACTTCCAGAGGAAGTGGTGAAAGCAGGGACAGTTACAACGTTCAAAGGACACTTAGAGCAGTCCATGTATCAGACATCAGTTTGGATGGTGCTGTGAGCAGCTGCCCACTCCCTCCCCCTCTCTGAATGAATCCCTGTTGGTTATCACTCTCTGCCAATGCCTATGCAGTGGTGTGGGGAGGCCGGCAGAGCGTGGCATTGCATCAATTTAAACACCACAGAGACTGCCAGACCTGCCCCACACTGAGACACACGGATACACACACAACAATTGTGAGGACACAGTGTGAAGTTCATCTGGTAATTTAACTAAACATAAATGAATACTCATTTCGCTTCAAAAACTGTTAAAATATGAGTGACAGACAACTCCCAAATTCCACTGTTTAAATAAAATCAGCAATTTATTTTTTCACTCTGAAAGTGAACATTTTACATCATCTATTCACAACTCTGAGATCCTCTTTCTCTTAACTGCTTATTACCCGACTCCAGCTCTATAGCAATATATTGTTTCTGGGTCTGCCATCCTCTCATAAACGCAGGTTCTTGTAAGCTCTCAGTTCAAATCAGCATTCACCCACTTTTAAAGGTACAGTACACGATTTCAACTTCATCACATTTTACTCTGATGAATATCGATAAGTAGAACCTATCCGGATTTCTTTTGCTCTGTGGTTTGTCAATATTTCATCTACTTTGTCTCGTATGTGTCAGGACTTTTGTTGCACCATTGACAGCATGTCATTATTCGACCCCGTCCATGGGAATATATCAGTATTTCACTTGCTCACACTCATGTGTCGGGGGCAGGATTTCAGTTGTTTCATGGCGACTGTGATGCTATGACAATGTCAATGTTTGCAGATGGCACCAAACCAGGAAGAATTGTAAAGACTGTGAAGGACAGTGTGGAACTCCAACAGGACAATCACACGTTGGTGTCGTGTTCGGTTTATGGCAGATGGGGATCAGTGCAGAGCTGTGTGAGGTGATGCACTTTGGTAGGTAGGACAATGAAAGACAGTTTAAAACAGGCTGTGCCATGATAAAGGGGGTGCAGGACGTGAGAGCGCTGCGTATATATGAGCACAGATTGTTGAAGATATCAGGACAAGTGAGGAGAGCAGTAACTATCTCAGATTAGTTTCAGTATCTGAGCTGTTTACAGGGGGAGGTGTAGGAGGAAGCCTCCGTGCTCCCTTCCTGGGAGGTGGTGGTGACAATGTGTTGTGAGCCCACCCTCCTGCCCACCGAGACCGGGGGAATTCCATTTTTACCAGCTCGACAGAAAAGGGAAATGGCATTGGGGCCATGGCTTCTAAGTTGTGCCGGGGGGACACGGGGGGAAATGGGGCTGCCAGTGAGAATTGCCCTTCACTGAACATTCCTCCTTACTCGGTCGGTGGGACGTGGATGTTTCAGAATCTCCACACGAGGTGTCCCAGTTCTCTCCGGCTCCTGTCATGGTCCTCGACATATGGCAGGGGGAGAGGGGTTGAAAGGAAACGAATATCGGGCACTCCACCACCCGGCTTGGCCCTTTCTGCCCTATTCCAAGCTGTTTCTCCTGGAATGTGACAAAGAGAGGGAGGGTGGGAGTGGGTGGCCCTGCTGTTAGTTCGCGTGTATGTGGGGTGGTTCGTGATGAGTTGAGGGGTCCGGAGAGAGTCAGTCCACAATGTTGTATCCATGAAGTGTTATTAATGTGGGGGTGTAAAGTGGACGGAGTTAGAGAGCGAGCGAGCGAGAGAGAGTGTAGTGATAGCAGTTGCTGCATGCAGCAGTGAAATAGGTGGACCATGAACATTTTGGTGGCGTCGGTGCTATAACAGATATACAGTGATTGTGAGGGAGCAGAGAGAATACGGTGACCCTTCTCCTGACAGAGCAGGGAAGGTTATTGATGCCTGTCCTGTAGTGCTGGGAATTTCTTCAGGCTGCAGACACTGCACTGAGCTGGCTAGTGAGCTCAGACCATGCTCGGTGGGTCTGGTGGTGTGGCCCCCTCTAGGCAGAGAATGGTCCCCCTCTGTACTAGCCCATCCACCAGGACTTCTGTGCCCCTGTCGACAATCCGTTGTGTAATTGCCCCTTATCTTCCATGCTCGGGGTAAACTGTGCAGGGCAGCTCCAAACAGAGTAAGCTCAACCGTGTGCCCATTGGCTTGTTAAAAATGGCACCAGTGCCAGGGATCACAGAATATCCAGTGACATCTGGGCAATGGTTAGTACCTCCAGCCATGATGGGTGGGAGAATCGGGGTGGTATTGAATGGGAGGGACACCATGAGGCTGGGTGGGTAGTTCATGAGGTGAGTTCGATAAGACAGCACCAGGAGACTAGCTCGGCCTCATACAGACAATCCCTCTGACACACTCAATGAAAATGTCACTGAGACATATCATTGTTAGATTCAGTTCAATGAGTCAAAGACTCTGCTGACCCTGCTCCCAGTTACAAAGATGCAGAACAAATGTTCATACAATATTCTCCATCATCTGACCTCCCACCCATATCCTGTTCACCCATCATTCCTGGAATCACTGGTTCATGTTACAGGATTCTTTCAAAATGTTTCAATTTCACCATTCTGAAACCTGGGAACACATCCTTCCATGACATTCTCTCAGTTTCCTCCTCTCTGTCTATTTCCCATATCCCTCCCATTTGTTATTGTTTAAACTGATTCCCCCTCCATCTCTCTCTAACAGTGATGTTCACACCCACAGCACCCCCTTGTCAGGGCACAATGAAGATATGGAGCTGTGAAATGGATGAGAGCTGTACATCCTATCACTGTCAGCATGGGCTGCAAGTTTCCCCACACTGGGCAGGGATCTAACACAGTGTACTGAGCAATGCACTGGGGTGGTGTACGCAGTCCTACATGCTGGGAGGGTAACTGCTCCTGGTTTACAGATCAATGTACTGGAGTGGTGTACACAGTCCTACATGAGGGGAGGGTAACTGCTCCAGGTTACAAATTGGTGATCACTGCACAGCTCCCGGTGCTGGACAGATATTTAATTCGAGTTTATCGATCAATGCACGGGTGTGGTCTCCACTGCTTCCCACACTGAACAGACAGAGGGCTGAAGGAACACAGCAAGTCAGACAGCATCAGGACGTGTGGAATTTGACACTTCCGATGTAAACCTTCTTGAGGACTCCTGCAGAAGTGTTACTCCCGAAACGTCGACTACTCCATCTCCTGATGCTGCCTGGCTTGCTGTGTTCTTCCAGCCTCCCGCCTGTCAACTTTAGATTCCAGCATCTGCAGGTTTGTTTTGTCTCGATCCCAGCTTCAGAAACTCGACAGATCGTTTAAAGATAAATGCTCTAACATGATCTGTGCAGTGTTCCACTCTGGCCAGATTGCTTGGTTGTACCGAGCAGTGCAATGGATGAATCTGGACAGATTGCTGGGTTGTACTGAGCAGGACACTGGCCTGGTCTACACAGTGTTCCTCGGTGAACAGATATCTCCTCTGGGTTTAGGGTGTCTGGGCTGGTTCTGGGAGGTGGATTGAGAATGTAGTATATCTAACCATTTCAGCTGATTTGGCAATGCCTTTAGTTCCCATTCTTGTGACTGGACCAAACGGCTCTCACCCCATTAATGTTACAGTGTTCCCATGTACATTACATCAAGTTGGTGAATACCCATTGTCCTGGCAGCAGGCACAGCCTCTTCAATCAGAAGCAGGCAGCCATTCCCATGGTCATTGGGTCTCCACGGAGACAGGAATGATGGCCTTTCAAATAAAGGCTGTCCCTATGGTACAGGGGTCAAAACATCCTCCCCCTCACCAAGTCCCATCACCAACCAACCACATCAAAATATCCGATGTATACTGAGAGTAATGAGGCCACTGGGAACAAAAAGGAGCAGACTATCAGAGAGATGGGGCCACACTTCCCATGTCTGGAAAGGTCAGAGTGAACACTCCAGTACACATGGTATCACTAAGTCCTGTAATCCCTCACCATCTATGTAATACACAGTCTGTTATTCTCCCTAAAAAAAATCACAGGTTCACAGTTAGCCACATTATATTCGATTTACCAAGTTGTTGTCCATTGCGTATCCATTTACAGATTCTCTACCTCCCCTTGATAACTTCAGTTTCTCTCAATCTTAGTGTCAGTTTAAATTTAGTTAGAACATGTTTGTTCCGTTTCTGGAATCCATGTATATAGTTTGCAAATAGTTGAGGTCTCAGCAATGGTCACTGTGTCACTGCAGCCATCAATTTGTGTTAAACTGACAGAGACTGATTTCTGCCTAATTTATTCCTGCTCCTGGCTCAGTAACCCGCCCTCCCCGTAATCCTGTAAAGCAGCTTTGTAAGGCTGTATCTTCCCTCCATTTCGTGTGTGACAGGTATGAGAGCTTAAAAGATCTGCTCCAATTGCCGATTAACAGCCTCCATTGGTCGAATGGCCTCATTCTGTTCCTGTTTAAAACTCTTGATATATATTTTTAAGTGAACATGATGTCTGACATTTCAGTTGATTTTTTTGTGCCTATTTTTCCCCAGCATCCATGTTGTGTGTGTGAAGGTGTGAGACACAGTGAAAGATAAAAGGTGCACGAATCTTTATTCAATTTCCAACACCAGGAAGAAAAGAAACACCCGAGTGGCCAGGGACAAGCAGTGCCCTTCACATCGAGGGGCAATGCTGTGTGATCAAACAGTGAAGGGGAGGGCAGGGATTAAATCAAAATAGAGTTGGAGGGTGAAATAGTGCACTCCACTCCCTGCGGTGCCCACCTCTCCCTGAACAACTCCATGGTATTGGTTGACACCACGTGCTCCTTTTCCAGAGACACCTGGGCCCTGACGTAACCGCAGAATGGGGCAGGCAGTCGGCCCGACCGACCCCCTCCACGGACCGCTGCCTGGACCTGTTTATGGCCAGTTTGGCCAGGCCCAGGAGCAGACCCACGAGGAGATCCTCAGACCTGCCCTCCCTCCTCTGTACCGAGTGCCCGAAGATCAGGAGCGTGGGACTGAAGTGCAACCAAAAGCAGAGGAGGAGGTTTTTATGAAAAACAAAAAAAGGAGTGCAAACGCCCACACCCAATATACACGTGGTCCACGGACTCCACAGCACCACATAATAAGCAGTTGGGCTGGGAGTCCGTGAACCACCGCAATCTGCGGTTGCAGGGGACTGCTGCGTGCAGCACCCTCCACCCCAGATCCCCGAGAGGAAGGGGGAGGACTCCCGTGTAGAGAGCCCTCCACTGGGGGTTCCCACTGCCCGGTGGCAAATGAACACGCCAAGGCGTGTCCGGACGGTGGATGAGGGAGAAGAGGTGGATGATGTGCAGCAGCAGTCGATACAGGGCCCGCCTTTTAACATCCTTAAAAGGGACAAAATTAAAATTCCGGAGGCAGCTCAGGTTCTGGGGAACAGGCTTCCGCGGGAAGTACGGGACCTTGGGCCCAATATGAAATTCCGTCCGGGCTGGGGTGAACGCGGACGGGATCCCTCTGCACACGTGAGCATCCTCCAACTGGTGTACTACGTCAGGTCCGGGCAACCCGGTTTTAAGGCGTCGGATGGCGGTGTCCACGTACCAGACGTCTACCGCTGCCCTGCTCACTATGTCCTGTGGCAGCATCCAGTCCAGGCCCCTGACACCCAGCACATTCCCGATCCTGGTCACCCTCACCGCCTCGGCCCTCCCCTCCGACAGCCACTCGAACCCAAGAGTATAGAGGTGTGGATTCCTGAGCAACGGCTCCCTGACGACAGCCGCTACTCCTGCTGGAGGGTAGGCGTGACGAGATTCGGCCATGTTTCAGACAGTGATCAGGTCCTGGTAAAAGACAGGCAGCGTCTTGAGGGCGACCTCCAAACCGTCACGATCGATGAACAGGAGCTGCGTGTCATAGTTGAGGTTGCACACCTGGCGGAAAAATTACGTCGCTAGAGCACACCACATAGGAGGAGGCTCGACGTAAAGGTATCACTGCAAGGTCTGAAGGCGGAACATTGCGCCCACCAGCGACTGATTGCCCTCCTCAATAGGGAGAATCTGAACCTGCACAGCGACCCAGGATATCTTTTTTTCTCAGAAGAAGTTGACCAACGTTCTCTGGATGTCAGCGACAAATTCAGGAGGAGGGACCAACGTGACCAGCCAGTACCACAGCATGGCGGCCAGCAGCTGGTTTATGACCAGCAGTCGACTCCTGTAAGATAGCACTCAGAGCAGTCCTGTCCAGCGGCCTAGGCGAGCCGAGACTTTGGCCTCCAGCTCCTGTAAGATAGCACTCGGAGCAGTCTTGTCCAGCAGCCTACGTGAGCAGAGACTTTGGCCTCCAGCTCCTGTCAGTTGGCCAGCCAGGATTCCTCAGCCGGGCTGAGGTAGACCCCCAGGTAGAGGAGATGGGTGGTACTGCAGCTGAACCCCTGCAACTCTTCCAGCAGAGAGTCCACCCGCCATGGACAGACCAGTAGTCTGGAACATTTGGCCCAGTTGATCCTGGCAGAAGACGCTGTCAATTACATGGCCTGGCAGTCACGCATCCTCCCCAGGTCAGCTGGGTCGGTGAAAATGGCGAGCACGTTGTTGGCGTAGGCCGAGGGGACCACCCCCGTGCTTGCACCACGCAGAACCAGTCTCGACAACCTCCTCTGCAAGAGGTGCAGGAATGGCTCCACGCACAGGGAATACAGATGGCCGAACAGGGGGCAGCGTTGACATACTCCTCTCCCGAAGCAAAGGGTCGCCATTAAGTACCCGTTAACTTTAACCAGACACGCTGCGTTGGCGTACAAAAGTCGGATACGGGTGATGAACGTGGTCCCAAACCCGAATGCCCACAGAGTCACGAGCAGGTACTCGTGATTGACCCTGTCGAATGCCTTCTCCTGGTCGAGAGACAAGAAGGCGCTCGGCAGACCAGCCTGTCGACAGAAATGGATCAGGTCCCAGCCCAGGTGGATGTTGTCATGTATAAAGCTCTTGATAGGCTGAATAGCTTCAGTACAGGTGTAGTTGGGAATGGTGCAGAACGTTTTTGAACCATCAGTGAACAGTCCACTTCTGACTTTATGATGGAGGGAAGGCCATTGATACTGAAGCTGCTGCTAGCCCACAGTGCCTCATGGGTGGCCAGCTTCCATGCGCTCAGTCCTTTACAAGTATGTCTTACTTCAGAGGAGGTAGAGCCACCTAACACAACGGGCAGGGTCTTCAATATGAGGCGAAGACTTTACCTTCACCAGGACAGTGTGCTGGCTGCTCCCACAGATACTGCCAGGGACAGATCCATCTGGGACAAGGGGTTTGGTGAGAATGTTTCCCTCTTGTTGGTTCCCCCATCACTTCCTCCAGTCTGGCTGCTGTGTATGTGAGGTCTCTCACTGGTCAGTCAGGGGTGGGCCAGTGGGGACACACTTGGTAATGGACATTGAATTCCCACACCCAGAGGACGGTCTGTGTCCTTACCACCCTCAGTAGTCCTCTGATTTGTTTTCAACATCGAGGGGAACTGAGTTATCACCGAGGGGCAGATGCAGGGCAAGAGATATCCATCCTCAGGCGATTTCCTTGACCATTTGTGACCTGTTACCATAAGCCTTCCTGGGTTCTGGAATCAATGTTGGGGAATTTCAGGGTAACTCCTTCCCTGATTGTATCCCAGGGTGTCCCCACCGCTGATGGGTCTGTCCTGCCGGTGGGACAGGATATACCCAGGGATGGTGATGAGGCTTCAGGAAACATGACCCATCAGGCCTGGTCCCGTGAGTATGACGGTGTCAGACTGTTTCCTGACTGGGAGTGTGGTGCTGGAAAAGCACAGCAAGTCAGGCAGCATCCGGGGAGCAGGGGGATGAATGTTTCGGGCATAATCCCTTAATCAGGAATGAGGCTTGTGGGCCGGGGGGCTGAGAGATAAATGGGAGGGGGATAGGGCTGGGGCTGGGGGGAAGGAAGCTGGGAATGTGATCGGAAGATGGAGGTGGGGGAGAAGTGATAGGTCAGAGAGGAGTGTGGAGTGTATGGGGGAAAAGATGATGGACAGGTCAAGATGTTCCCGTAACATTCTGTCCCCAACATTCTGTAAGTGACGTTCCCCGGAAAGTTCTGTACCTGACATTCTATAACTGACATTCCCAGGAACGCTCTGTCACTGACAATGTTTGTGAACGGCCGGACGGCAGTGAATTTAGCAAACGATAAGATGCCGAGGGAAGAGATCCCGTTCCAGGGGAAAGGAGACACTGTTCCGAAGGCCCCTCAGGCAGTTAAAGGGGTGAACACGTTTTCCCTGATTTGCATTTCTTTATGACACAGGATCGACCACACTTTAGACCAATATACAGAAATTCCCAAACTCCGTTTGTCTTCAGGGAACAGGGAGAGAATCCTTCAGGACAGCAACGTTTCCACCCTCCGTATTAGGAACTGAGAAGGAGTGACCTGTGTCTGCTCTCGAGTGATCGAGTGTGTGGGAATGTTCTAGAAAACATCTGCACTTATGGATGTGTCTCTGCGTGTTTGGGGAGGGAGTGTGTCTTGTGGTTTATGTCACATTTTTGTCAGGAATTCAGACCTTCCCATTTGTTATTCCAGCTCCAATTATTTTAACAAATGCGTGAATACAGGGACACATTTGAAAATCTCACTGGGTTCCCGCCAAACGGGTCCCTTTGCCTCCAGGCTGATGGATAATGGGTTTGTTTTCCTTCCTCACAGTTAACGTAGTGACCATCTACGTCCTGCTTTATAAAGATTGTGGATTGACTCCATGTGTCAGACGTTACCTGGGGGCCATGGCAGCGGCGGATCTCCTGGTCATTATCCTCGACCTGATACTGAGACAAATTCCCACTGTTTATTGGGAACAGTTTCGTTTCCTGGCGTACTCCGTCCCTTTGTGTAATATCCACGCCGTCCTGCTTTATGCAGCCACTGACTGCTCTGTCTGGTTCACCGTCACTTTCACCTTTGATCGGTTTGTGGCCATTTGTTGCCAGAAGCTGAAAAGTAAATATTGCAGTGAGAAAACGGCGGCTGTGGTTCTGGGAGCAGTGACTGTGCTGAGCTGTTTAAAGAATATTTTCTGGTATTTTATGCTCACGGCTCGGTATCGGCTGGAGAACTCCCCCTGGTTTTGTGAGGCAACAAACACTGCTCGTTACTCCAGTGTCTGGGTCACAATCGAGTTCCTCCACCACATTCTAACCCCGTGTGTCCCATTTCTCCTGATTCTGCTGCTCAATGTTCTCACCGTCAAACACATTTTAGTGACCAGCAGAGCCCGCAGGAGACTCCGCGCTCACACCAATGGGGACGCTCAGTCTGACACTGAAATGAGAAACCGAAAAAAATCCATCATTTTACTGTTTGTGATCTCGGCCAATTTCATCCTGTTATGGTCAACGTTAATGCTGTATTCTATATGGCACAGGATGTGGTATATTGGGTATAATTCTGTGTTTCTCCATTGGTTTGTGCTGGAATTGGGCTTCATGCTGCAGCTCCTCAGTTGCTGCACAAACACCGCGATTTATGCCGTGACCCAGACTAAGTTCAGGCAGCAGCTGAAGAATGTGCTGAAATATCCCTTCACCCAAATCCATCCATCCATCAAATTTCCTCATTAATCAATCCACCCGGGATTTTCTCATTTCAGTTCAGTGTTTCAGCGATGGAGCAGCCTGTCGCTATGGTAACAGACTGAGGGTAGCGCTGGTTTGTCCATCCTTATCCCACAGGGGGGTTACAGGGAAACATTTCAATGCTTCTCAAAACTCAGGGGGCAGTGAGAAAAGGCACCATCCCACTGACTGTATCCATCACTTCCATTTCTAAACAATAAAAATGTTGATGAAAGCATGCCGAGCAGCAGAGTGACCAATGTTGTGGTGTGTCTTTGCGTTGGAGCTGCCGAGCTGGAGAGGGACAGGCTCAGCCTGAAGTCCTGGTCCTCAGGCATGGGGAGGGCACCGGGCCCTGAGCTCAGGACCTGGGTTTAACTCCCTCTGTCCCCCCTCCCACTGCAGCCTGTCCTCCCCATTCCCTCTCCCCTACTCTTTCTCATCAATTCTCTCCCTCTCTCTCTCTTTCTGCACACTGTCTCTTTCTCACCTCCTCTTGCTTTCACTCTCTCGTCCCCTCTCAGACACCCCCAACCCCAGTTTCTCCATCTGCCTCTCCACTATTCTTTTTCCCTCACTCTCCCCCTCTCTTCTGCCGTTTCTGCCTCACTCCCGCAATTCTGTCTGTACCCCATTTTTCCCACCTCTCACTTCACACATCTCTCTATCATCTCACCCAACTTCCCGCACGCAGCCTCACCACAACCCCCAGTCTCTGAGTCAGAGGGAGAGGGAAGTACCTGGGTGACAGAGTGTTTCAGAGAGAGAGGAAGGGAGAGGCAGGAGGGAGAGAGATTCAGTCAGAGAGAAACGGAGGGAGGTGGGGAGAGAGAAGCACCGAGGGAGGGGGATCTAGTTGGAAGGGGAGAGAGAGTGAAGGAGCTGGGAGAGAGAGCGGGGACGAGAGAGATAGGGTGAGAGAGGGAGAGAGAAATACAGGAGAGGAGATAACGAGAGACAGAGGCGAGAGAGAGGGACAGGGAGGTTCGAGGGAGGGGGCAAGACTTAGAGAGAGAGGGATATGGAGAGAAAAAGTGGATGAGAGAGATGGGGAGCCGAGAGAGAGAAGGAAGAGGAGAGAGGGAAGAGAGAGAGAGAATGAGGGGTGAGAGAATAAAGGGTCGAGAGAGGGAGAGGAAGGGGTGAGAGATACAGGGAGAGGCAAAAAAACGGGATGTCAAGAGAGAAATAGAGGCGGCAAGAGAGAGAGGGGTCGAGAGAGAGTGGGGGCAAGGAAGAGGGCGAGGGTGTGAGTGAGAGGGCGAGTGAGAGAGATTGGGAGGGCGAGAGAGAGTGGGCAAGAGAGAGTTAGTGTGGGTGAGAGAGTGATGAGGTGAGTGAGAGAGAGAAAGACAGGACGGGAGAGACATAGAGATGAGAGAGAGGAATGAGAGAGAGGAGGGCAAGAGTAATAGAAGGCGGGGCAAGGAGAGAGTGCGATGAGAGAAAGAAGAAGTGATAGAGGAAGGTGTTAAGAGAGCAAGAAAGCGAGATGGGCAAGAGAGATTGAGGGCGGACGAGATGTAGAGGGAGAGCGAGCAAGAGAGAGAGAGAAACAGGGTTCAAGAGAGAGAGTGAGGCAAAAGAGAGATGGGGGGTTGAGACAGAGGGGTCGAACGAGAGGGGGCGAGGGAGAGAGAAATTGGATGAGATAGAGAGAGAGGTGAGAAGAGAGAGAGCACGCAAGGGCAAGAAAGAGAGTGACGGAGAGAGAGAGAGTGATGTGCGGAGAGCGAGAGAGAGTGATGGGCGGAGGGAGAGAGAGCAAGGGCGAGAGAGACGAGAGAGATAGGGGAAGGTCAAGAAGGAGAGAGGGCTCCGTAAGAGGGGGTTTGGCAGAGTGGGGGTGGGAGAGAGAAGGAGTGACAGCGTGAGCGTATGGGCAAGAGAGGGCAAGACAGAAAGACAGAGAGAGATAGACAGAGAGACGGAGGGAGGGAGAAAAGAAGCGAGAGAGAGAGAATAAGGGGACAGAAGAGAGTCGGTTAGAGCAAGGTAGAGAGGGACAGATAGGTTCAGAGCTGGGTGTGCGTGTGTAAAAGAAAGAGAAAGAGTTTGACAGGGGAGAGAGAGAAAGACAGGGCGAGTAAGAGAGAGAGATAGTGAGAGAGAGACGAAAGAGAGAGGAAGGATAAGAAGGAAAGAAGGGTGCGAGAGGGTTGTCGAGAGAGAGAGGGGACGAGGGGGACAGCGGAAGAGTGAGGATGAGAGCGAGGGAGTGAAAGAGTGGGGCGAGAAAGAGGGAGTAAGAGAGTGACATAGCGAGAGAGAGACATACGAGGAGAGAGAGATAAGAACATACGTAGGGTGAATAGTAGAGAGATAGAGGGAGAGGGTGAGACAGAGAGAGCATGAGAGAGAGAGGGTGAGAGAGAGAGAGAAAGGGTGAGAGAGAGAGGGGGAGAGGGTGAGAGAGCGAGATTGAGAGAGAGAGGCTGAGCGAGGGAAAGAGAGGAGCTGAGCAAAACAGAGAGACAGGAGAGAGGGATGAAGTCGAGAGAGGGGGCAAGAGAGGGAGGGGGATGGCGGCAAGAGAGAGAGACAGAAGACAAAAGCGAGAGAGAGAGGGGAGAGAGAGAGAGAGAGGGAGAAGAGGTGATAGTGACTTTAGAGAGAGAGAGAGAGAGTGAGTGAGCAAGCGGTGGAAATGGGTCCAGAGCGAGAGAGAGTGACAGAGAGAGAAACAGAGAGAGAGAGAGAGAGAGAGAGAGAGAGAGAGAGAGAGAGAGAGAGAGAGAGAGAGAGAGATAGAGAGAGAGAGAGAGAGAGAGAGAGAGAGAGAGAGACAGTGGTACGAGATGGTGGGGAAAGAGCGAAAGTGCGAGAGTGGCCAAGAGAGAGAGAATGTGCATGGAGAGATAGGGTGAGGGGGAGAGAGAGGGGGCGAGAGAAAGAGGTGGGCGAGGGAGAGGCGACGAGAGAGGGGGGTGAAAGTGAGAGGGGATGGGCGGGGGGCTAAGAGAGAGGTGTGAGAGACAAGAGGCGAGAGAGAGGGGGACAAGAGAGAGGGAGAGGGAGAGGGAGGAGAAAGAGGGGGGAGAAAGGGGGAGCGAAAGAGGGGGGTGAAAGAGAGGGGGCGAAAGAGAGGGGGGCGAGAGAGAGAGTGGGAGCCAGAGAGGGGGTGTTGCGAGATAGCGAGGGGGCGAGAGAGAGAGGGGATTGAGAGAGAGAGAAGAGGGAGGGAGGGGAGGGGCAACAGTGAGGGGCTTGAGAGAGAGAGATGGGAGCGGGGGGGCGAGAGAGAGAGGCGGTTGAGAGAGAGAGAGAGAGAGAGAGAGACAGGGGAGCATAGGGGGTGAGAGAAAGACAGAGGGGCAAGACAGAGGGGCGTGAGTGAGATGGGGGTGAGAGAGAGAGAGGGCGAGAGGGAGAGGGGTGAGAGAAAGCGGGCGGGAGAGGGACAGAGAGGGTTGTCAGAGAGAGGGGGGAGAGAGAGAGAGGGAGAGAGAGATGGGAGAGAGAGAGGGGTGAGAGGGGGTGGAGAGAGGTGAGAGGGAGTGGGAGAGAGGGGAGGAGGCAGGGGGCGATGTTGGACCGGTTTGGGGGAGTGGGTGGAGTGGGCAGTGTCGGACGGGGTTGGGGATGGGACGATGTTGGGGAGGGGGCAGTGGTGGATGTGGTTGGGGGGCGGTGTCAGACAGGGTTGGGGAGGGGGCAGCGTTGGACGTGGTTGGGGAGGGGGTGGTGTTGGACGGATTTAGGGAGGTGGTGATGTTGGACGGTGATGGGGAGGGGGCGACATTGGGCGGAGTTAGGGGAGCTGGCAGTGTTGGGCGGCGTTGGGAGAGGGTGCGGTGACGGATGGAGATGTGGAGGTGGCGGTGTTGGATAGGGTTGGGGGGGCGATGTTGGATGGTGTTGGGGAGAGGGCGGTGTTGGAATGTGTTAGGGTTAGGGGTCGGTGCTGGACTGTATTGGGGACGGGTTAGTGTTGGATGGTATGAGGGAGGGGGTGGTGCTTGATGGGGTTCGGGGAGGGGGCGGTGTTGGACGGGATGGGTAAGGGGCGGTTTCGGATGGGGTTGGGGTAGGGGGCGGTATTGGACGGGGTTGGGGATAGAGTGGTGTTGGAATGTGTTGGGGGAGGGGGCGGCATTGGACGGAGTTAGGGGAGGTGACGGTGTTGGACGGGGTTGGGGATTGTCGGTGCTGGACAGAGTTGGGGAGGGGGCGGTGTTGGATGTGGTGTGAGAGGGGAGTGGCGTTGGTCGGGGTTGGGGGATGGGGCAGTGTTGGCTGGGGTTGCGGAGAGGGTGTCAGTGTTGGACAGCTTTGGGGAAGGCGCAGTGTTGGACGGGGTTGGGGGCAGTGTTGGATGGGGTTGGGGAGGGGGAATTGTCGGACGGGGTTGGGGAGAGGGCGCTGTTGGATGGTGTTGGGGGAGGGGGCAGTGACGGATGAGTTTGGGGGAGGGTGTGGTGTTGGATGGTGTTGTAGTGAGTGGGCGGTGTTGGACGGGGTTCGGGTGGGAGCAGTGTTGGATGGTGGTTTGCAGTGGGCGGTGACGGATGGGGTTGGGGAGGGGCGGTGTTGGACAGGGTTGGCGGGCGATGTTGGATGGTGTTGGGGAGGGGGCGGTGTTGGAATGTGTTGGGGTTAGTGGTTGGTGCTGGACGGTGTTGGGGCAGGGGTTAGTGTTGGATGGTGAGGGCGGGGGTGGTGTTGGATGGGGTTGGGGAGTGGCCAGTGACGGACGGGGTTAGGGAGGGACAGTGTTGGACAGTGTTGAGGGAGGGAGCGGCGATGGATGGGGTTGGGGAGGGGCAGTGTTGGACGGGTTTGCGGAGAGAGTGGTGTTGGACGGTATTGTGGTGAGTGGGTGTTGTTGGATGGGTTTGGGGTGGTGGCGGTATCAGACGGGGATGGGGAAGGGGGCAGTTTTGGACGGGGGTGGGGAGGGAGTTTGTTAGACGGAGTGGGGGAGCGGGCGATGTTTGACTGGGTTGCAGGGCGGTGTTGGACAGTGTTGGGGAGGGGGCAGTGTTGGACAGGTGTGGGTCGCAGTGTTGGGGAGTGGGCAGTGTTGGATAGTGTTGAGTGAGGGGACGGTGTTGGACAGTGTTGGGAGACGGGGCAGTGCTGGATGATGTTGGGGGATATAGTAGTGTTGGATGGTTTGAGGGAGAGAGCGGTGGTGGACGGTGTTGGGAATGGGGGCGGTGTTGGACTAGGTTGGGGAGGGGCAGTGTTGGACTGTGGTGGGGAGGGGCGGTGTTGGATAGGCTTTAGGAAGCGGTGGTGTTGGGCAGTGTTTGGGAGGGGGCAGTTTGGACGGGGTTTGGGGACTGGTCACTGTTGGATGGGGTTGGGGGAGGGGCTGGTGTAGGACCGAGTTGGTAGAGGGGGCGGTGTTGGGCGAGGTTCTGGGAGGCGGTGGTGTTGGACGTGGTTGGGGAGTGCGTTCGTGGCGGGGGAACAGTGTTGGGTGGTAGCAGCGGGCATGAGATTGGGTGTGGTGTTGAGTCCGGTAGGTGGGGACGGAGCGTGGACAGTGGTGAGGGTCAGGCTGGGGGCGGTATGTGGATGTCGATGAGCGTCTGGCTGGGAGCAGTGTGTGGATGGTGGTGAGGGTCAGGATGGGGGCTGTGTGTGGATGGCGGTGAGGGTTTAGCTGGGGGCAGTGTGTGGATAGCGGTGAGAGTCAGGCTGGGGAGATGTGTGGATGGAAGTGAGAGTTAGGCTGAGGGGGATGTGTGGACAGCAGTGATGTTCAGGCTGTGGGCAGTGTGTGGATGGCACTGAGGGTCAAGCTGAGGGAGGTATGTGGTTGGCAGTGAGGGTCAGGCTGGGGCGGTGAGTGGACGTCACTGAGGGCCAGGTTGGAGGCAGTGCGTGGACGTCGGTGAGGGTCAGGCACGGGGCGTTGTGTGGACTGCAGAGAGGGTCAGGCTGGGGCCAGTGTGTGGATAGCGGTGAGGGTCAGGCAGGGGGCGATGTGTGGATGGCGGTGATGTTGAAGCTGTGGGTAGTGTGTTAATGGCAGAAGGGCCAGGCTGGCGGTGGTGTGTGGGCGTCGGTGAGGATCAGGCTGTGCCGGTGTGTGGATGGCAGTGAGGGTCAGGCTGTGGGCGGTGTGTGGATGGCAGTGAGGGTCAGGCTGGGGGCGGTGAGTTGGCATTGGTGTGGGTCAGGCTGAGGCAGTGTGTGGATGGCAGTGAGGGTCAGGCTGAGGGTGGTGTGTGGATGGCGGTGAGTGTCAGGCTGGGGACGGTGTGTGGATGGCGGTGAGGATCAGGCTGGCGGCAGTAAGTGGATGGTGGTGAGGGTCAGGCTTGTGGCAGTGTGAGGATGGCGGTGAGGATCAGGCTGGGGGCGACTTGTGGACAGCAGTGAGGATCAGGCTGGGGGCAGTCTGTGGACTGCGGTGAGGTTCAGGCTGGGGACGGTGTGTGGATGGCGGTGAGGATCATGCTGGGGTATTATGTGGATGGAGGTGAGGGACAGGCAGAGGTTGGTGTCTGATCAGCGGTGAGGGTCAGACTGGGGACAGTGTTTGGATGGAAGTGAGGATCAGGCTGAGGCAGTGTGTGGACTGTGGTGAGGGTCAGGCTGGGGGCAGTGAGTGGGCATCAGTGAGGGTCAGGCTGAGGCAGTGTTTGAATGGCGATGAGGGTCTGCTGGTGACAGTTTGTGGATGGCGGTGAGGATCAGGCTGGGGGCGGTGTGTTAATGGCGGTGAGAGTCAGGTTGGGGCGGTATGTGGACAGCAGTGAGGTTCAGGCTGTGGGCAGTGTGTTAATGGTGGGGAGGGTCAAGCTGGGGGCGGTGTGTGGATGGTGGTGAGGGTCAGACTGGGGGGTTTAGTGGACTTCCGTGAGTATCAGGTTTGTGATGGTTTGTGGACAGCGCTGAGGGCCAGGCTGGGGGTGGTGATTGGGCAGCAGTGAAGTTCATGCTGTGGGTCGTGTGTTAATGGCAGGAGGGTCAGGCTGGCAGCGTTGTGTGGGCGTGGGTGAGGATCAGGCTGTGCCAGTGTGTGGACGGCAGTGAGGGTCAGGCTGTGGGCAGTGTGTTAATGGGTGGAGGGCCAGGCGGTGTGTGGATGGTAGTGGGGGTCAAGCTGGGGGAAGTGTGTAGATGGTGGTGAGGGTCAGGTTGATGCCAGTGTGCGGATAGCTGTAAGAGTCAGGCTGGGGGCATATGTAGATGGCGGTGAGGGTCAGGCTGGGTGCGGCGAGTGGATGGTGGTGAGGACCAGGCTGGCGACTGGGTGTGGACAATGGTGAGGTTCACGCTGTGGGCGGTGTGTGGATGGCGGTGAGGGTCAGGCTGTAGCGGTGATTGGATGGCAGTGATGTTCAGGGTGTGGGCGGTGTGTGGATAGTGATGAGGGTCAGACTGTGGGCACATGTGGATGGCGGTGAAGGTCAGGCTTGTGATGGTGTGTGGACAGCCGTGAGGGTCAGGCTGGGTTTGGTGATTGGGCAGTGGTGAAGTTCAGGCTGTGGGCGGTGTGTGGGTGGTGGTGGGGTTTTGGCTGTGGGTTGTAAGTGGATGGTGGTGAAGGTCAGTTTGGGGGCAATGAGTGGTCGGTGGTGAGGTTGAGGCTGGGCGTGTTGTGTGGATGGTGGTGAGGTTCATGCTGTGGCGGTGTGTGGATGGTGGTGAGGGTCAGGCTGGGGACAGTGTGTGGATAGTGGTGAGAGTCAGGTTGGGGGCTTATGTAGATGGCGGTGAGGGTCAGGCTGGGGTGGTGAGTGGATGGTGGTGAGGACCAGGCTGGCGACTGGGTGTGGACAATGGTGAGGTTCACGCCGTGGGCGGTGAGTGGATGGCGGTGAGGGTCAGGCTGGGGCAGTGTGTGGAAAGCACTGAGGATCAGGCTGAGGACAGTGTATGGGCAGTGGTGAGGTTCAGGCTGTGGGCGGTGTGTGGATGGCGGTAAGGGTCAGGCTGGAGTCGGTGTGAGGATGGCGGTGTGGGTCTGGCTAGGGACGATGTGTGTACAGCAGAGAGGTTCAGTCTGTGGGTGGTGTGTGGATGGCGGTAAGGGTCAGGCTGGAGTCGGTGTGAGGATGGCGGTGTGGGTCTGGCTGGAGACGGTGTGAGGATGGCGGTGTGGGTCTGGCTAGGGACGATGTGTGTACAGCAGAGAGGTTCAGTCTGTGGGTGGTGTGTGGATGGCGGTAAGGGTCAGGCTGGAGTCGGTGTGAGGATGGCGGTGTGCGTCTGGCTGGAGTCGGTGTGAGGATGGCGGTGTGGGTCTGGCTAGGGACGATGTGTGGACAGCAGTGAGGTTCAGTCTGTGGGTGGTGTGTGGATGGCGGTAAGGGTCAGACTGAGGGTGGTAAATTGATGGCGATGATGGTCAGTCTGCAGGTGGTGTTTGGACAGCATTCAGGGTCAGACTGGGGCAGTGTGTGGACGGTGTTGAGGGTTAGGCTGGGGTCGGTGTGGGGACAGCGGTAATGTTCATGCTGTAGTCGGTGTGTGGATGGCAGTGAGGGTCAGGCTGTGGGCAGTGTGTGTACAGCGGTGAGGTTCAGGCTGTGGGTGGTGTGTGGATGGCGATGAGGGCCAGACTGGACGGTAAGTGGATGGTGGTGAGTGTCAGGCTGGGGGGCGGTGTGAGGAGGGCGGTGAGGGTCAGGCTGGGGGCAGTTTGTAGATGGTGATGAGGCTCAGGATTGGGTGGTGTGTGGATGGTGGTGAGGGTCAGGTTGTGGGCAGTGTGTGGATGGCAGTGAGGGTTAGGCTGGGGGTGGTGAGTGTGCATCGGTGAGGGTCAGGCTTGGGGGCGGTGTGTGGATGGCAGTGAGGGCCAGGCTGGGGCCGGTGAGAGGATGGCAGTGAGGGTCAGGCAGTGGGCGGTGAGAGGGCTTCGGTGAGGGTCAGGCTGAGGGCGCTGTGTGGATGGTGGCGACGGTCAGGCTGATGGCAGTGTGTGTTTGGCAGTGAGGGTCAGGATGTGGACGGTGTGTGGATGGTGATGGGGTTCAGTCTGGGAGTGGTGTGTGGACGATGGTGAGAGTCTGGCTGGGTGTGGTGTGCGGACGGTAATGAGGGACAGGCTCCGGGTGGTATTGAATGGTTGTGAGGGTCAGGCTGGGTGCAGTTTTGGACGGTGTGGGGGGACAGGCTGGGGGCAGTGTGTGGAGGGGCAGTGATGGTCATTCGGTGGTGGTGTTGGACGGCGGTGAGTGCCAGGCTGGGGGTGGTGAATGGACGGCGGTGAGGGAAAGGCTGGAGGTAGTGTGCAGACAGCGGTGATGGTCAGACTGTGGGCAGTGTTGAATGGTGGTGAGGTTCAGGCTGGGATTGGTGTGTGGTCTGCGGTGAGGGTCAGGCAGTGTGCGGGGTATGTACTGCAATTAGGGTCAGGCTGGGGGCGGTGTGTCGATGGCAATGAGGGTCAGGCTGGGGGCAGTTGTTGATGGCAGTGAAGGTCAGACTGGGGTGGTATGTGGACGGTGGTGAGGATCAGGCTGTGGAGGGGTGTGGATGGCGGTGAGAATCTGGCTGGTGACTGTTTGTGGACGGCAGTGAGGGTCAGGCTGGGGGCGGTGTATGCACTGTGGTGAGGGTCAGGCTGAGGCCGTGTGTGTATGGTGGAGAGTGTCAGGCTGGGGGCAGTGTTGGATGCTGGTGAGGGTCAGGCTGGGGGCGGCATGTGGACGGTGGTGAGCGTCAGGCTGGGAGTAGCATGTGAAGGGCACTGAGGGTCAGGCTGGGTGCGGTGAGTGGATGGCAGTGAGGGTCAAGTTGGTGACGGTGTGTGCACTGTAGTGAAGGTCAGGCTGGGGCGGTGAGTGGACAGTGGAGAAGGTCTAGCTGGGGGTGGTATGTGCATGGTGGTGGGGTCAGGATAGGGCAGAGTGTGAATGGCGGTGCGGGTCAAGATTGGGGTGGTATGTGAACGGCAGTGGGGGTCAGGCTGGGGGTGGTGGGTGGACTGCAGTGAGCATCAGGCTGGGGGCGGTCTGTGGATGGTGGTGAGGATCAGGCTGGGGGCGGTGAGTGTGCATCGTTGAGTGTCAGGCTGGGGGAGTTGTGTGGATGGCGGTGAGGGTCAGGCTGGGGACGCTGAGCGGATCGCGGTGATGATCAGGCTGTGGGTGGTGTGTGGACTGCAGTGAGGGTCAAGCAAGTGGCGATATGTGGACGGCCGTGAGGGTCA
The DNA here is from genome assembly GCF_047496795.1 of Chiloscyllium punctatum. Classification (NCBI taxonomy): domain Eukaryota; kingdom Metazoa; phylum Chordata; class Chondrichthyes; order Orectolobiformes; family Hemiscylliidae; genus Chiloscyllium; species Chiloscyllium punctatum. The sequence goes on from NC_092750.1 coordinate 91,260,572, forward strand.
GTCTGTGGGCGGTGTGAAGATGGTGGTGAGGCTCAAGCTCGCAGCGGTGTGTGGATGGTGGTGAGGGTCAGGCTGGCAGCGGTGTGGATGGCAGTGAGGGTCAGGCTGGGGGCGTTGTGTGCACAGAAGTGGGGGTAAGGATGGGGGTGGAATGTGAATGGAGGTGGGGGTCAGGATGGAGGTTGCATGTGAATGGCAGTGGAGGTCAGGCTGCGTGCGGGGTGTGGACGGCGGTGAGGATCTGGCTGGGGATGGTGTGTGGACAGCACTGAGGGTCAGGCTGGGGGCGGTGTGTGCACTGTGGTGACGATCAGGCTGAGGGGGTTGTTTGGATGGTGGGGAGGGTCAGGCTGTGGGCAGTGAGTGGGCGTCGGTGGGGGTCAGGCTGGGGATGGTGTGTGGACGGTGGTGAGGATCAGGCTTACAACGGTGTGTGTGGATGGTGGTGACGGTCAGGCAGGGGGCGGCGTGTGTACTGCGGTGAGGGTCAGGCTGGGGGCGGTGTGTGGATGGTGGTGAGGGTCAAGCTGGCAGTGTTGTAAGGATATAGGTGTGGATAAAGATGGGGGCAGTGTGTGAACTGTAATGGGGACAAGATGGGGGCGGCATGTGAACTGTAGTGGGGGTCAGGCTGTCAGCGGGGTATGGACGGCGTTGAGGACCTGGCTGTCGACTGTGTGTCAATGGTGCTGAGGGTCAGGATAGGGACGGTGTGTGGACGGCGTTGAGGATCACTTCGGGGGCGGTGTGTGGACGGTGGTGAGGGTGAGGTTGCAGGTGTTGTGTGTATGGCGGTGACGGTCAAGCTGGGCGTGGTGTGTGGATGGTGCTGAGAGTCAGGATGGGTGCTGTGTGTGGACGGTGGTGAGGGTCAGGCTGGGTGTGGTGTGTGGGCGGCGGTGGGAGTGAGTCTGGTTGATGTGTGTGGATGGCAGTGAGTTACAAGCTAGGGGCGGTATTGAATGGTTGTGAGGGTCGGGCTGGGGATGGTGTGTGAATGGCGGTGGGGGTCAGTCTGGGCTCGGTTTGTGGTCTGCGGTGAGGGTCAGGCTGGGTGTGGTGTATGGATGGCAGTGAGGGTCAGGCTTGTGGCTGTGTGTGGACTGCTGTGGGAGTCAGGCTGTGGGTGGTGTGTGGATAGTGGTGAGGGTTAGGCTGAGGGCGGTTTGTGGATGGCAGTGAGGGTCAGGCTGGGAGCAGTGAGTGGGCGTCAGTGTGGGTCAGGCTGGGGATGATGCGTGGACATTGGTGAGGGTCAAGCTGAGGGCAATGTGTGGACAGCAGTGAGTGTCAGGCTGGGGGCGGTGTGTGGATGGCAGTGAGGGTCAGGCTGGGGGTGGTGTGTGGATGGCAGTGAGGGTCAGGCTGGGGGCGATGAGTGGATGGCAGTGAGGATCAAGCTGGCGACAGTGTGTGGACGGTAGTGAGGGTCAGGCTGGGGGCGCTGAGTGTACGGCAGAGAGGATCAAAATGGGGGCAGTGTGTGCATGGAGGTGGGGGTCAGGATGTGGGCGGTGTGTGAATGGCGGTGCAGATCAGGATTGGGGTGGTATGTGAATGACTGTGGGGGTCAGGCTGGGGGTGGTGTGAAGATCGTGATGGGGCTCAAGCTGGCAGTGGTGTGTGGATGGTGATGAGGGTCAGGCCGGGGGCTGTGTGTGGACGGCAGTGACGATTATGATGGGGGCGTTGTGTGCACGGTGGTGGGGGTAAGTATTGGGGTGGAATGTGAACGGCGGAGGGGTTCAGGATGAAGGTGGCATGTGAATGGCAGTGGAGGTCAGGCTGGGTGCGGGGTGTGGACGGCAGTGAGGATCTGGCTGGGGACGGTGTGTGGATGATCCTGAGGGTCCGGCTGGGGGCAGTGTGTCCACCATGGTGAGGGTCAGGCTGAGGGTGGTGTGTGGATGACGGGGAGGGTCAGCCTGGGGGCAGTGAGTGGGCGTCGGTGGGGGTCAGGCTGGGGGTGCTGTTGGACCGTGATGAGGGTCAGGCTGGGGATGGTGTGTGGACAGTGGTGAGGATCAGGCTTACAACGGTGTGTGTGGATGGTGGTGGGTGTCAGGCTGGGGGCGGCGTGTGTACTGCAGTGAGGGTCAGAGTGGGGCCGGTGTGTGGATGGTTGTGATGGTCAGGCTGGACACAGTATGAAGACAGCGGTAATGGTCAAGCTGGTGGCGGTGTGTGGATGGTAGTGAGGGTCAAGCTGGGAGCATTGTGAGGATGGAGGTGTGGATAAAATGGGGTGGTGTGTGGACTGTGATGCGGTCAGGATGGGGGCGGTATGTGAACGTTAATGGGGGTCAGGCTGGGGGCGGGGTGAGGACGGCAGTGAGGAGCTGGCTGGCGACTGTGTGCGGACGGCACTGAGGGTCAGGATGGGGACAGTGTGTAGACGGCATTGTGGGTCAAGCTGGAGGCTGTGTGTGGACGGCAGTGAGGGTCAGGCTAGGGGTGTTGTGTGCACAGTGGTCGGGGTCAGGATGTGGGCAGTATGTGATTAGCGGTGGGGGTCAGGATGGGGGTGGTATGTGAATGGCAGTAGGGGTCAGACTGGGGGTGGGTTGTGGATGGCGGTGAGGATCTAGCTGGGGATGGCGCTGAGGGTCAGGCTGGGGGTGGTGTGTGCACTGCGGTGAGGGTCAGGCTGGGGACAGTTAGTGGGCGTCAGTGAGGGTCAAGCTGGGGGCAGTGTTGGAGGGCGGTGAGGGTCAGGCTGGGGATGGTGTGTGGATGGCGTGAGGGTTAGGCTGGGCCAGTTGTGGATGGCAGTGACGGTCAGGTTGGGGGAAATGTGTGGATGGCAGTGAGGGTCCGGCTGGGGCCAGGGAGTGGATGGCAGGGTGGATCAAGCTGGCGACAGTGTGTGGACAGTAGTGAGGGTCAGGCTGGGGGTGGTGAGTGGACAGCGGAGGGGGTCAAGCTGGGGGCAGTATGTGCACGCCATTGGGGGTCAGCATGGGGGCAGTGTGCGAATGGTGGTGCGGCTCAGGCTCTGGCCGGGGTGTGGATGGCGGTGAGGGTCAGGCTGGGGACAGTGAATGTCAGGCTGGGGGCAGTATGTGCACGGCGGTGGGGGTCAGGATGGGGCGGTTTGTGAATGGTGGTGAGGTTCAGGCTGGGGATGGTTTGTGAATGGCAGTGGGGGTCAGGCTGGGGGCGGTGTATGTATGGTAGTGAGAGTCAGGCTGGGTGTGGTGTGTGGATGGCAGTGAGGGACAGGCAAGGGTTAACATTGAATGGTTGTGAGGGTCAGGCTGGATGCAGATTTGGACGATGATGAGGGTCAAGCTGGGGTGGTGTGGGGACGGTGTTGAGGGTCAGGCTCGGGCTGGTGTGTGGATGGCGGTGAAGGTCAAGCTGGGGGCAGTATATGCACGGTGGTGGGGGTCAGGATGGGGGCGGTGTGTGAATGGTGAGTGTCAAGCTGGCGAAGTTGTTTGGAAAGCGGTGAGGGTCAGGTTGTGGGCGGTGAGTGGATGGCAGTGAAGGTCAGGCTGGGGGCAATGTGTGGATGGCAGTGAGGAACAGGCTGGGGGCAGTGAGTGGGCGTTGGTGAGGGTCAGACTGTGGGCGCTGCGTGGGCATCGGTGAGGGTCAGGGTGGGGATGGTGTGTGGACAGCGGTGAGGGTCAGGCTGGGGGCGATGTTGGAAGGTGGTGAGGATCAGGCTGGGTGTGGGTGTTTCGATGGCAAAGAGGATCAGGCTGGGGGCGGTGTGTAGATGGCAGTGAGCGTCAGGCTGTGGGTGGTGAGTGGGCGTCTGTGAGTGTCAGGCTGGGGAAGGTGCGTGGATGGCAGTGAGGATCAGGCTGGTGATAGTTTGTGGATGACGGCTGAGGATCAGGCTGGATGCAGTGTGTGGACAGTGGTGAGGATCAGGCTGGGTGCGGTGTTTCGACAGCAGTGAGGGACACGCTGGTGTGGTGTTTTGATGGCAGTGAGGGTCACGCTTGCGGTGGTGTGTGGATGGCAGTGAGGGCCAGGCTTGTTGCGGTATAAGACGGCGGTGAGGGTCAAGCTGGCGGTGTTGAGTGGATGGCGGTGAGGGTCAGGCTGGGGGCAGTGTGAAGATGGCGGTAAGGGTCAGGCTGGGGGGCGGTCTGTGGACTGCAGTGAGGGTCAGTCTGGAGGTGGTGTGTGGATGGCTATGAGGGTCAGGCTGGGGGCGGTATGTGGGCAGCAGTGAGGGTCAGGCTGGAGGCGGTGAGTGGACGGCAGTGCGTGTCAAGCTGGTGAAGGTGTTTGGACGGCAGTGAGGGTCAGGATGTGGACGGTGACTGGATGGGGCTGATGGTCAGTCTGAGGGCGGTGTGTGGACGGCGGTGAGGGTCAGGCTAGGGGCGGTGTGTGGATGGTGGTGAGGGTCAGGCTAGGGGCGGTGTGTGGATGGTCGTAGGAGTCAGGCTCAGGGTGGTGTTTGGGGTTCAGTGAGGGTCAGGCTGGGTGCGGTGTTGGAATGTTGTGAGGGTCAGGCTAGTTGCTATGTGTGGACGCTGGTGACGGTCAGGCTGGTGACGGTGTCAGTCGGTGGTGGGCGTCAGGCTGGGGGCGGGAGTGGGCGTCGGTGTGGTTCAGGTTGGGGAAAGTGTCAGAACGGCGGTGAGGATCAGGCTGGCGATGTTCTGTGGACAGAAGTTTGGGTCAGGCTGGGGGTGGTGTGTGCACTGCGGTGAGGGCCAGGCTGTGGGCGATGTGTGGATGGCGGTGTGTGGATGGCGGTGAAGGTCAGACTGGGGGCCGTGCTGTACGGTGGTGGGGGGAAGTCTCGAGGTGGTGTGTGGGGGCAGTGATGGTCAGGCTGGGGGCAGTGTTGGATGGTGGTGAGGGTCAGGCCAGGTGCAGTGTGTGGACGCTGGTGAGGGTCAGGCTGGGGGCGGTGTTGGACGGTGGTGGGGGTCAGGCTGGGGGCGGGAGTGGGCGTCGGTGAGGGTCAGGCTCGGGGTGGTTAGTGTATGGCGGTGAGGGTTCGGATGGGTGCGGTGTTGGATGGCGGTGAGGGTCAAGCTGTGGGCGGTCTGTGGACGGCGGGGGTGGTTCATACATAATGGGGTTTGTACATAATTTACGAAAGTTAAAACATAGGAAAACAAAAGGAGGATGAAGCTCCCAGAGATGATGAGGAGCAAAATCACAGATTTTCTTCTGCTCTGCATCTTTGGGTCTCTATGTTGTAGATACTGCACAGAATGCAGTTTTGTTGCCCACCATCATTACTGCTGGGACACCTTGTGCAGTATCTGCAGGTACAGAATGAGGGAAGAGTTCAGACAGACCAGCCAAGAGAAAGTCCTATAGCAAATTTGTGACAAGTAGCGTAAACATTTGTTCCAGGAGAAGAACTACACCAATATCTCTCACTGTCAATTTAAATTACATTCCCTACAGTATGGAAACAGTCTCTTCAGCCCAACAAGTCCACAACGACCGCTGAAAAATAATCCACTCGGACCCATTCCCCTACCGTATATTTATCCCTGACAATGCACGCGATTTAGAATGGCCAATTCATCTAACCTGCATTTGGCCTGTAGGGTGAAACTCATGCAGACACGGGGAGAATGTGCAAACTCCACACAGACAGCCACCCAAGGCTGGAAATGAACCCGTGTTCCCTTGTGCTATGAGGTAGCAGTGCTGACCACTGAGCTACCGTCCACCCCAACTGCAGCAGCTCACTAATTCTCGTTTAATGGCAGCTGCAAGGGCACTCTCAAATTATCCCAAGTGACAAAGTTAGGATGACGTCCAAATTAACGGAATTATATAAAACATTTATTTGGATGGCTTATCATATCTTCCTCCCACATAATGTGCAGATAGAGGGGACATTGACAGGGACACTCTTAAGTAAATGTGAAGGATAAGGCCATGCCATCACATGCCCATAGCCTGTCATCCATGAATTCGGCTCCTCTCACATCAAGCTGTGTTGCTAACTGCATTCACCTTGATATATCTCGGGATACTGGTGGTTATGATTGCAGTTTGGAAAAAGCACATATCCCAACACATGGGTATGATCCTAATGAATGCAGACCAGGGGCTATAAGGTAGATGGAACGCCGAGTGTTATCACTTTATTCTTATCCATTGATGGGATGTGGGCATCACTGGCTGGGCCAGCAATTATTACTCTTCCCTCGTTGCCCCTTTGGGAAGGATGGAGAATGACAATAAGAGTGATATCAGTGATACCTCCATTGTTGGAAGCCCATTTGTCCACTCAGTCCCCTTCCTCCAGGTAAGGACTTCATGTGCCTCCGGAACTTGGGCAATTAGGGAGCAGGACTATATGCTGACCTCGGCAGTAATGCACACATTCAGTGTGCAAGAAGGATCACATTTGAATCAGTGAGTGAAATGTTCTTGTTTAAAGAGGGCAGCTCCTACTCTGGAGGACAGAAGAACAGCTCTGAGATATATTTTCACACATGGAGTAAACTCGCTCGATGCAGCATTGATTCAAATCATTTGTGATCTTGTGGTGGGGCTCATGGTATTTGAGTGGGCAGCATTATTGATGGGAGAGTCCAGATTGTGTTTTTTTGTTATTTCATTATGATGTACTGAACAGCAACAATCCTTCATAATTGGGATTAAACTTGTTATTGCAATTAGTTTGTTCATTGTCAGAGTTTTGACACAAAGCTGAGCAAAGCTGTCGTGTCAATCTCCCAAAGGAACTTTCAGACAGTATAAGGCAGCATCTCTGGGAATGCATCAGACCAGAGTTTCAAACAAGGAGCTTGTCAGCTGCCTGAAGGGACAAATCACCTCACGTGGAAAAATGCATCCACCAACTCAGCAGGTGGAGAAGATATTCGGCACCATCCTTGCTATTATTGGCGTTCCTGGTGTGGCATAAAGACATTTGGTCTTAGTTTAATCTGCTGCTGCTCTGCTCTCTGGTTTTACCTTTTGAACAACAACGTCGCCATCTCATTGACTGGTCAGCCATATCCAGGCCCCAGAACAGTGATAACAATCCAGTGAGCAGCATGTATGGTACAATTTTCCATTGACAGAGACTCCCAAAGTCACTGCTGCTGCAGAATGTCCTGATTTGAGTATTCTGTCATCTGTTCTGGTTTCATATGGTCTGAAGGTATGAAGAGAGATCATGCAACTTAGTTCTGAAGAAGGGTCGCTGGACTTGAAACATTTACTCGACTTTCTCTCTCACAGACGCTTGCCAGACCTGCTGAACAATTTGTTTCTTTTTTATAAACAAACGAAGCCTGTGTTCGCAAGAATCTTGAAGGTTAAGGAATGATCTGAGTGAAGTCCTCCAAGACATTAACAGAAAAAATGAGAACTTTTTTGAAAACAAAAGAACTGAAGGATACACGTATTTTGATTTGTAAAGCTACATTCATCTACCATGCCTCCCAGAAATGTTCTCGTTCTCACAGTCTCTGGTTAGAGAATTCAAGTCTTGACAGATTGCCATCCTGGCCTCTGTACGTTGAGGTGTTTGTCATGTACAGATATGCAGATTCACCATGCAAGTGTCACCAGAGTGCAAACAGTCACTTGCTGTCACTAAGGGAGCCCTGAATGCTCTATTATACTGCACTTAATCATAGAGATGTACAGCATGGAAACAAGCCCTTCGGTCCAACTCACTCATGCCAACCAGATATCCTAACCTAATCTCGTCTCATTTGCCAGCACTTGGCCCGTATCCCTCTAAACCTTACTATTTATATACCCGTCCAGATGCCTTATAAATTCTGTCAGTGTACCAATATCCACCATATCCTTTGGTAGCTCATTCCATACACACACCATCCTCTATGCCAAAAAGTTGTCTCCTTATGTCCATTTTATATCTTTCCCTCTCACTCTATGCATATGCGCTCCAATTTGGGACTCTCTCACCCCAGGGAAAATACTTTGTACTATCCATGCCCCTCATGATTTTATGAAACTTGTGAAGCCTCAGACACTCCTGGGAAAACAACACTAGCCTATTTTAGCCTCTCCTTATAGCTCAAATCTTCCACCCTGGCAATATCTTTGTAAATGTTTTCTGAACCCTTTCAAGATTCACAACATTCTTCGATAGGAAGGAGGCCAGGATTGCATGTGGCCTAACGAATGTCCTGTACGTCCACAACATGACCTCCTAATTCCTATACTCAATCCACTGACCAATAAAGGAAAGCATACCAAATGCCTTCTTCACGATCCTATCTGCCTGCAACTCTACTTACAAAGAACTATGAACTTGCACTCCAATGTTTCTTTGTTCAGCAACACACCCTTACCATTAAGTGGATATGACATGCTCTGATTTGCTTTTCCAAAATGCAGCACCTCGTATTTATCTAAAGTAAACTCCAACTGCCACTCCTCAGCCCATTGACCCATCTGATCAAGATCCCATTGTGCTCTGAGGTAACCTTCTTCACTGTCCAATGCAACTCCAATTTTGTTGCCATCTGCAAACATACTAACTATACCTCCTACGTTTGCATCCAAATCATTTATATAAATGATGAAAAGCAGTAGACTCAACACCGATCCTTGGAGCACATCATTGGGCATAGGCCTCCATTCTAAAACGCAAACTTACATCATCACCTCTGCCTTTGAGCTAATTCAAATGGCTAATGCTGTCTGTATTCCATTTGATCTAAGCTTGCTAACCAGTATCCCGTAGGGAACCTTGTCAAACACCAGTATCCCATGGGGAACCTTGTCAAACACAAAGTCCATACCGATCCCGTTCACCGCTCTGCCCTCATCAATCCATATTGTTACTTCTTCAGAAAAATCACTCAATTTCGTGTGACATGATTTTCCACACACCAAACCATTGCTACTTTAAAATTAATCAAACTTTGGTCACTGGCCCCAAAGTGCTCCCCCACTGACACCTCAGTCACCTGTCCTCAGTCTGTTACTATTGTGATAGGCTGCTTCATTGTGTGAATTTGAATTAAAATGAGAAAAACCTGAACTACTGGACGCTGCTCCACCATCAGTTAGCTAGTGGGGCAGGATCACAGGACACTGAACTCATAGTAAATTCTGTGTTCCATGATCTTGCCCCACTAACTACTCAATGAAGCTCTCGAAAGCGAGTGTGCACCCAAACAAATCCGTTGGACTATAACCAGGTGTTGTGTGATGTTTAACTTTGGCCAGTCCAACACTGACACATCTATGTCCTCATAGAATCCCTACAGTGTGGAAACAGGCTGTTCTACCTAATAAGTACACACCAAGTGAATTTGATTGATTCATGCATGGATTTCAGTGAAGGGACATTTCAGCACCTTCTTCAGTTGCTGCCTGCACTCTGTCAGGATTATGGCAAAAATGCCATGCAGCAACTGAGAAACTGCATCATGAATCCCACTTCCAGCACAATTCATGTCGATACATGGACGAAGAACCTATCACAAGCATTTGGCTCCATATTGAATACATTGTTAACACTAACAGTAACAAGATGGATTTACTTCAGCTTTGCATTTCGGTGTCCCTGTGAGACTCTCCACTGGTCTCTTGCAGGCTCTGCTGGTCATTAACATGTTTCCGATGATGAAAACATTGAAAAGCAGAATCAGGGGAAATTGGAAAGTCAGGGTTAGACTGTGGTGGAAGAACTCAATTATGATCCAGACTCGAGTAATAAACACCGATTGTTACATCACAAAACCAGAGGGCGTTATCCAGCCAATACCGAGCTCGGAGCATAAAATACCAGAGGATGTTCTTTCAACAGAGCAGCACAGTCGGTGCTTCCAGAACAGTTTTCTAACTGCAATATTGAATTTTCAGCTTCTGGCAACAAATGGCCACAAATCAATCGAAGCTGAAAGTGATGGCAAACCAGACAGGACCGTCCGACTTATATAAAGCAGTACAGCATAGATATTACACATGGGGATGCCCAACAGGAGACTGTCGTGTTCTCAATAAACAATCGGAACGTGTCTCAATATCAGGTTGAGGATTACGACCAGTAGACGTGCCACTACAATAGCCACCAGGTAACAGGTATCACATCGAGACAATCCACATTCTTTATCAAGCAGCATGAAGATCATTACTACATTTACTGTGAGGAAGGCAAGGAAACAAATTATGCATTAATTTGGAGGTAAGGTTACAGTACCTTAATGATTAGTACTGCTGCCTCACAGTGCCAGGGACGTGGGTTTGATTCCAGTCTGGGTCAACAGTCTGTGTGGAGCTTGCATATTCTCCCTGTGTCTGCATGGGTTTCGACTCTGCACTCCAGTCCAAAATGTGCAGGTTAGATGATTCACCATGGTACATTTGTCGCAGAGTGACCAGGACTGTGCAGGTTCATTGGATTAGCTTTGCGAAATGCAGGGATAGGGAGGGGATGCTGAGTCTGAGGTCAGTGCAGACTTGAGGGGCAACGTGGCATCTTGTGCACCGTAAGGATTCTATTCTGTATTTCTATGCCTCACAGCACTCTGAGAAAAGGAGAAAAATCTCTTCATTTCTGTAACCAATCAAAGTTGCCTTATTTCAGATTTTTTATAAAAGTGCCCTCCAGCTCTCGTCTCAATTTTAATGTTTCTTGCAAGGAGTCAACCATGAAGGAAGCATTGCTGCAGCTGTTACCAGTTTTACTGAGATCACAACTGGTGCACTTTATGAGGCTTTATTTTATCTCCTTCCCTCAGAAAGAATTTAATTACCTGAGAAGCTGTATGGACACAGCTCACTCAATTGATTCCTGGGATGACGAGTTCATCCTATGTGGGAATGTTACGCAGTTTGGACGTATAACCTTTGAAGTTCCGCAGTAATAGATATGACCATATTGAGACATAAGTGCCCCGAGAATAATTGACAGGGTGGATGCTGAGAGGATGGCTCCCCACGTGCAGGTGTGTCGAGCTAGGGGAACTGTAGAATGTTTGAAAATGTGGCCTTCTCCATCTCAGACTGAGATAAGGATGCATCTGATAATGTGTTGCTCAGAGAGCAGTGAAGGCTGAATTTGATAGATATTTGATCAACTAGACAGCCGGTGCTTATGTGGGTCAGGTTTGAGGGGGTTGAATGGTTTACGTCTGTTCTTATTTGTTGTGCATCATGTCACAAATAGGAGGTGATTTGGTGCAAGGACAATCACTTTAAATGTAAGGGTGTTCCCATTTTAGATCGAGATGAGGATGTTCCTTTGTCCTGAGGGATATGCTAACTGTGGCATTCTCATCTGCAGGGAGCAGTGAAGATATTCAAGGCTAATCTCAGTAGCTCCATGATGTTTAAGCAATCCCATGTTTTTTTGGGAACAGAGATGGATAGGAAGTTCAGTCACAATCAGATCAGCTCTGATCTGTCTGAGTGGTGTAGCAGGGACCGAATGGCAAACTGGTACTCCTACCTCCCGCGTAATGTCACGCAACACGACTCTCAGTCAATTCCTCAAGGATATTACTGTCGCACAGGTATGCCCCATTCAGCCCCTCTAAAGAGTTGCATAGGAATTTGCATTCAGCACTTACAGTTTACTGCACAGTGAACCAAAGAGCTGATGCAACTCTATTAAACAGCTGTAGAGGAAAGAGAGAAGAAAGAACAAAGAACAGCACAGCACAGAAACAGGCCCTTTGGCCCACTAAGACTGTGCTCACACTTGACGCCTTTCCAAATGAAAAATCTTTTATCTTTTCATGTCCATATCCCTTGTTTCGCTACCTATTCAAGAAGTTGCTATTGCATCCACCTCCACCATTACCTTAGGAAGCACATTCCAGGCACTTATCAGCATCTGTGTCAAAAAGCTGTCTCACGTCTGCTTTAAACTTTCCCTTCTTACCTTAAAACAATGTCCCCTTGTAATTGAGATTAGTATCCTGGGGAAAAGGTTCTGACTATCCAGTCTGTCCATGTCTCTCAGAAGTTTTTCAACTTCTTTCAAGTCACCCCCTCATCAGTGTTCAAGTGAAAACACAAGTTTTTTTTCCAATTTCTCCTCATTGCCAATACCTTCCAAACCAGCCAACATGCTGGTAAACCAAAGTCTCCACATCTTTCTGATAGTGTGGTGATCAGAACTATACACAACATTCACACAAAGTACACAAGACTCCTCAGGCCTCTTCGTATTGTTGATTCCATAATTCTTAGCCCTGAATTGAATGGTCTGCTTGGTGATTCTAGTGGACAACAAAGAGGCAGAGACATTTGTCAGTGTCTGGAATCATGATGTCAGATTTGGAAAGGATGGTGGATATCCTTCCCCAACAGGGATGAACCTGAACTTCTACAACAATGGGTTGTTGCTATTACTGACTGTAATTGAATTCAAAAACCACCAGCTGTTCTGGGGGGGTGGGGGTGGGGTGGGCGGTGGAGGGAGGAGGTGAAATGGGGGCATTTGATCCCACAGTAAAAGCCTGGTACTCTGATTGCAAGTGTAGTGACATTATCAAAATCCCACTAACTCTCCTGAAGTCAGCACCTTTCAGGGACAACACTTCACATTTCTGGTCAATTTATTTGTGGCTGGAAGAGAATAGGAATAGTTGAATTTGGAAGAAGCAAAGGTGCAGATGATGGTTTATTCAGCTGCTAGTCTGAGACAAAATGGGAGGCTTGAGGTATTGTGGACTTGGTCGTGAACAGCATTGGTGCTGGAGAGAATAGGGACATAGCTATTAGCTTAGATCCGAAGTGCTTTTTGGAGTTATAAGCAGTTTGATTCCACTTCAGATATTGGCATTAAAATGGTCTAGTAAGGAATTGAGTTTGTGGACAGAATTCATGTCAACGGCTTCCTTTTTTATTCTTTAAATTATGAGGACAGTAAGTTAGTACAACAAGGTTTAGTGAATTCATAGTCAGATTGAAAGACTTACCAGGAATAATAGTGGGCAGAGGATAGAAATCAGCTTGAATCAGCAAAGCAGACTTAAGATCCACCCAATCTTGAGGAAGATTGTAAAGACCCAAATGTAAGCCCCTGGTCAGTATTGGAACATTCCGGTCTATTGTTCCCATATTCTGGTCCATTGTTGGAATATTTCAGTGCATTGTTCTCAGACTCTGATCTCTTATCTCCTTCATTCTTGAACTGGTCAGTGTTGAAGGTGAAGTTCCTACTGATACTATGTGATAATATTGTAAGAGTCCCTTATTAATAGGAATTAAATCTGTTCGTGAAATAATTTGATGCATGGAGACTGACATTAACTACAATTACTGAACGAGCAGTAATTTAAAACCAATTTATTTTATACCGCGGTAAATTAATACATTTGCTCAGTCTGGATGGGATGTCTCTGCGTTTCTGAGGAATGGACACAACAGCAAAGTGACTATTCTTAATTATTTAATGCTCCATAGATATGGAGGTGCGGTCAGAGGACTGAAGAGTTTTCAATTACCATATCTTTACATAACAGAAGAGACAAACCCTGTAATAAAGTACAGTCAATATAATATAATTAAAATATTGAGGATACTTCCACATTCTACCATTTGGGGAGAATAAGTTGTTCCTCAGAAACATTGGATTCACAAAAAGCAACTAGAATAGAGATGCAAATGGAAAACACATGCTATAGACAAGAAAGATAAGTTCATTAAGTTAGTATCAGAGCAGGTCAATGAAGATTTCCCTGTAGATTTTCTCAACTACAATACAATCAAGAGTAATTTAATAGACACTTTCAGAAAGCTGAGTTAGAAGAAGAGGAGTGTAAATATTCCACAACAATGTCTGACAAAGATAGTTACACATGGTATCAGATTTAAAGAAAAAACATGCTTTCTCTTGAGCTCAGTTAAAATTGATGCCTCATTCACTAAACAACTCCACGTCCTCAAGTGCTTATCCTCTTTAAGATGGTCCTCAACGCATTGGCTACTGCACTGGCATCCTGTTTAGACGTAAAGAATGTTTCCACCCATTTGGAAAGCATATCAACTATCACCAGACAATACCTTTTCCCTTCATTGGGCGTTAGTTCAGTGAAATCCATCTGTAAATGTTCAAAGGGTTTTTTGGGTTGGGGGTGTGCTGACTCATTTGTATTCCCCTCCCGACATTATTAGTAGCACAGATAACACAACGCTCACAATAATTCTCGGAGTAATGAATAAATCCCTTAGTGCCCCAGTGTGCCAAAATACTGTCGTACGCCCACCCTTTGGACACATGGTCCTTACCGTGTGTCAGTTTGGCATAGAATGGAAATAATGATGGTGGTAGACAGGGTTTCCCATTGGGACCACACCATACTCCTTCCCTCACACTGCATCCTGCTTTCGTCCACTCACGCTTTTATTCCGGTGTGGCCTGTGACGGTAACTCCCGTATATCTGCTGTTGGGGTACACATTTTTTGTCATACACATGTCAAACTGCTCAGTTAGCAGCTGCTGGGCTACTGTTCTTGCTGCTGAGTCTGCCCTTGCATTGCCTTGAGAAATAAAACCATCATTTTTTGAGTGGGCTTCACAGCAACACACAGTGCTTGATTTAGGCAACAGGGCCGCTTCCAGGTGGTCGGAAATCAGGTCACATTGTTTGATGGGTTTTCTGATGGATGTCAAGAAGCCCCTGTGTTTCCACAGGCTTCCAAAATCATGTACAACCCCAAAGGCATATCTGCTATCGGTGTAAATATTCACTGTCCTTCCCTCAGCCAATTTGCAGACCTCATTCAAGGCAATCAGCTCCATTGCTGGCGCTGACAGATGAGAAGGGAGTGACCCCACTTTGACGACCTTGTAGATAGTCACTGCAGCATACCCAACACAATTCTGGCCTGTCCCCTTGCTCCTGAATGCTGACCCATTCACAAAAAACTCCATATATGGATTCTGAATTGGTGAATCCTGAAAATCTGGTCGAGGGCTTCAATTTTCATTAGTTACAGCAACACAATCGGGTGGGTCTCCGTCTCCTTCTGTGGGGAGAAGGCTAGCAGGGTTAAGGGCGTTACATCGCTTTATTGTAATGTTAGGCGTCTCCAATAACACAATATTGTATTGGAGCCAACGTGCTGCTGACATGTGTGCGGTCCTTTGCTCGGAAAGCAGTCAGGATACTGCATGTGGGACCAGAAGGGTTAATTCACCACAGCGGACTATATCCCTGGATGCTCCAACAGCCTTTTCAGCTGCAGCCACAGCTCACAGGCATTGAGACAATCCTGCTGCTACGGGGTCAAGTTTAGCTGAAAAATATGCTCCCGGTCTCAATCTTCCCCCATGATCCTGCAACAGCGCAGGTGTCATGCAGCCACACTTCTCATCTACAGTTTGGACAAAAGGCTGGTTTGGGTTCAGAATTCGCAGTGTAGGTGTAGTTTGGAGCGCCCTTTTTAATTCAACAAAGGCACCCTCGACCTCTGGGGTCCACTGTAATGGATTCTGCTTCTGCAACCCTGTTCCATGGACTATGTCACTTAGGGGAACCTCAAGGGTTGCGTAATGAGGGATGAACGTTCTACAGTAGGAGCACATGCCAAAAAAGAATAGCAATTTTCTCTTCGTGCGAGGCTTTGGAAATTGCTGGATTGCTTGAACTCTTTCTTGACCAATAGCCTTCCCTTGTTCAGATATTAGGTGACCTAAGAACTTCACCTGTTGTTGCACAAATTGTAGCTGTGCGAGACTGGCTTTGTGCCCTTCCCGTGCTATATGGCAGAGCAACGCAAGGGTCTCCTTCCACATTGTTCCTTTCTTGGTGCCGCTTTCAAGCAATCATCTCCATACTGCAGAAGCACTGATTCCGCGGTTTGAACAAGAGCCTCCAGACTCCTGCGCAGAGCCACATTATATATGGTGGGGACTCACAGTAACCTCGCATGAATGTATATGATTTCCCTTCGATTGAAACAGTGAACCAGAATTGACTATCTGGGTGCACCGGTACACTAAAGATGGCATTTGCTAAGTCCACACAAAGAACCATTTCCTGTCCGGTGGAATTTGAGACAATATAATATAGGGATTGGGGACATTTGGGGAACGTGGAACAACAGCGTCATTGACAGCCTGCAGGTCTTGAACAAACCTCCATTCCTCCGGTTCACCGGGAATGTTTGTCTTTTTGTCTGGATAAATGGGAGTTCTCACCGGTGAGTTTTCCCAGGGGATTATCACTCCAGCCTTTCGGAGGGATTCAAAGACTGCATTAATTCCTTCGATGGCTTCGGGTTTTAACAGGTATTGTGCTCTGCAAGGACGATACTCAAACTTCGGAGTTGCCATTTTGGGCTCACAGCCCCATATGAGCCCCATACCATGTTTGCCCTTTGTCCACAACTCAGTAGGGACCATTTTTAATCTTGGGTTTGAGACTTCTATCTTAGAGAAACGCCAGGCTATCCCCTTAGGCTTCTCAGGGCTAGCGGGCATTACCTGGACTGTCCTATCTGCCTGAGTTAGCCAATTAGTTTCTTCTTATATGTCCGCATATCTGCATTGAACCAGATACCCACATCGTCCCTGAAGACAAACATTTCATTCTTTGTGCCTTTAGCACCCATGCTCCCAAATCCTGCCACCTGTCACTGGACGCCTTCACCAGTGACACGTGAGAGCAGAGCCTTCCACATCAAAAAAAAGGTCTACTTGCTGTTACAGATACTTTAGATAAGTTCACACTGACTGCACATCTGTGATCACTCCAATGAAATTCACACAATAACAACTGATCTGGTTTAACCAATCTCCTGAACCAATCCTTCTCATATGGTTCATCAGGACCATCATGGTGTATGTGTGCTGTGCAGTGTAGCATGTCTCCAGCAAGAAAATCGATGTTAATAGGATTAACATAGTTACTTGCTTCCAGGGTGAGTGAATCGCTCACTGAACTTATCGCTCTTTGGATAAATCGCCACTCATAGACATACATCAGGGGTCGTGGGTCATATTTTACAGCCTGCACTGGGTAAATCATTCCTTTGAATTATCTGCAAGCTCGTCGGAGTACTAACCAAATCCAATCCCAGTCTCTGTATGAGATCCCGGCCCATCAAATTTAAAGGACAAAATTCCGATAACAAGAAGGAGACTTGGAATGTTTCCCTTTTACTAGTTTTTCTTAGTAGAGGTGCAGAAAATCTCTCCCGCACCATGACTCCTGATGGCCCCATTGTGTTCAGGAACCTGTCACTCATCTTTATTTGTGTCGATTGTCTAAACGGGCCGAATGTAAGGACTGAGTATGTTGCCCCTGTATCTACCAAAAAGGGAACTGATGTACCTTCCACATATAACATAGAGGTGGGCATCGACTTATATATCATTGTGATATTGGACGTACCGCCCACACTTCGCAATCTCAGTGCTGAACATTGAGGTGTGATATGTCTCAGTGCGCAAAAGGTTAGTGGAAGAGATTAGTATAAGCGAGTCTTCGTTGCCAAGCGTAAAGGAAAGAGGCTTACCTGTACCTTGTGGGCTGCCCACCTCCACCTCAGCCTTCCCCTGTCAGTCACCCTTCTGTCCTGCCTCCAGGCCGAGTGAGGCTGTCTGAGTGGGCACTGTCTCACCCATTGCTCTACAAACAAAGCACCCACCAGATCTACCTCTGCTAGCACCTCTTTTGTGACCTCTTCCTCTTCCACGACCTCCTCCTCTGTCTCTGTCTCTTCCTGCAGCACCTCCCTCCAATGGTTGGGTGACCATTTGCATCATAGAAAGCTGAGCTTTATGTGCTTGCTGTTCCATCCTTAGTTTCCACTTAACCTTCTCTTGGGTAAGCAATATTTCAGCATATATCGCATGCTGTTCTATCAAATTCAGCTTTCCAGTGTCTGAGGTAATACATGTGTTGTGCAGTGTTGTGTAGGAATCAGTCAGGGAGGGGGAGATTGCAGTGTTGGGTAGGGATCAGTCAGGGAGGGGGTGATTGCAGTGTTGGGTAGGGATCAGTCAGGGAGGGGGTGAGTGCAGTGTTGGTTCGGGAACTGTCAGGGAGGGGGTGAGATTGCAGTGTTGGCTAGGGATCAGTCAGGGAGGGGGAGAGTGCAGAGTTGTGTCGGGATAGAGGGAAATCAGGAGGGCAAAAAGAGGACATGAGTTTGCTTTGACAAATCGGGTTAAGGAGAATCCAAAGGAATTTTACAAATGCATAACGGCAAAGGATTACTGGGGAGAGTATAGGACCCTTCAATGATCAAGACAGCCTGCACGTGGAGCTGCAGGAGATGGGGGAGAAACTGAACAAGTATTTCCTGTAGAGAAGGACATGGAAGATATAGAATAGAATGATGGTTTGGGAAACAGCATTGGGAAATAGATGATGTCCTCTTGCAAAATGTCCATATTACAGAGGAGGAGGTGCTGGATGTCTTGAAATGGTTCAAGGTGGATAAATCCCCAGGACCTGATCAGGTATACTCTCGATCTCTTTGGGAAGCTACAGAAGTGTTTGCTGTGCCCCGTGCTGAAATATTTGTATCATCGATAAACACAGGTGAGGTACCAGAAGACTGCAGGTTAGGCTAACGTGGTGCCACTGTTTAAGAAGGGTGGTAAGGACAAGCCAGGGAACGACAGACTGGTTCACCTGTCGTCAGTCGTGGGCACGTTTAAAGACGGATACATGAGGGACAGGAATTTCATGCATTTAGAAAGGCAATGTCTAATTGGGGATAGTCAGCATTGCTTTGTGCGTGGGAAATCATGTTTCAAAAGATATTGAGTTGTTTGAAGAAGTAACAAAAGGATTGATGAGGGCAGAGCGATGGGTGTGATCTGGACTTCAGTAAGGTATTCGAAAAGATACCACATGGGAGATTGGAAAGCAAGGATAGATCTCATGGAATACAGGGAAAACCATCCATTTGGAGACAGAACTGGCACGAAGGTAGAAGACAGAGGGTGGTTGTGGAGGGTGTTTTTTTCAGCCTGGAGACCTGTGACCAGTGGAGTGCCACAAGGATCGGTGCTGCGTCCACTACTTTCCATTAATGATATAAATGATTTGGATGTGAACACAGCAGGTATAGTTAGTAAGTTTGCAGATGACACCAAAATTGGAGGTGTAGTGGACAGTGAAGATTGTTACTTCACATTACAACGGGATGGTGAACTGATGGGCCAATGGGCTGAGGAGTGGCAGATGGAGTTTAATTTAGATAAATGGGAGGTGCTGCATTTTGGAAAAGCAACTCTTCGCAGGACTGATACACTTAATGTTAAGGTCCCAGGGAGTGTTTCTGAACAAAGAGACCTTGGAGTGCAGGTTCATTGTTCCTTGAAAGGAGAATTGTGGGTCGATAGGATAGTGAAGAAGGTGTTTGGTATGCTTGTGTTTACTGATCAGTTCATTGAGTAGAGGAGTTGGGAGGTCATGTTGTGGCTGTACAGGACATTGGATAAGTCACTTTTGGAATATTGTGTGCAATTCTTTCCTCCTTCCTATTGGAAGGATGTTGTATAAATTGAAAGTGTTCAGAAAAGATTTACAAAGATGATGATAGGATTGGAGGATGTGAGCTACAGGGAGAGGTGAAATGGGCTGGGCCTGTTTTCCCTAGAATGTCTGAGGCTGAGGGGCACCCATATGGAGGTTGATAAAACCATGAGACAAATCGATAGGTATAACAGACATGTTCTTTTCCCTAGGGTGGGGTAGTCCAGAACTGGAGGGCCCAGGTTGAGGGTGAGAGATGAAAGATATAAAAGGAACTAAGGGACAACGTTTTGATGTGGAGGGTGTTGCGTGTATGGAATTAACTGCCAGATGAAGTGGTGGAGACTGGTACAATTACTGCATTTAAAAGGCATTTGGATGGGTATACGAACAGGAAGGGTTGAGAGGGATTTGGGCCAAGTGCTGGCAAATAAAACGAGATTATGATAGGATATGTTGTTGGCGTGGATGATTTGTTTCTGTGCTGTACATCTCAATGACTGTGAATGTTTTCCACTGTCCATTTCCAGCCATACACTTCACTGTTTCCCCTGTTTACCTTGGTCAGTTCTCCTCTCAAACACATGTCAATGGCTTTGGTTGTGATTGTAGGGTGTGCTTTATGGTCACTTTAACAATCCATCATCTCACTGAATTCCACTACACTACAATTTCTCACAGGATATCTCAGTGTGACATTACTCCTTCCCACAGCGTCATCACCCAATGGTCGATCTGAGATAGTCACCTCCCTGGCCATTTGCACAACGTGTTATTCAAAGAAACACTGACAGAAACATTCAAAGAGGAGTTCGGAGAACATCACTTTTGCCGATGTGACTGTCCCAGATTATACAAAGACTGAAGTCTCCCAGAATTATCACAGTGCCTTTGTATTACACAGGAATTCATTGGAATGTGTAACAGGTCTGAGCAATTAAATGCTGTTAGGTCACCTAAAAACTGTTCTCCTGCTTGTGTTTTTGACACGTGTTACCCAGAATCTGCATTCAGACTGATTCAGTTGCATCATCTGAGGCCAAATGCTTTCTCTGTAATGCCTTTGTTACCCATTACTGTCAGGGTTACCCATCCTGCACTCCCTGACACCCCTCAAGGAAGTGGACAATAGAATATTCATGTTCCACCTTTTGTTCGCCCTGTCACCACTAAATCTCATTTATCTCTGTGCCACAATCCATCCACCTTATTGCAGAGACATTATCCAGTACAAAAAAAAGAACATTACGATTGACTCTTTGCACAATTTCTTGTCACAGTCCAATTCACTACTGTACAGTTTCAGTTAAACTCTGTCTCTCCCTGTTCCTTTCTGCTTGTCTTCAGCTACATCACCATTTTCTCTTTGGATTTGGAAAGGTCCTTTCACCTGAACCCTGGCCCTGCATCCTCTCTGTCAGTTTAAAGTCCTGTCCATAAGCTTACCTACATGGTTGGCCAGGACACTGCTCCCAGCAGTGTTGTGTTTAATTCACTCATGGGATGTTGCTGTCTCTGGCTGGCCAGCATCGCATGCCCACCCCGAGCTGCCCTTGAGCTGAGTGCCTTGCTGGATCATTTCAGGGGGCAGTGGAGAGGCAACCCCATTGCTCTGGGTCGGGATTCATATGTCGGCCAGACCCGCTGCCCAGAACAGAGTTCCTTCCTGAAAGGATATGAGGCAGTTAGATGGGTATACTGCACTCCAGTATTAAAGTTTGGATGAACAGTCGGGTGAGAATAGCACGAGGCCATCACCTGTCCCACTCGTAGTTCAACCGTCAGTGAGTACTGATCCCAATACAGCATGAATCAAACCCCTTTCACTATGACCATTGTGTGATCCTGATACCTTCCTTCACTCTGGTGATATCACTCAGTCTCCCTCCATGTGATATCGCTCACTGTGTGGCTCTAATTGCTGCCTCTGTCAGCGTCTCTCACTCTTGCAGCTACTCCAGATCCTGAGCCAATGGAATTCCCTATTCCAGAGAGACGCAGCAGCACAGGCCAGGGATGGAGACTGGGATTTTCCAGATCTCTGTGGGACTCAGTGCCATTCTCCATGTGTAAACCTCACTGCATCAGTCTAATTTCCCATTCTGTCTCTTTCTCTGTCTCCTGTCAGTCATCAGGATGTTCCTGTCTCAGCCGAATTCCTAACTCCTGTCTCGTCCATAACCACATCAAAGACGCTTGGTCAGTCAGAGAGACATGAAGAGGGAGATCTGGAGCCTTCAGTAAATCCTGCAGCCGGTAAGATCACTCACAGTAAACAGCACAGGGAGGGGTTAGTGACCTTCTGTATTCAGACCTGGAAGACAGAACATAGACACAGAGCTGGGTAAGGAACAGCAACATTCTAGGCTTCATTCACATCATCTTGTGAGGGACCTGTTTTCACCTTTGTTGTACTGGTCCTCCCTGAGACATCTCTCTCTGACTTTCTGTCTCTTTTTCTCTATCCCCTCTCTCACCCACCCACTCTCATTCTCTCTCTCACCCCCTCTCACCCTCTCTCTCCAAATCTCTTCCCCTCACTCATTCTCTCTCTCTCACCCTTGCTCCAACCCCCTCACTCACTCTCCACCTCATCCCTGTCTCTCACCGAACTCTTTCTCTCCCTCGCGTGCCTTCCCTCACATCCCTCTCTCTCTGGCTCACCGTGTATCTCTCCCTAGCTCGCTCTCCCCCTCTTTCTATCTTACTCTCTTTCTCTTTCTCTCTCGTCCCCTTATCAAGCTCTCTCTCGAACTCTCAGTCTGTCTCTCATTTTCGTCCCATCGCTCACTCACACTTGCACCTCTCTCTCTCTCCCTCGCGTGCCTCTCCCTCATGTCCCTCTCTCACTGGCTCACCCGGTATCTCTCCCTATTTCGCTCTCCCCTCTTTCTATCTTACTCTCTTTCTCTTTCTCTCTCTCATCCCCTTATCGTTTTCGCTCTCTCGATCTCCCAGACTCTCTCGCGTTCCGTCCCCTCACTCTCTCTCTTTCTCGCTCGCCCCATCTCTCGCCCGTCTCTCTTGCTCACACCTCGCTCTCTCCCTCTTTCTCCCTTCAATCTCTCTCCCTTCTCTGTCACTTTCTCCCCCTCTCTCTGCCCCCTCTCTCTCTCCACCCTCTCTCCCCACTTTCTCCCCTCTCTCCCCGCCTTACCCCATTCTCTCACCCCTCTCTCACACCTCTCTCTCACCCCTCTCTCACCCCCTCTCTCACCCCCTCTGTAACACCCTCTGTCACACCCTCTCTCGACCCCTTTTCTCGACCTCCCTCTCTCGACCTCCCTCTCTCGACCCCTTCTCTCGACCCCCCTCTCTTTCCTCTCTCTCTCCCCACCTCACCCCTCTCTCTCACCCCTCTCTCCCTCTCTCTCCCCCACTTTCTCGATCCACTCTCTCGACCCCCTCACTTGACCCCTTCACTTGACCCCCTCTCTCGACTCCCTCTCTCGACCCCGCGCTCTCAACCCTCTCTACCCACCTTTCTCCACCCCCTCTCTCCCCACTCTCTCTCCCCCCTCCCCATCTCTCCCCCTCTCAAACCCCTCACTCGACCCCCTCTCTCAACTCCCTCTCTTGGCACCCTCTCTCGACTCCCTCTCGCTCTCCCAACCCCTCTATCCCCCCTCCACCCCCTTTCCCCCTCCTCCCTCTCTCCCCCTCTCTCAACCCCCTCACTCTACCCCTTCTCTCGACTCCGTCTCTCTCATCCCTCTCTCTCCATCTCTCCCCCCTCTCTCAACCCCCTCACTCCACCCCCTCTCTCGACTCCCTCTCTCACCCCTCTCTCCCCTTCTCTCTTCCCCCTCTCAGAAAGTACTCTCTCTCCCCACTCACCCCTTTTCTGTTCCCCTCTCTCCATACTCCCTCTCCCAATCCTCCCCCTCCCCCTCTCACTAATCCTGTCTCTCCCTCTCTCACCCCCGTCGCTCTCCCCGTCTCTCTCCTCCCCTCTCTCCCCTTTCTCTCCCCCCTCTCCCCCTCTCTCCTTCTCACTTGACATCCCTCTCTCTTGACACCTCTCTTTCGACCTCCCCTCTTTCAAACCCCCTCACTTTACACCATCTCTCGACACCCTCTCACGACCCGCCTCTTTCGACCCCACCTCACGACACATTCACTCGAACCGCCTCACTTGAACCCCCTCTCTCTCCCCCGCCCTCCACCTCTCTCTCACTTGATCCCCTCTCTCCCCCTCTCTTCCCCCCTCTCTTGATCCCCTCTCTCCCCCTCTTTCCCCATCTCTCAAACCCCCTCTCTTGACCCCCTCTCTCAGTTTCCTCACTCGACCCCCATCACTCGACCCCCCTCACTCGAGCCCTTCACTCGAACCCCTCACTCAACCCCGCCTCACTTGGCCCCCCTCACTCGACCCATTCTCTCGACATCCCATTGTCTATACCCTCTCTCTCCCGCGTCTCTCCCGCCACTCTCCCCCTCTCTCCCCCTACCCGTCTCTCACTCCTCTCTCTCCCTCTCTCCCCCGTCTCTCTCCTCCTCTCTCTCCCCCTCTTAATCCCCCTCATTCAAACCCTCTCAATCTAACCCCCTCACTGGACCCCCTCACTTGACCCCCCGCTCTCCCTCTCTCTCTTCCCGCTCTCTTTCCCTCACCCCCTTTCTTTCCCCCTCTCTCCCCACACCGTCTCTCCCTTCCTCACCCTCCCCTCTAACTCCCCCGTCTCCCCCTCTCTCCCCCTCTCTCTCTCCCCCTCTCTCTCCCCCTCTCTCTCCCCCTCTCTCATTCCCCCTCTCTCTCTCCCCCTCTCTCTCCCCCACTCTCTCTCCCCTCTCTCTCCCCTCTCTCTCTCCCCTCTCTCTCTCTCCCCGTCTCTCTGCCCCCTCTCTCTCCCCCTCTCTTTCTGCCCCTCTCTCTCCCTCTCTCTCTCACCCTCAATCTCTCCCCCTCACTCTCTCCCCCTCTTTCTCGCCCCGTTCTCTTCCCCTCTCCCACTCTATCTCCCCCTCTCCCCCCCTTTCTCCCAGTCTGTCTCCCCCTCTCTCTCCCCATCTCTCCCTCTCTCTCTCTCAGCCCCCCTCACTCTCCTGCTCACTTCCCCCTCAACTCTCCACCTCTCTCTCCCCCTCTTTCTCCCCCGCTCTCTGCCGCCTCTCTCCTGCACACTCTCCCCCTCTCTCTCCCCACTCTCTTTCCCCCCTCTGTCTCCCCCTCTCCCTCTCTCTCCACCTCTCTCTTCCCTCACTCCCCTTCTCTCTTGCCTCCTCTCCCTCCTATCTTTCGCCTCTCTCTGACCCTCTCTCTGCCCCTCTCTCTCACCTCACTCTTTCACCTCACTTTCCTTCCCTCTCTCACTCCCTCCCTCTCTCCCTTCCTCCCTCTCTCAACCTGTCATTCACTATCGTTCCTCTCCCCCACTCACTGCCCCCTCTCTCTCCCCTTTCTCAAACACACACTCCCCCGTCTCTTTACTTCTCTCCCTCTACCCTCTCTCTCTCCTCTCTCTCCCCTTCAATCTCCCCATCGCTCTCCCCCTCTGTCCCCCTCTCTACCCCTCTCTCCCTCTCTCCTTCTCTCACCGCCTCTTTCCCCATCTCTCTATACTGTCTCTCTCACCCCGTCTCTCTACCCCTCACTCTCTCTCCCCCTCTCTCTTTCTCTTCACTAACTCTCTCCTACACCCTGTCACCTAACTGTCTCCCCTCTTTCTCTCTCACTCGCTCCCTCCCTAAACCTCTCCCTTCCCATTCTCTCCCCCCCCCCCCACTCTCACCGGCCACACTCTTCCCCACTCTCTCTCCACAATCTCTCTCCCCCCACTTTCTCCCCCCACTTTCTCTCCCCACTTTCTCTCCCCACTCTCTCTCCCAATTCTCTTTCCCCACTCTCTCCCCACTCTCTCCCCAACTCTCTCCCCATCTCTCTCCCCATCTATCTCCCCATCTATCTCCCCATCTCTCTCCCCACCTCTCTCCCCAACGCTCTCCCCTTCCCTCTCTCCCCATCCCTCTCTCCCCATCCCTCTCTCCACCTCACTCTCTTCCCCTCACTCTCCCTCTTTCTCATCCCGTTCTCTGCCCCCTCTCCCACTCTACCTCCCCACTCTCTCCCCCTCTCTCTCTCACCCCCTCACTCTTCCCTGCTCACTCACCCCCTCAGTCTCCCCTGCTCTCTCACCTCCGCTCTCTCACACCCTTCACTCTCCCCCTCACTCTCCCCATTTCTCTTCCCCCTCTTTCTCGCCCGCTCTCTGCCCGCCTCTCCCCCTCTCACTCTCTACTGCCTCTCTATCTCCCCATCTCTCTCTCCCCCCTCCCCTCTCCCCTCTCTCTCCCCCTCCCTTGTCCACTCTCTGTCGCCTGTCTCTCTCCCCTCTCTCTTTGACTCTCTTTCCCCTCTCCCTTGCCCCTTCTCCCTTGCCTCATCTCCATCCCTTCTTTCACCCTCACTCTCTCGCCCCTCTCTCTCTGCACCTCTCTCTGTCTTCTCTCTCTCCCCTCTCTGTCACCTCAATCTGCTTCCCTCTCTCACTCCCTCCCTCTCTTCCTCCCTTTCACTCTCACCCTGTCACTCACCATCCTCTATTTCCCCCACTCACTCCCCTCTCTTTCCACCTCGCTCACACCCACACTCTCCCTCTCCACTTCCTTCCCTCCACACCCTCTCTTTCTCCCCCTCTCTCCCCCTCTCTTCCCCCTCTCTCCATGACTCGTTCTCGCTCCACACTCTCTCCACATCCCTCTCTCGCCCTCCCTCTCACCATCTCTCCCCTCCTCTCTCCCACTCTCTCTTGCCCCCCTCTATCCCCCCTCTCTCCCCCTCTCTCTCCCCTCTCTCTCTACCGTCTGTCTCTCAACCCCTCTCTCTACACCTTTCTCTCACTCCCTTCTCTACCCTCTCTCTCTCTCCCCTCTCTCTTCGCTAACTACCTCCCCCACTCTGTCACCTAACTTGCTCCCTCTTTCTCCCTCCCTCCCTAACACTCTCCCTCCCCACTCTCTCCTCCCACTCTCCCCCCACTCTCTCCCCACTCTGTACCCCCACTCTGTCTCCCCACTCTGTCTCCCCACTCTCCCCACACTCTCTCTCTCCCCCAGTCTCACCCCCACTTTTCCCCCCACTCTCTCTGCCCCCACTCTCTCTGCACTCACTCTCTCTCACCCTCTCTCTCTCCCCCTCTCCCCTCCTCTCTGTCCCCAAACTCTCTCTCCTTCTTTCTCTCCCCCTTTCTCACCCCTTCTCTCCCCTTTCTCTCCCCCCTCTAGCCTCCTCTCTCTCACCTCTCTCTCACCCTCTCACTCCTCCCACATTCTCCCCCTCTCTGCCCTCTGTCTGCTCCCCTCCCCCTCTCTATCCCCACACTCTCCCACTCTTTCTCCCCTCTCCCCCTCTCTCTCCCCCTCTCACCCCCTCTCTCCCTCTCTCCCCTCTCTCTACCCCCTCTCTCTAGCCCCCTCTTTCTTGCCCCCTCTGATCTCTGTCTCCCCTCTATCTTGCCCCACTCTAACTCCACTCTCCCGCCCCCTCCTTTGCTCACCCCCTGTCTCTACCCCCTCTCTCCCCATCTCTCTCTCTTCACTACATCTCTCCCCTTAATCTGTCACCTCTTCTCCCTCCCTCTCTCACACCCTCCCTTTCTCTCCCTTCCTCCCTCTCAGTCTCCCCCACTGACTCCCCTCTCTCCCCGACTGTCTCTCCTCTCTCGCGCTTCCCCCTCTCTCTCTCCCCCTCTCTCGACCCCTCTCTTGCCCTCTCTTGCCTCATCTCTGTTGCCCATCACTCTCATCCCCTCTCACTCGCCTCCTCTCCCTCACCCTCTCTCTCCACCCATCTCTCTCCACCCATCTCTCTCCACCCATCTCTCTCTCCACATCACTCTCCATCCATCTCTCTCCCCCTCTCTCCCCCCTCTCTAGCCCCCTCCCCTCTCTCTCTCCCCATTCCACGCCCACTACCTTCCCCTCTGTCTCCGCCCATTCTCTCCCCTCCTCTCGCCCCCTCCCGTCTCTCTTCCGTCTCTCTCTCCCCAGCTCTCTCTCCCTTCCTCTTTCTCCCCCCCTCTTCCCGTCTCTTCCCGATTCTCTCCCCATCACTCTCCCCATAATTTCATCCCTCGCCCCCTTTCTAGCTCCATACTCTCTCGCCACTCTCTCCCCACTCACTCTCCTCTCTCTCTCTTCCTCTCTCTCCCCACTCACTCTCCTCTCTCTCTCCCCGTCTCTCCCCCCTCTCTCTCAATCTCTCCCCCCTCTCTCCCCCCTCTCTCTCCCCCTCTCTCCCTCCCTCCCCCTCTCTCCCCCCTCTTTCACCCCCTCTCCCCTTTTCTTCCCCCTCTCTCACCCCCTCTCTCCCCCCTCTCTACCCCCTCCCCCTTCCCCCTCTCTCCCCCTCTCTCTCCCCCTCTCTCCCCCTCTCTCTCCCTCCACCCTCTCTCCCTCTCTCTTCCCGCTCTTTCTCCCCATCCCTCACCCCCATTCTGTCCTCCTCTGTCTCCCTCTCCCTCCCTCTCTCTCTTTCCCCCTCTTCCCCCCACTCTCCTGTCTCTCTCCCCCTCTCCTGTCTCTCTACCGTCTCTCTCTCCCACTTCTCTCTCCCCCTCTCTCCCACCCTCTGTCTCCCCTTCTCTCTCCCCCCTCTCTCCACCCCACTCTCTCCACCCCACTGTCTCCACCCTCTCCTCCCTCTCTCTCTCCCCACACTCTCTATCCCCGCTCCCTCACCCCCGCTCTGTCACCTCCCGCTCTCTCACCCCCCGCTCTCTCACCCCCACTCTCTCACCCCGCTCTCTCACCCCGCTCTATCAACCCCCCTCTCTCCCTCTCTCTACCTCTTTCTCTCACCCCCTCACTTCCCCCCTCACTCCCCCCTCACTATCGCCTTCACTCTCCCCCTCACTCTCCCCCTCACTCTCCCCCTCACTCTCCACTCTCTCTCTTCTCCCTTTTTATCCCTCCGCTCTCTGCCCTCTCTCTACTCCCTCTCTCTCTATTGCCTCTCTCTCTCTACCCCCTCTCTCCCCACGATTCTGTATCCATCTCCACCCACTCTCCCCACACCTCCTCTCTCCCCCTCCCTCTCTCTCCCCCCTTGCCTCCTCTCTCTTTCGCCTCTCTCTCTCTTCCTCTCTCCCCCCTCTCCCTTGCCTCCTCTCCCTCCCCTCATTCGCCCTCCCTCTCTAGCCCCTCTCTCTCTACCCCTCACGCTGCCCTCTCTCTCGCTCTTTTGACTCTGTGACCTCACTCTCCCTCCCTCTCTCACTCCCTCCCACTCTCCCTCCCTCCATCTCTCACCCTATCACTCACTATCGTCTCTGTCCCCCACTCTCCCCTCTCTCTCCCCCCACTCTCTACGCCCCTCTCTCACCCCTCTCTCTACCCTCTCTCACTATCCCGCTCACCCCCTCTCTGTACCCCTCAATCTCTCTCCCCCCTCTCTTTTCACTAACTCTCTCCCCACTCTGTCACCTAAAACTCTCATCTCCCTCTCCCACGTCCTCCCTCTCTCCCCCTCACTCTCTCCTCTCTCCAACACTGTCGTTCCCCACTATCTCCCACACTCTCTTCCCCCACTCTCATCCCCAGCTTTCTCCCCTCTCTCTTTCCCCTCTCTCTCCTCTCTCTCCTCCTCCGTCTCTCACCCACTCACTTTCCCCCTCTCTCCCTCCCACTCTTTCCCCACTCTATCCCCCAATCTCACTCACCATCTTTCTCTCACCCATTCTCTCCCCCCTTTTTCTGCCCTCTCTCTCTCCCCCAACCCCCACAATTCCCCCGACCCCTCTCTCTCACCCCTCTCTCTCACCCCCTCTCTCTCACCCCCTCTCTCTCACCCCCTCGCTCTCACCCTCTCTCTCCCCTTCTCTCTCACCCCCTCTCTCTCACCCCTCTCCCTCGCCCCACTCTCGTGTGGTCTCTCTCTCAACCCCACTCTCTCCCCCTCTCTCCCCCCCTCTCGTACACCCTCTCTCTCACACCCTCTGTCTCACACATCTCCCTCCCCCTCTCTCCCTTTACGCCAACCTCTCTCTCCTCCACTCTCCCAAAAACCCTCTCTCCCTCTCTACCCCCTCTCTCCCTCTCTCTCTCACCTCTCTCTCTCACCCCCTCTCTCTGCACCCTCTCTCGACCCCCTCTCCCTCGCCCGCTCTCTCTTGTCCGCCTCTTTCACACCCTCTGTCTCGCCCCCTCTGTCCCCCGCCTCACCCACTCTCACGCCTTTTTCTCTCACTCCCCTTTCCCTCCCCTCTCTGTCTCACCTCTTCTCTCTACCCCTTTCTCTCCATCTCTCTCGCTTCACTAGCTCCCTCCCCTTACTCTGTCACCCCACTCTCCCTCTGGCTCTCACTCCCTCCCTTTCTCCCTCCCTCCCTATGACTCTCCCCTCTCTCACCCCCACTCACTCCCCTGTCTCACCCCCACTCACTCCCCTCTCTCTCTCTCTCTCACTCCCCTCTCTTCTCCCCCTCTCTCTCCCTCTCTCTGCCCCTCTCTCTCTCCCCTCTCTCTCGAAACGCCTCCATCACTCCCTCTCTCCACCCTCTCTCTCCACCCCGCTCACTCTCTCTCTCTACACCTCAATCTCTTTCTCCCCTCTCTCTCTTCACTAACTCTCTCCCCCACTCTGTCACCTTAATCTCTCCCCTCTCTTACCCTCCCTCTCCCACTCCCTCCCTCTCTCCCCCTCTTACTCTCCCCTCTCTCCCCGCTGTCTTTCCCCAATCTCTCCCCAATATCTTCCCCCACTCTCACCGTCATCTCACTCCCCCCTCTCCCTCTCCCTCTTTCTCTCTCCGCCTCTTTTTCCCCCTCTCCACCCTCTTTCTCCCCCTCCCTCTCTCACCCTCTCACTCTCCCTCTCTCTCTCTCAATTGCTCCCCACTCTCTCCCCCAATCTCACTCCCCCACTTTCTCTCCTCTATCTCTGCCCCTTTCTGTACCCCTTTCTCTGCCCCCATCTCTCTCCCCGACACCCCACTTTTCCCTCCCTCTCTGTCCCCCACTATCTCTTTCCCCCCCTCTGCCCCCTCTCGCTCTGTCCCCCCTCGCTCTGTCCCCCTGCTCTCTGCTCCCCTCCTCTCTGTCCCCCCTTCCACTCTGTTCCCCCCTTCTATCTGTCCCCCTCTCTCTCTCCCCTTCTCTCTGTCCCCTCTCTCTCTCTGTCTCCCTCTCATTGTCCCCCTCTTTCTGTCCCCCTCTGTCCCCCCAGTCTCCCTCTCTCTGTTCCCCTCTCTCTGTCCCCTCTCTCTGTCCCTCTCTCTCTGACCCCCCTCTCTTTGCCACCTGCCTCTTATTCCCCTCCCCCTTCTGTCCCCCTCTCTCTGTCCCCCTCTCTCTGTCCCCAATCTTTGACTCCCCCATCTCTGTCACTCTCTCCCTGTCCCCCCCGTTCCCCTCTCTCTTCCCCCCTTCTGTCCCCCCCTCTCCTGCCCCTCTCTCTGTCCCCTCTCTCTGTCCCCTCTCTCTCTGCCCCCCCCCCTCTCTGCCCCTCTCTCTGTCCCACCCTCCCTGTCCCTGTCTCTCAGTCTCCCCCTCGCTCTGTTCCCCCCCTCGCTCTGTCACCTCCTCGCTCTGTCGCCCCCTCGGTCTGTCCTCCTGCTCTCTGCCCCCCTCCTCTCTGTCCCCCAATTCCTCTGTTCCCCCCTCTCTGTGTCCTCCCTCTCCCTGAACCCCTATGACCCTCTCTCTCTGTCCCCGTCTCTCTGTCCCCATCTCTGTCCCTTTATCTCTGTCCCCCTCTTTCTGACCTCCCTCTCTCTGTCCTCACTCTCTCTGTCCCCCACTCTCTATCCATGTCTCTCTCTGTCCCCCTCTCTCTAACCCCCTCTGTCCCCCACACACTGTCGCCCCCACTCTGTGCCCCGCTCTCTGTCCCCCCTCTGTCCCCCCTTTCTATTCCCCTCTTTGTGCCCCCCACTCTGTCCGCACTCTCTCTCTCCGCCCTCTTTCTCCGCCCTCTCTCTCTGCCCCCATCTCTCTGTCACCATCTCTCTGTCCCCATCTCTCTGTCCCCATCTCTCTGTCTCCCTCTCTCTGTCCACACTCTCTCTCTCCGCCCTCTTTCTCCGCCCTCTCTCTCTGCCCCTATCTCTCTGTCCCCATCTCTCTGTCACCCTCTCTCTCTCCCGCCCGTCCCGCCTCTTTCTGTTCCTCTCCTTCTGCCCCGTCTCTGTCCGCCCTCTCTCTGTCCGCGCTCTCTCTCTGTCCCCCCTCTCTCTGCCCCCCTCTCACTGTCCCTCTCTCTCTGCCCGCCTCTCTCTTTCCGCCTCTCGGTGTCCCCCCTTGCTCTGTGCCCCCCTCTCTGCACTCCTTGCCCACTTCTCTCTGCCCCCCTTCTCTCTGCCACCCCCCTCTCTCTGCCCGCCTCTCTCTTTCCCCCTCTCGGTGTCCCCCCACTCTGTGTCCTCCCATGCTCCGTGCCCCCCTCACTGCACCCCTTGCCCACTTCTCTCTGTCCCCCTTCTCTCTGTCCCCCTTCTCTCTGTTCCCCCTCTCTCTGTCCTCCTCTCTCTGTTCCCACTCTCTCTGTCCTCCTCTCTCTGTCCCCCCTCATTCTCCCTCACTCTCTGCCCACTCTCTCTGCTCCATGTGACCCCCGTCTCTCTGTCCCCCGTATCTCTGTCCCCCGTCTCTCTGTACCCACCCTCTGTTCCCCCCTCTGTCTCCGTCCCTCCTCCTTCTGCTCCCCTCTTTCTGTCCCCCCTGTTTGCACCCCCGTCCCCCCCTCTGTCGACCCCTCTCTGTCCCCCCTCGCTGTCCCTCACTCTCTCTGCTCCCCATGACCCCCTTTCTCTGTCCCCGTCTCTCTGTTCCCCTTCTCTCTGTCCCCTGTCTCCCTGTCCCCTGTCTCTCTGTCCCCGTCTCTCTTTCCCCATCTCTGTCTTCCTCTCTGTCCCCCCTCTCTGTACACACCCTCTGTCCCCCCCTCTGTCACCCCATCCCTCCTCTTTCTGTTCCCCTGTCTCTGATCCCCTCTCTCTGTTCCCCCTTTCTCTGTCCCCTTTCTTTCCCCCTCTCTGTTATCCTCTTTCTGTCCCCCTCTCTCTGTCTTCCCTCTCTCTGTTACCCTCTCTCTCTGCCCCCCTCTCTTTCCTCCTCTCCGTGTCCCACTCTCTTTGTCCCCTCTCTAAATCCCCCTGTCTCTGACCCACTCTCTCCGTCACCCCTCTCTCTGTCCCTCTCTCTGCGTCTCCCTCTCTGTCCCTTCTCTCTGTTCCCGCTCTCTCTGTACCCCACTCTCTATCCCTCCTCTGTCTGCCCCCTCTGTCCCCCTCTCTCTGCCCCAGTCACCCTCTTTCTGTCTACCTCTCTCTCTGTCCCCCCCTCGCTGACCCCACTCTCTCTGTCCCCCTCTCTCTCTGTCC
This sequence comes from Chiloscyllium punctatum, assembly GCF_047496795.1. Lineage (NCBI taxonomy): Eukaryota > Metazoa > Chordata > Chondrichthyes > Orectolobiformes > Hemiscylliidae > Chiloscyllium > Chiloscyllium punctatum. The sequence goes on from NC_092750.1 coordinate 91,293,271, forward strand.
CCCTCTCTCTGACCCCACTCTCTCTGTCCCCTCTCTCTCTGTCCCCCTCTCTCTCTGTCCCCCCTCTCTCTCTGTCCCCTCTCTCTTTGTCCCCCTCTCTCTGACCCCACTCTCTCTGTCCCCCCTATCTCTGTCCCCCTCTCTCTCTGTCCCCCCTCTCTCTCTGTCCCCCTCTCTTTGTCCCCCCTCTCTCCCTGTCCCCACTCTCTCTCTGTCCCCCCTCTCTCTCTGTCCCCCCTCTCTGTCCCCAGCCTCTGTTACCCCCTCCTCTTTCTGTTCCCTCTTTCTGTCCCCCTCTCTGCCCGCCCTCTCTCTGTCCGCGCTCTTTCTCTGTCCCTCTCTCTCTTTCCCCCTCTCTCAGCCCCCTCTCTGGGTCCAGACTCTCTCTGTCCGCCCTCTCTCACTGTCCCGCCCTCTCTGCCCCCTCTCTCTTTCCTCCTCTCCGTGTCCCACTCTCCTTATCCCCTCTCTCTATCCCCCTGTCCCTGTCCCCCCTGTCTCTGTCCCCCCTCTCTCTGTCCCTCTCTCTGTCCCTTTCTCTCAGTCCCTTTCTCTCTGTTCCCGCTCTCTCTGTACCCCACTCTCTGTCACCCCTCTGTCTCTCCCCCCTCTGTCCCCTGCTCTCTGCCCCCGTCCCCCTCTTTCTGTCCCCCCTCTCTCTGTCCCCTCTCTCTCTGACCCCCCTCTCTCTGACCCCCCTCTCTCTGACCCCCTCTTTCTGTCCCCCCTCTCCCTGAACACCCCTCTCAGCCCCCTATGACCGCCTTTCTCTGTCAGCCGTCTCTCTGTCCCCCATCTCTGTCCCCATCTTGTTCCTTTCTCTCTGTACCCCTTCTCTGTCCCCCCCTCTCTGTCCCCCTCTCTGTCTCCACTCTCTCCGTCCCACACTCTCTGTCCTTGTCTCTCTTGTCCCCCTTCTGTCCACCTTTCAATTTCCCCCTTCTCTCTGCCCCCTATCTCTGCCCCCCGCCCCCCTCTCTCTGCCCCCCTCCCACAGTCCAACTCTCTTTGCCCTCTCTCTCTGTCCCCCTCTCTCTGTCCCCCCTCTCTCCGTCCCCCACTCTCTGTACCCCCTCTCTGTCTCCCCCCAGCACTCCACCCACTGTACTACCCCCTCTGTCCCCCTATTTCTGTCCCTTCTCTCTCTGTCCCCCCCCGTTCCCCCTCTCTCTCGCCCCTCTCTCTGTCCCCCCTCACTATTCCTGCTCTCTCTGTCCCCCTCTCTCTGTCCCCCGCGCTCTGTCCCCACTCTCTGTCTCCCCTCTTTATGTTGCCCCTCTCTTTGTCCGTCTCTCTATTCCTGCTCTCTCTCTCCTTCTCTCTCTGTCCCCCTCTCTCTGTCCCCCGCTCTCTGTCCCCCGCTCTCTGTCACCCCTCCCGGCCCCCACCTTCTATCGCCCCTCTCTCTGTCCCTCTCTCTGTGCCTCTCTCTCTGCCCCTCCTCTCTCTGTCCCCCTCTCTCTGTCCCCCTCTCTCTTTCCCGACGCTCTCTGTCCCCCCTCTCTGTCGCCCCTCTTTCTGTCTCCCCTCTCTTTGTCCCTCTCTCTATTCCTGCTCTCTCTCTCCTCCTCTCTCTGTCCCTTCTCTCTCTGTCCCTTCTCTCTCTGTCCCCTCTCTCTGTCCCCCTCTCTGTTCCACCCTCTCTGTTCCCCGTCTCCCTGTCCCCCTCTCTATTTCCTCCTCTCTATTTCTCCCTCCCTATTTCCCCCTATCTCTGCCCCTCTCTCTGCCCCCCTCTCTCTCTGCACCCCTCACTCTGTCCCCCTCCTCTCTGTCACCCTGCTCTCTGTCCCCCGCTCTCTGTCCCCCGCTCTCTGTTCCCCCCCCCTCTGTCCCCTCCTCTCTGCCCCCCTCCTCTGACCCCCTCTCTGTCCCCCTCTCTATTTCCCCCTGTCTATTTCCCCCTCTCCCTGCCCTCCTCTCTTTGCCCCCTCACTCTGCCCCCCTCTATCTGTCCAGCTCATCTCTGTCCCCCTCCTCTCTGTCCCCCGCTCTCTGTCCCCCGCTCTCTGTCCCCCTCTCTCTCTGCCCCCCTTTCTATATCCCCATCTCTATGTTCCCACGCTCTATGTCCACCCTCTCTCTGTCCCCCTCTCTGTCCCTCCTCTCACTGTCAATCTCTCTCTGTCCCCCTCTCTCTGCCCCCTCTCTGCACCCCTCTCTCAGTCCCCCGTCTCTCTATCCCCATCTCTCTGTTCCAGCGCTCTCTGTCCCCCGTTTCTCTGTCCCCCTCTCTGTCTCTCCTTTCTATATCACCGTCTCTCTGCCCCTCTGTCTGCCCCACATCTCTGACCCATCTTTCTGTCCCCTCTTTCTGCCCCCTCTTTCTGCACCCTCTTTCTGCACCCTCTTTCTGTCCCCTCTTTCTGTCCCCTCTCTCTGCCCCCCTCTCTCTGTCCGCACTCTCTCTATCCCCCCTCTCTCTGTCCTCCACTCTTTCTGCCCCCCTCTCTCAGTCCCCCCTCTCTCTGTCCCCCCTCTCTGTCCCCCTCTTTCTGTCCCTCTGTCTCTGTCCCCCCTCTCTCTGTCCGCCCTCTCTCTGTCCCCTGTCTCTCTGTCCCCGTCTCTCTGACCCCCGTCTCTCTGTCTTCGCACTCTCTGTCCCCACTGTCTCTGTCCCTGCACTCTCTATCTCCCCTATCTCTATCCGCCTCTCTCTGTCCGCTCTCTCCCTGTCCCTCTCTGTCCGCTTTCTCCCTGTCCCCCTCTGTCTCCCACTCTCTCTGTCCCCACCTCTCTGTCTCCCCTCCCTGCCCCCGTCCTCACGTCTCTCTGTCCCCCTAAGTCTGTCCCCTCTCTCTCTGTCATCCCTCTCTGTCCCACCCGATCCCTGCCCCCTCGCACTGTCCACCCTTCCTGTCACACTGTCTCTCTGTCGCCTCTCTCTGTCTCCCTCTATTCCCCTCTGTCTGTCCCTCTCTCACTGTCCCCCTCTCTCTCGGACCCCCCGCCCCCTCTATCTGCCCCCCCACCCTGTCCCCTGTCTCTGTCCTCCCCTCCCTGTCCCCTGACTCTCTGTCACCCCCCTCTCTGCCCCCTATCTCTCGCACCCCCCTGCCCCCTCGCTCTGTCCACCCTCCCTGTCCCCCTGTCCCTCTGTCCCCTCTCGCTCGATCACCCCTCTCCGTCCCCCCTCACTCTGTCCCCCCTCTCTCGATCCCCCTCTCTCTGTCCCCACGGTTCTCTGTTCCCCTAGGTCTGTCCCCCTCTCTATGTCCCCTTCTCTCTCTGTCCCCTTCTCTCTGTTCCCTTCTCTCTGTCTCCTGCTCTCTGTCCCCTGCTCTCTGTCCCCACTCTCTCTGTCCCTCACTCTTTGTCCCTGTCTCCCTCTGCCCCCTCTCTCTGTCCCCACTCTCCCTGTCCACCTCTCTCTCTGTCCACCTCACTCTCTGTCCACCTCTCTCTCTGCTCCCCTCTCTCTGTCCCCACTCTGTATGTCCCCACTCTCTCTCCCCCATCTCTCTCTGTCCACCTCTCTCTCTTCCCCCCTCTCTCTGTCCCTTCTCTCTCTGTCCCCACTCTCTCTGCCCCCTCTCTCTGTCCCTGTCTCACTCTGTCCCCCCTCTCTCTGACCCCCCTCTCTCTGTCCACCTCTCACTCTGTCCACCTCTCTCTGCACCCCCTCTCTGCCCCCTCTCTCTGACCACACTCTCTCTGCCCGCCCTCTCTCTGCCCCCTCTCTCTGCCACCCCTCTCTCTGCCTCCCTCTCTGCCCCCCCTCTCTCTGCCCCCCTCTCTCTGTCCTCCCTCTCTTTGACCCCTCTCTCTGTCCCCTCTCTCTGTCCCCCTCTCTCTGCCCCTCTGTCTGTGACCCTCTCTCTGCCCCCTCCCTGAAACCCTCTCTCTGCCCCCATGACCTCCTCTCTTTGTCACTCATCTCTCTGTTCCCCCACTCTCTCTGTTCCCACTCTCTCTGTCCCCCTCTTTCTGCCACCCTCTCTCTGTCCCCCCTCTCTCTGTCCCCCTCTTTCTGTCCCCTGTCTCTGTCCCCCCTCTCTCTGTCCACCCTCTCTCTGTCCCCATTCTCCCTCTACCCCCCTCTCTGTCCCCACTCCCTCTGTCCCCCTCTCCCTATCCCCACTCTCTCTGTCCCCACTCTCTCTGTCCTCCATCTCTCTGTCCCACATCTCTCTGTCCACACTCTCTCTGTCCTCCTCCATCTGTCCCCCTCTCTGTCCGCCTTCTCTCTCTACCCCCTCTCTCTGTGCTCACTCTCTCTGTCCCCTCTCTCTGTGTCCCCCTCTCTCTGTCCATCTCTCACTGCCCCACTCTCTCTTTGGCCCTGTCGCTCTGTCCCTGTCTCTCTGTACCCTGTCACTCTGACCTCCTCTCTCTGTCCCCCCTCTCTCTGTCCCCCTCTCTCTGTCCCTACTCTCACTGTCCACCTTTTTCTGTCCCACTAAGTCTGTCCCGCTTCTCTCTGTCACCCTCTCTCTGTTCTCCCAACTCTCTCTGCCACCTCTCTCTGTTCACTCTCCCTGTCCCTCTGTTTCTCTGTCCTCCCCCTCTCTGTCCCCCTCTCTCTCTATCCCCCACTCTCTCTGTTCCCATCTCTCTGTCCCCATCTCTCTGTTCTCCTCTCGCTGTGCCCCCTCGCTCTGTCCCCTATCTCTCTGTCCCCAATCTCTCTGTCCCCCTCCCTCTTTCCCCCCTCTCTGTCCCCCCCGTCCCCCTTCACTGTCCCCCTCTCTCTCTCCCCCTCTCTCTGTTCGAACCCCTCTGCCCCCCACTCTCTCTCCCCCTCTCTCTCTCCCCTCTCTCTCCCCCCCCTCTCTCTCCCCCTCTCTCTGTCCCCCTCTCTCTGTCCCTCCTCTCTCTGTCGCTCTCTGTCCCTTTCTCTCTGTCCCCCCTCTCTGTCCCCCACTCTCTCTGACCACACCTCTCTGTCCCCTTCTCTCTGTCCCACTCTCTCTGTCCCCCGCTCTCTGTCCCCCTCTCTCTGACCCCCTCTCTCTGACCCTCTCTCTCTGACCCTTCTCACTCTGTCCCCCTCTCGCTGTCCCCCACTCTCTGACCCCCTCTCTCTGACCCCCTCACTCTAACCCCCGTCTCTCTGTCCCCTATCTCTGCTCCTCCTCTTTCTCTGTCCCCCTTTCATTCTCCCCCATCCCTCCCTCTCGCTGCCCCACTCTCTTTGCCCCCCTCTCTCTGTCCCCCAGTTTCTGACCATTCCTCCCTCTGTCCGCCCGTCCACCCACTCTCTGTCCACCCCTCACTCTGCCCCCCTCTCGCTGTCCCCCTCTCGCTGTCGCCCTCCCTCTGTCCTGCTCTCTCTGTCCCCACTCTCTCTGTCCACCTCTCTCTCTGTCCACCTCACTCTCTGTCCAGCTCTCTCTCTGCTCCCCTCTCTCTGTCCCCACTCTGTCTGTCCCCACTCTGTCTGTCCCTCTCTCTCTGTCCCACCTCTCTCTGTCCCTCTCTCTCTGTCCCCTTCTCTCTGTCCCCCCTCTCTCTCTGTCCCGCCTCTCTCCGTCCCCCTCTCTCTGTACCCCCCGTCCCCCTCTTCTCTGTCCCCCCTCTGTCCTCTCCTTCTCTGTCCCCCCTCTCTCTGTCCCCCCACTCTCACTACCTCCCTCTCTCTCTGTCCCCCCTCTCTCTGTCCCCCCTCTCTCTGTCCACCCTCTCTGTACCCCCCACTCTGTCCCCCCTCTCTCTATCCCCCCTCTCTCTGTACACACCATCTCCCATCTCTCTGACCCCCCCTCTCTGTACACCCCTCTCTGTCCCCCTCTCTTTCCCCCTCTTCTCTGTACCCCCTCTGTCCCCTCCCTCTCTGTCTCCCCTCTATGTCCCCCTTCTCTCTTTCCCCCCCTCTTTGCCCCCCCTCTCTCTGTCCGCCCTCTGTCTGTTCCCGCGGTCTCTGCCCCCTCTCTCTGCCCCCCTCTCTCTGCCCCCCTCTCTCTGTCCGCCCTCTGTCTGTTCCCGTTCTCTCTGCCCCCTCTCTCTGCCCCCTCTCTCTGTCCCCTCTCTCTGTCCCCTTCTGTCTGACCCCACTCTCTCTGACCCCAGTCTCTCTGCCCCCCCTTGCTCCATCCCCCTTCTCTCTGTCCCCCCTCTCTCTATCCCCCCATGTCTCTGTACCCCCGTCTCTGTACCCCCTGTCTCTGTCCCCCGGTCTCTGTCCCACCTTGCTCTCTGCCCCCTCTCTCTCTGCCCCGTCTCTCTCTGCCCCCTCTCTCTACACACCCCTCTCTCTGCCCCCTCTCTCTGTCCCCTATCTCTGTCCCGACTCTCTGCCCCCCTCTCTCTGTCCCTCTCTCTCTGCCCCCTTTTCTCTGTCCCTCTCCTCTCTGTTCTTCTCTCTCTGTCCACCCCTCGCTCCGTATCCATCCCGAGCCCCCCGCTATCTGTCCCCCGTCTCTCTGTGCCCCGTCTCTCTGCCCCCCACTCTCTGCCCCCTCTCTCTGTAGCCCCCCTCAGTCCCCCTTTCTCTGTCACCCCTCTCTCTGTCCCCCACTCTCGGTACCCCCTCTTTGTTACCCTCTCTCTGTCCCCCCTCTGTCCCCCACTGTCCCGCCTCTCACCGTCACCCCTCTCTATGTCCCCATCTCTCTGTACCCCATCTCTGTCCACCACTCTCTTTTCCCCTCTCTGTTCCTCCCCTCTGTCGCCGCTCTCAATGTCTCCCCGTCTCTGTCCACAATTCTCTGTCCCCCCACTCTCTGTACACCTCTCTGTCCCGCTTATTTGTACCCCCCTCACTGTACCCCTTTCTCTGTCCCCCCCTCACTGTCCTCCTCTCTCCGCCCCCCGACCCCCTCTCTCTGTCGACCCTCTCTCTGTCCCCCTCTCTCTGTCCCCCTTCTCTGTGTTCCCCCTCTCTCTATCCCCCTGTCTCTGTCCCCCTCTCTCTGTCCACCCTATATCGGTCCCCCTCTCGCTGACCACCCTCTCCCTGACCCCCCTCTCTGTCCGCCCCCTCTCTGTCCCCCCCGCTATGTCCCCCCTCTCTCTGTCCCCCTCGCTTTGTCCCCCCCTCGCTCTGTCCCCCCTCGCTCTGTGCCCCCCTCTCTCTGTGCCCCTTCTCTCAGTCCCCTTCTCTCTGTCTCCCTCCCTCTCTGCCCCCCTCTCTCTTTCCCCCTTCTCTCTGTCCCCTTCTTTCTGTCTCCCTCCCTCTCTGTCCCCCCTCTCTCTGTCCCCCTTCCCTCTGTCCCCCTTCTCTCTGTCCCCCTCCCTCTCTGCCCCCGCCTCTGTCCCCCTCTCTCTGCCCCCTCTCTCTGGCCCGCTATCTCTGTCCCAACTCTCTGCCCTCTCCTCTCTGTCCCTCTCTCTCTGTCCACCCCTCGCTCCGTATCCATCCCAAGCCCCCCGCTATCTGTCCCCCGTCTCTCTGTGCCCCGTCTCTCTGCCCCCCACTCTCTGCCCCCTCTCTCTGTACCCCCCTCTCAGTCCCCCTTTCTCTGTCACCCCTCTCTCTGTCCCCCACTCTCTGTACTCCCTCTTTGTTCCCCTCTCTCTGTCCCCCCTCTGTCCCCCACTGTCCCGCCTCTCACCATCACCCCTCTCTATGTCCCCATCTCTCTGTACCCCATCTCTGTCCCCCCTCTCTTTTCCCCTCTCTGTTCCTCCCCTCAGTCGCCCCTCTCAATGTCTCCCCTGTCTCTGTCCACAATTCTCTGTCCCCCCACTCTCTGTTCACCTCTCTGTCCCGCCTATTTGCTCTCCCCTCACTGTACCCATTTCTCTGTACCCCCCTCACTGTCCCCCTCTCTCCGCCCCCCGGCCCCCTCTCTCTGTCCCCTCTCTCTGTCGACCCTCTCTCTGTCCCCCTCTCTCTGTCCCCCTTCTCTATGTTCCCCCTCTCTCTATCGCCCTCTCTCTGTCCCCCTCTCACTGTCCACCCTCTCTCTGTCCCCCTCTCTCTGGCACCCCTATCTCTGACCCCCCTCTCTGTCCGCCCCCGCTATGTCCCCCCCCGCTATATCCCCCCTCTCTCTGTCCCCCCTCTCTCTGTCCCCCTCGCTTTGTCCCCCACTCGCTCTGTGCCCCCCTCGCTCTGTCCCCCTTCTCTCTGTCCCCCTTCTCGCAGTCCCCTTCTCTCTGTCTCCCTCCCTCTCTGCCCCCTCTCTCTGTCCCCCTTCTCTCTGTCCCCCTTCTTTCTGTCTCCCTCCCTCTCTGTCCCCCCTCTCTCTGTCCCCCCTCTCTCTGTCCCCCTTCTCTCTGTCCCTCTCCCTCTCTGCCCCCCTCTCTCTGTCCCCCTCTCTCTGTCCCCCCTCTCTCTGTCCCCCTCACTCGTTCTCCCCTCTCTCTTGCCCTTCCATCTTTGGTCCTCCTCTCTCTCACCCTCCTCCTCTCTCGCACTCCCCTCTCTTACACTCCCCTCTTACACTCTCCCTCTCTCTCGCGCTCCCCTCCCTACCGCCCCTTTCTCGTCTTCCACTCTCTCAACCTCTCCCCTCTCTCTCTCGCGCCTCTCTCTCCACCACTCTCGCCCTCCACACCCTCTCTCCCACCTCTCTCGCACTCCACACCCTCCCTCACTTCTCTCGCACTCTCCCTCCCTCTGGCACTCGCCTCCCTCTCCCCCTCTCTCGCCCTCCCCCTCTCTTGCCTTCCCCCTCACTCCTGCTCCCTCACCTTTCTCAACCTCTCCTTTCCTCTCGCCCTCCCCTCCATCCGTCCCCTCTCTCACCCTCTCCCTTCCTCTCGCCCTCCCTTCCCACCCTTCGCTCGCCCTCCCCTGCCTCCATCCCCCTCTCGCCCTCCACCCTCTCCCTCCCCTCACTCGCCCTCGTCTCTTGCCCTCCCCCCTCCTCTCACCCTCGCTTCACTCCCCTCTCTCACCCTCTCCCTCACTCTCGCCTCCCCTCCCTCTCCCCCTCTCTTGCCCTCCTCCTCTCTCGTACTCCCCTCTCTCACTCTCACCCTTCTCTCGCCCTCCCCTCCCTCCCTACTCTCTCTTGCTCCCTCTCTCCCTCTCACCTTCCCCTCCTTCCCTCATCTCTCACGCCCTCCCTGCTGTCTCACCCTCCCTTCTCTCGCCCTCTCCTTCCCTCTCGCCCTCATGTCCTTCACTCCCCTCTCTCGCCATTTCCCTCTCTCACACCTACCTCTCTCACCCTCCCCCTTTCTTGCCCTCCCCCTGTCTCGCCTTCCTCCCTGTCTCGTCCTCCCCTCCCTTCCCTCTCCTCTCTCGGTCTCCCCTCTCTCGCCCTCCCCTCTCTCGCCCTACCGTCTATCACACACCCCTCTCTCGCCCTCCTCTCTCTCACCCTCCTCCTCTCTCATGCTCCCCTCTCTCGCCCTCCCCTCATTCCCTCCCCTGTCTCGTCCTCCCCTCTCTCAACCTCTCCCCTCTCTCGCCCTTCCCATCCTCCCTCCCCTCTCTCGTCCTCTCCCTCCCTCTCTCTCTCTCCCCTCCCTCCCTCCCCTCTCTCCCATCCCCTCTCTCGCCCTCTCCCTCCCTCTCTCTCTCCCTCCCCTCCCTCCCTCCTGTCCCACCCTCTCTCTCCCTCCCCTCCCTCCCTCCCCTCCCTCCCTCTCCCTCTCCCTCCCCTCCCTCCCTCCTATCCCTCCCTCTCTCTCTCCCTCCCTCTCTCCCTCCCTCCCCCCTCTCTCATCCCCTCTCTCGCCCTCTCCCTCCCTCTCTCTCCCTCCCCTCATCCCTCCCCTCTCTCGCCCTCCAGTATCTCACCCTATCTCTCCCTTGCCCCCTCTCTCTCTCCCCCCGCTCCTTCACTCCCGCTCCACCCTCTCACTCTTGACCCCCTCAATCAGTGTATCGCTCTGTCCCCACCTCCCTCTGTTTGTATCTGACTGAATCCCTCTCCCTCCCTCCCTCTTTCTCAGTCACAATCTGTTTTCCTGGTCCTTCCCTCTCCCTCTGACCCAGAGACTGGGGGGGTGGGGGATGATTGGTCGTGAGGCTGCCTGTGGTGGGGGGTGGGAGATGTGGGAGGTAGGAGAAGGGGATAATGGGGTATAGATGGAACTGCTGGAGGGAGTCAGGGACGGCAGGAAAGAGAGAGTGAGGGTGAGGGGAAAGGGAAGAGTGGAGGTAGGTGGAGAGACCGTGGTTGGGGGTTGTGTGTGAGAGAGGGGGAACGAGGGAGTATGAAGAGCAGGGGTGGTGAGAAAGAGGGAGAGAATTAAGTAGAAAGTGGGGGGAAGATGAAATGGGGAGACCAGGCTGCAGTGGGGGGGGGGGGGGGACAGAGTGAGTTAAACCCAGCTCCTGAGCTCAGGGCCCGGTGCCCTCCCCTTCCCTGAGGACCAGGACTTGGGGCTGAGTCTGTCTCTCTCCAGCTCAGCTTCTCCAACACAAAGACACACAATAACAACGGTCACTCTGCTGCTCGGCACGCTTTAATCAACATTTTTATTGGTTACAAATGGAAGTGATGGATACAGTCAGTGGGATGGTGCCTTTTCTCACTGGCCCCTGAGTTGTGAGAAACATTGAAATGTTTCCCTGTAACCCCCCTGTGGGATAAGGATGGACAAACCAGCGCTACCCTCAGTCTGTTACCATAGTGACAGGCTGCTCCATCGCTGAAACACTGAACTGAAATGAGAAAATCCTGGATGGATTGATTAATGCGGGAATTTGATGGATGGATGGATTTGGGTGAAGGGATATTTCAGCACATTCTTCAGCTGCTGCCTAAACTTAGTCTGGGTCACGGCATAAATCGCGGTGTTTGTGCAGCAACTGAGGAGCTGCAGCATGAAGCCCAATTCCCCCACAAACCAATCGAGATACACAGACTGATACCCAAAATACCACATCCGGTACCATATAGAATACAACAGTAACGTTGACCATAACAGGATGAAATTGGCCGAGATCACAAACAGTAAAATGATGGATTTTTTTCGGTTTCTCATTTCAGTGTCAGACTGAGCGTCCCCATTGGTGTGAGCGCGGAGTCTCCTGCGGGCTCTGCTGGTCACTAAAATGTGTCTGACGGTGAGAACATTGAGCAGCAGAATCAGGAGAAATGGGACACACGGGGTTAGAATGTGGTGGAGGGACTCGATTGTGACCCAGAAAATGGAATAACGAACACCGTCTGTTACATCACAAAACCAGGGGGTGTTCACCAGCCAATACCGAGCCGTGAGCATAAAATACCAGAAAATGTTCTTTAAACAGCTCAGCACAGTCACTGCTCCCAGAACCACAGCCGCCGTTTTCTCACTGCAATATTTACTTTTCAGCTTCTGACAACAAATGGCCACAAACCGATCAAAGGTGAAAGTGACGGTGAACCAGACAGAGCAGTCAGTGGCTGCATAAAGCAGGACGGCGTGGATATTACACACGGGGACGGAGTACACCAGGAAATAAAACTGTTTCCGATAAACAATGGGAATTTGTCTCAGGATCAGGTCGAGGATAATGACCAGGAGATCCGCCGCTGCCATGGCCCCCAGGTAACGTCTGACACATGGAGACAATCCACAATCTTTATAAAGCAGGACGTAGATGGTCACTACGTTAACTGTGAGGAAGGAAAACAAACCCATTATCCATCAGCCTGGAGGCAAAGGGACCCAGTGAGATTTTCAAATGTGTCCCTGTATTCAGGGATTTATTAAAATAATTGGAGCTGGAATAACAAATGGGAAGTTCGGAATTACTTACAAAAATGTGACATAAACCACAAGAAACCCTCCCTCCCCAAACATACAGAGACACATCCATAAGGACAGATGGTTTCTAGAACATTCCCACACACTCGATCACACGAGAGCAGACACAGGTCACTCCTTCCCAGTTCCTAATACAGAGGGTGGAAACGTTGCTGTCCGGAAGGAATCTCTCCCAGTTTCCTGAATACAAACGGAGTTTGGGAATTTCTGTATTTTAGTCTAAATTGTGGTCGATCCTGTGTCGAGGAGAAATGTAAACGCAGGGAAAACGTATTCTCCCCTTTAACTGCCTGAGGGGCCTTCGGAACAGTGTCTCCTTCTCCCTGGAACGGGATCTCTTCCCTCGGGATCTTATCGTTTGTTCAATTCACTGACGTCCGGCCGTTCACAAACAATGTCAGGGACAGGACGTTCCGGGAAGCCCTTGACCTGTCCATGACCTTCACCCCCCCCCCCCCCATCCACCCCAACAACATGATGGACTGTGCAAAGTCCACATATCCATCCAGCGTGGGGAGCCGCACTGCCCACATCATTGCATTCTCTATAAACCGCAGATAGTCTGACCAGCACAGCAGGATGTGCAGTGATCGCACGGGAATTAATCTGTAACCCAGGAGCACTTACCCTCCCAGCATGTAGGACTGTGTACCCCACCCCAGTGCATTGATGTGTAAACCAGGAGCAGTTACCCTCCCAGCATGTAGGACTGTGTACACCACCCCAGTGCATTGATCTGTAACCCAGGAGCAGTTACCCTCCCAGCATGTAGAGCTCTGTACACCACCCCAGTGCATTCCTCAGTAACACTGTATTAGACCCCTGCCCAGTGTGGGGAAACTTGCAGCCCATGCTGGAAGTGACAGGATGTGCAGCTCACATCCATTTCCAGCTCCATATCTCCATTGTTGCCATGACAAGGGGTGCTGTGGGTGTGAACATCACTGACAGGGAGAGATGGCAGGGGAATCAGTTTAAATATCATGACATGGGAGGGGTTTAGGGAATAGACAGAGAGGTGGAGACTGAGAGACAGTATCATGGAAGGATTTGTTCCCAGGTTGCACAATGCTGAAATGTAGACACTTCGATAGCATCCTGTAACATGAGCCTGTCTTCCCAGGAAAGACGGGAAAAAAGGATTTTGGTGCGAGGTCAGATGAAACAACAGCTGCTGTGTAGTTTTGAAATTACGTTTATGCAATTTTAATCAGTGTCTTTTTGAAACAGTACATTGCTGTAGAGTTGGAGTAGGGTAATAAACAGTTAATAGAAAGGGGTTCTCAGAGTTGTGAATAGTTGATGTAAAATGTTCAGTTTCAGAGTTAAAAAAATAAATTGATGTTTTTATTTAAACAGTGGAATTTGGGAGTTCTCTGTCACTCATATTTTAACAGTTTACAAGGCCAATTTAGCATTTCTTTATGTTTAGTTTATATTACCAGATGAGCTCAATGTTGTATTCTAACAATTGCTCTGTGTGTATTTCTGTGTGTCTGTGTGTGGGGCAGGTCTGGCAGTCTCTTTGGTGCTTAAAGTGATACAATGCCACCCTCTGCTGGCCTCCACACGCCACTGCACAGACATTGGCAAAGGGTGAAAACCAACAGGGATTCATTCAGAGAGGGGGAGGGAGAGGACTGCTGCTCACAGCACCATCCAAACATGTCTATCCATGTTCTGATCTAAATGTCCTTTAAATGTTGTAACTGTCCCTGCTTTCACCACTTCCTCTGGAAGTTCATTCCACACCTAAGCCAGCTTCTGTCTAAAATATTTACCTCTCGTGACTTTTGTAAATCTTTTTCCTCGCACCTTAAAATATCCCTCAGTTTTGAATCCCCAACTCGAGGGAAAAGACATCAGCCCTCCCTTCAGCTTCTCTGTACCCCCCATTATTTTATAAACCTCTGTAAAGTTACCGCTTAATCTCATTTTCTTCAGTTAAAAAAAATCCCAGCAACATCTAGGTTAATCTCTTCTGAACCCTCTCCAGTTTACTAATATCAAGGTCAGTAATATCAAAGTGAATAGTCAAGGTATTTTCTTAGTGTACGGGGAGACCAAAACTAGAGGACATCGGCTTAAGGTGAGAGGAGAAACATTTAAAAGTGACCTAAGGGGCAGCTTTTTCACCCAGAGGGCGGTGTGCCTCTGGAATGAGCGGGCAGAATGACCATACTAGACACAGTATTCCAGTCGAGGTCTCACCAATATCCTGTACAACCTCATCATGACGTCACAATTCCGATACTCAAAGGTCTGACCAAGTGTGTTAAACACCTTCTTAACCACACTATCTATATGAGATGCAAATTTTAAAGAATTAAATCTGACGGCCTAGGTTTCTGTTCTACAACATTGCCAAAGGCCCTGCTTTTAATTGTATAGGTCCTGCTGTTGTTTCATTTACCAAATCCAATGCCTCGCCTTAATCCAAACTAAACTAAACTCCATCTGTCAAACCTCAGCCCAGTGTGTGATATTACTGCCACCTCCCCCTCCCCCTTCAATTTAAAAATGCCCATCCCCCTCTCCAGAATGCCTGCACACTCCGGCCTTGAGTTTCACAAAGACCCTGAGCTTGGTTTGCCTTGTGTGGTTAGGGGGAGGAGGAACAGATTGCAGATGCAGTCAGTGGGGAGGAGAGGCTGGACAGTAATCAGCGGCCAGGAAGAGGGGAGTCGCACGTTAGAGGTGGGTAAGAGTGATCGGTGTTTTGGGACCAGAAATTAAGCTCTTCCTTCGTCTCTGGTGTTCAGTAATAAATATCTATTTGAGACCCTTCTTTCGGCAGAGTGTGTCTGCACGATTTCTTTCCTGAATATTGCAGACTACAGATAATAGCAATTAAAGATGTTCATAGTTAATTTCGATAGCAGAGCACATACACTCAATATCCTACAGTTGAGACAAATATCTTGCATTTGTTTAATAATACAAAGTGCTTTTTGTAATTCAGTAATGGCAACCTGATTATAATCATCCACACCGAGCTGAAAATGGGCACTAAAATATGGCCCAAAATCTGGGTATGGTAGTTGTATTGGGTAGTGTCCCTGTCTCTGAGCCAGAGCTCTGGATTTGATTCCAATTCCTGAACTTGTGTGGTAGTGTTCCTAGCTCTGGACTAGAAGGCCTGGATTCAAGTCCTGCCTGTTGCAGAGGTATGTCCCAGCATGTCAGGACAGTCTGATGAACAAACACACAGGAGAATACTGTTACAGCTTTATGGGTGATGCTGAGTGATGCTAGGGGGAGGTGTCAGTAATATCACACACTGGGCTGAGGGGTGGCAGATGGAGTTTAGTTTGCATTAATGCGAGGCATTGGATTTGGTAAATCAAACAGGAACAGGCCCTATACAATTAAAAGCAGGGCCTTTGGCAGTGCTGTAGTAGAGAAAACCTAGGGCCGTTAGGTTTAATTCTTTAAAATTTGCATCTCATATAGATAGTGGTGTTAAGAAAGTGTTTAACACACTTGTCTTCATTGGTCAGACCTTTGAGTATCGGAATGGGGACGTCAATGTTGAGGTTCTACAGGATATTGGTGAGACCTCTTCTGGGCACAAAGGTCAAGGTGTAAAGCCCACAGAAGTGTCTCAGGATACATCTGAACAAACTGATTAAAATGGATTTAGAGTTATGACCTGATGGAGAAGGAAGAGGTGTCAGTATTGCATTTCAGAATTTAGGCCCAGGATGAGTGAAAGTACAGCCATTCGTGTTGATTGGAGTCACATTTCGCAGCAGTAAAGGTTTATAAAATCAGAATGGTCATGGATAGGGTGAGTCGTCAGGGTTTTTTTTCCCCTGGTTAGGGGCGTCCAAAACTAGAGGGCATTGGTGGAAAGTGAGAGGGGAAAAGTATTGATGAGGGCAAAAGGGCCCCTTTTCACACAGAGGGTGGTGTGCGTATGGAATGAGCTGCCAGAGGAAGTGGTGGAGGCTGGTACAACTACAGCATGTAAAAGGCATCTGGATGCTGACAGACTTGCAGAGATTTTCCAGCAATTTCTGGATTTCTTGAAAAAAATGCATTCATTTTAACACAGGTATTCTGAATAAATTAAACATTTTTATTTTTTAATGACACAGGGACATATAAACATATCTTCAAATCGACCAAGGCCATTTTCTGCTCAGGGTATTTCTCTGTGTATGACAGCAGCAGTGATGCACCTTCATGGAACAGGGAATGTGATGGAGACATAGTTTGGACAATGTACAAGGAGACCACACATGGTCCAGTTTGGGAGAGGATGACATTACTGTGTGATTCAACTCAGAGAGGGAGAAAATGTAATCTGCCTGAGAAGGAATGGCCTATTACACTCTCTCTCCTTCATTGTTCCTCATCACAGTAATATGCGCGAGCTAAAAAAAACTCTAAAGTCATTGTTACCATTCGTATTTTTATGGAATCCCTACAGTGCTGAAACAGGCCCTTTGGCGCAACAAGTCCATACCAACCTTCCCAACCCATTTCCTTATATTTAACCCTGACTAATGCACATAACCTAGAATTCCCTGAACACGACAGACAATTTAGCATGACCAATCCACCTAACCTACATAGTTTGTGGTAGGAAACTGGATCACCCATTAGAAGCTCACACAGACAAGGGGAGAATGTGCAAACTCCACACAGACAGTCGCCCAAGGCCGGAATCGACCCCAAGTCCCTGGTGCTGTGAGGTAGCAGTGCTAACCTTTGGGTGATCCCTGACCACAATTCACTGGAATCTCCTCACTGGCTAAAGCAAAGTGAATTCAGCCAAATCCAACTCTCCCAGGATGAAATCCCATTGTTAGCAGCTGTGTAAGTACAATATCTTCAGAAGCAGAATAACGTTTTTGCCAATCTTGCAATTTTTCCTTTGTCACGTGTTCCAGTAATATCTGGACAAAGTTCTTTTAAGTTACAATTGCAGATATTGTGTGTGTGTGTGTGTGTGTGTGTGTGTGTGTGTGTGTGTGTGTGTGTGTGTGTGTGTGTGTGTGTGTGTGTGTGTGTGTTTAGAAAGGGAAATATTGATTATATATTTGCGAAACCCAAACAGATTGCCGTTCATCTTTCCATCATAGTTTGAGTAACATTGCTCTGGATCATAAACGTGTTGTTTTAACAGATTAAAGAGACTAGCCTGACTTGTTCCTAAAACTGACCCTGACCCAGTCTGAGACAAATATCATCGGCCATATCACCGACCTGGTTACATTTAACATTTGTTGTGAGCAGTGGAGGAGTGGGACTAGAAAAGGAAACAGTGACCCCAAAAGCTGGGGAACTATAATCCAGTGAGCCTGATGTCAGTGGTGGGTAAGTTGTTGGAGGGGGTTCTGAGGGATAGCATTTACATACATTTGGGAAGGCAAGGGCTGATCGGGGTAGACAACGTGGCTTTCTGCATGGGAAACCATGTTTCATTAATTTGATTGAGTTTTTTGAAGAGGTGACAAAGAAGATTGGTGAAGGCAATTTGGTAGACATTGTCTTTATGGACTTCAGCAAGGTGTTCATTTAAATAACAAGGAGCAAAGAAAATTTACAGCCCAGGAACAGGCCTTTCGCCCTCCAAGCCTGAACCGATCCAAATGTACTGTCTAAATGTGTCGGTTAATTCCTAAGCATCTGTATCCCTCTGCTCCCCACCTACTCATGCATCTGTCCAGACGCTTCTTAAATGAATCTACCGTGCCTGCCTCTACCACCTCTGCTGGCAACGCGTTCCAAACGCCCACCACCCTCTGTGTGAAGTACTTACCGCGTGTATCCCCCTTATATATTCCACCTCTCACCTTGAAAGCACGGCCTCTCGTTATTGAAGAATCCTTCACCCTGGGAAAAAGCTTGTCCCTGTCCACCCTGGCTATACCCTTCATGATTTTGTAAATCTCAATCAGGTTCTCCCTCAATCTCCTTTTTTTCTAGGGAAAGTAAACCTAACCTACTCAGCCTCTCTTCATAGTTAGTATTTCATTCTGATTGGTAGACAGATTAGTATGTTTCTGTCACATGGGATACAGAAGAAGCTCGTCACAATTGGCTTGAAGGAAGAGGGGTATTTTTCAGACTGGAGGCTTGTGAGCAGTAGTGTGTTGTAAGGATTTAGATGTGAATATTGGGGCAATAGTTAGTAAGTTTACAGATGATATCAGAAAGGTGGTGTAGTAGATTATCTCAGAGTACAACAAGACCGCAATTAGATGGGACAAAGGGGCAAGGATGGACAGATGAAGTTTGATTTAGATAAAGACGAGGTTTTGCAGTTTGGGAAGGTAAATCAGGGCAGAAATTATACACTTAATGGTGAGATCCTGGGGAGTGTTGTGGAAAAAAGGTACATAGGGCTGCAGATATATTGCTCCTTGAATGTGGAATCGCAGGTAGACAGATTGGTGCTGAACACATTTAGCACATTTGCCTTAATCAGTCAGAGCATTGAGTATAGGAGTTATGGTGGTATGTTGTATCTGTACAGGCTGTTGGTGAGGCCACTTTAAGAATACTGCGTACAATTCGGTTTTCTGCAGAAATGACTTACACGGATGTTCTAGAAGTGGAGGCTTGAGCTTTAGGGAGAGGTTGATTAGTTTGAGGTGCTATCTCCTGGAGTGTCAGAGTTTGAGGGGTGACATTATAGAGGTTTATAAAACCATCAGGGGCATGGATATTCTGAGCAGCCACACTCTGCTCCACCAGGATAGGGGAGTCCAGAACAAGAGAGCATAGGTTGAAGGTGAGGAGGATTGATTTCGAAGGGACCTGAAGATAAATGTTTCACACAGCGCGTGGTGTGTGTACAGAAAGTGCTGTCAGAGGAAGGGCTGAAGGCGGTTACAATCGCACATTTAAAAAGTATCTGAGAGGAGGGATATTGACAAAATGCTGGCAAATGGGACTGGATCAGATTTGATATCTGATCGGAGTGAACAGATTGGAATAACGGGTCTGTTTCTGTTCTACATGACTCTCTGAGTCTATAAGAGGGATGACAAAAAATTCTGAAAGGACCTTTCAAGTCATAATTCTCTTCACTGGAATTTTATCGTGCCTTGATGATCATGTTGATTGAAAGCTGCGTTAGGTAAATATTTGACAGAGAAGTGAGTCATGGATAATGGGATGGAGACAGGAAAGTGGGGCTGAGGCCCCAACCTGATCAGCCACAATCTTACTGCCTGGTGGAGAAGGCTCAAAGTATCTCATGACCCACTCCTGTTCCTCAGTCCCATGGTCCTGTGTTCCATTCAGTCCCTCAAACCTACTAGACAGGAGCAGTTGGAGGCTACTTACTCCTATAACCTGGTGCACAGAAACAGAGGAGACCATTCGACCCTTCAAGTCTGTCCCACACGGTTTGAAGTGATTTGGGAAATGTAATTGGGAAGCCCAGGCTGGGTATGAAAGAGGTCTCTCATCACTCTTTACAGAGATTCCCCTCTCTGCAACTTGTGCTTCATTTGTTGGTCATGCTGTAGGCCCAAATTCACTGAGAATACAGCCCCCATGCCTCACCCAGAGATGGCTCACAAAATCCTCTGGTCTCCCTGACTGCAACATTCAATAACAGAACATCCATGAAAATAACACCCACTAACTTTCCAATAACAGAATGGGAGAACATCAGAAACAGGGGCAGGTGATTCACTCCCCAAGCCTGCCTTGCCCTTCACTAAGATCATGGCTGATCTGCTCTTGGTCTGAAATCCACTTCAATACCCAATTCTTCATCGCCCTCAACTCTCTGACAGGTCAATATCCATCTACCTCCTCTTCAAATACTTTCAGTCGTCTTGCTCCCTAACATTCTTGAGAAGAGAAACCCTGACATTCAATCCCATTTGTTTGAAGAAAACACGTGATGTTCCTATACCATGGCCTATTGATAAGGACAAATTAGGTTGACTCAAGGGTTCAGATAAAAATGACTGGCCCCGATATCAAGGCAGTGGTTGCCTTCTGTTGACATCAAGGACCTTAACAAAACTAGACTTAATGGGAATCAGAGTAACCTCTCCAGTGTTTGGGGTCAAACATGGCACAAAGGAAGATGGTCATCATCTCAGTCCTGGGTCACCTCTGTACGAGATCCTCAGGGTAGCTTCCTCTTCACAAACATCTTCAGCTGCTTCATCAATGTCTCCCCGCCCCCACCCTCCCCACCATAAGGTCAGAAGTGGGGATGGTCACTGAAGATTCCACAATGTTCAGAACATTTTGTCCTCCGTCAGCTCCTGAACTGGTTTGTGTCCATGTGCAATAAGACGCAGACTCCATTGAGGCGTGTGCTGTTAAAATGTCCACAACATTCATGTAACAGCACTTCCTGACACTGCACATTGCCACAGTAAAACAAGAGTTCATTCAGCACCTCACGCTGTTTTCACAGGAATATGAGGAAACCATTTAGTCCATTGAAACTTTTGGAGAAGAACAAGGACAGCCCATTCAGTGACTCCAGCCTATCACTCAGGAAGAGAAGGAGGCTAGTGCGATGGTCCACACCAGAGCCCCTCGAAAACATTTGAAGGCGGTAACCTAGACTCTAATGTTTTCTTATTTTAAAGGAAATATAAAGTGTCTGTCCCAGATGCAATGTGACTGGTCAAAATACTCGGTGTGAAGAAAGCACCATTTATTTAAACACGGAAGATAAAATAAAACCAAAGAAAGAGGAATTTAGAATGACGTAATTGTATTGGGCAACTAAACAGAATAATCGATATAGGAGCTATTACGAATGAACTAGTCCAGCATAAGAAATTCCCATAAACACAGCCCTTAGCAAAAAGGAAAATTCAGGAATTGAAAACAGCATCAAGAGAAAATGCAGAAAGTGTTGCAGCCAGGAGACATTCCCTGAGGCTTCCAACTCTGTGGAGACCACTATAGCTTTTGATGTTACTGAGAAACCAAAACCCAGAGATCCTAATCTGTGAGAGCTGGTCACACCCATTCAGGCTGCATTAAAATTAACCTAAGGCCTCGCTGGCTTTTTCTCAAGTGGTCTTAACTAACCAGCTTGGTAACGATCGTTCAATCTCTCTCTTAAAAGAAACCAGGATAAAAATAACCTCTTAAAGCTGCAGCACCATCACACTTGTCAGCACATCGAGCTGTTAAACAGGAACCAGGGGTAACCAGTCAGGCCCTTGGCCCTATCCAATCGGACGAGGAAGAAGCCAGTCAGTCCCTTGAGTCACTTATACAGGAACAGTAGGAGGCCATTCCCACCTCAATGCACATACACAGGGGCAGAATGTGGTAATTCATGCTGATTCCTGATCAATGTCTTATGCCCGAAACATCGATTCTCCTACTTCTCGGATGCTGCCTGACCTGCTGTGCTTTTCCAGCAATCGAGGTTCTACTCTGATCTCCAGCATCGGCAGTCTTAAGGGTCTCTTAATTGATGCTCTCACATGATGAACAATTGGGGCAGAGGCTGCACAGACAGACTGTTCCACGTTGTTCCTCGTGGCTCCGTTGCTTATGATCCACATGTGGGACTTTAACGTGGTTTTCTAGTGGTGAGGAGGGAAGCCATATGTCTTGTGTGAAGTCTCAGAAAGGCATCTTCCATCTCCAAGAAGACAGTCTGGTGTTCTTTATGCAGGGCGGAAGCTGGTGGGAATGGCTACCTGTTTCCGATGGAAGGTATTGTGGCTGCTGTTGGGGAATAACCTGATGTTCAGTAAAGGGTTCACACGCCGACTGCACAATAACATGGGGAGAGTTAATTTAGGCATATCATCTATTAGGAGAGTCACGATAGACTGATGAATGGACTCTCTAAGTTCAAATAATGCTGATCTTGTTCATGTTGATCTTGTCTCGTGCATGTCCTGTTCAGTGTAACCTGTATGCCTTACTCTGTCCAAGTCTATTTCCACCCTATGATCTGTCTGGCCATGCTTACTATGATCTTCCTCCACTGCTCATAAACAAAGTGTTTCCCTGTACTGAGGTACACGTGACAATAAATCAAACCAATCAATCCTGGGTAAAGTATGGCATTTCTCACCCTATCAATGTCTCTTTTGGAAATAAGTGATCGCTGCCACTCCTCGTGTTTCAGCATCACAATTTCTTCGTCTCTCACAGCTCTACAGATTAAACACTCAGCTTCTTTACTCTATCCTCATGTTACCATCACCCGTGTCTGTGGTAAGGAGATCATTCCTTAAAAAGGAGATCAAATCTGTACACAGTGCCCCAAATGCTCTCTCAGCAAGGCTCTACAACAGCCGGAAGATGGCTTTACTTATGTACTCGGATCATCTTACAATGAATGACAGCATACCATTGTCTGCACCCATTACTTACACAGGGTTTGATTCGGAGCAGTCAGCATAGACTTGTGAGTGGGAGATCATGCTTTTTTGGTGAAGTGACCAAGAATGTTGATGAGGGCAGAGCGGTTAACGTAGTCTCTATGCATTTCAGTAAGGCCTTTGATAAGGTTCCACATGGCAGGCTGCTCTGGTAGGTTCCATCACGTAGAATACTGGGGGAACTGGCCAATTGGACACACAGTTGGGTTGTTGATAGGAAGCAGAGGGATTAGTGGAAGGATGCTTGTCAGACTGGAGGTTGGGTCCATAGCTGTTTGTTATCTATGATTTGGTTGAGAATGGTTGGAATCTCAAATCAAGGTCGGAGTTTCACGGTGAATGGGCGGGCCTTAAGGGCTGTAATGGGCAGAGAGACCTTGGAATTCAGGTGCACGGTTCCCTGAGAGTGGAGTCACAGGTAGACAGGGCAGTGAAGAAGGCTTTTGGCACACTGGCCTTCATCAGGCAGGACATTGAGTATAGAAGTTGGGAATTTATGTTGCAGTTACACAGGACTTTGGTAAGGCCGCACTTGGAGTATTGTGTTCAGTTTTGTCACCTTGTTATAGGGAGGATATCATGAAATTAGAAAGAGTGCAGAAGAAATTTACAAGGACATTGCCAGGACCCAATGGTCTGAGTTATAGGGAGCGGTTGGACAAGCTAGAACCCTTTCTTTAGAGTGTAGGAGACTGAGGGGTGACCTTAAAGAGCTGTATAAGATCATGAGGGATATGGATAGGGTGAATGCTCTCAGTCTTTTCCAAAGTTTAGAGAACTGAGGACGAGAGGGGATCAGTTTAATGTTAAAGGGGAAGGATTAAAAGGGAACCTGAGGGACCACTTATTTACATAAATGGCTGGTATGTGGATGAGCTGCCAGAAGATGTGGCTAAGGGTGGTACATTAGCTACATTTCAAAAGTATTTGGATAAATATGTGGATAGGAAAGGACTGGAAGGATATGGGCCAACTGCAGGGAAATGGGGTTAGTGTGAATTGACATTTGCAAGGTGGAGCCGAACCCCTTTGTTAATTAAAACCAAACACCCAGAAAATCTCGCCTCACCTTGTAATCTGTTAACACATGAGTGACACAGATCTCCTACATTCCACTATTTAAACAAAAATTAGCAAGTTAGTTTCTTAACTTTAATAGTGAACACTAAACAAAAAACTATTCGCAAATACAAGCCCCTCTTTTCTTAGCTACTTACTATCTGACTCCAACTCTGTAAAACATATTCTGTTCCAACAACCCACATATTAAACGTTACAATCTCAAGACCACACACGCTTTCAGCTGCTGATCTCCCTGGGTCATGTTTTTTTTAATGCAAGTATGTTTTACATGAACATGTGTCTTTGATAGAGAGTGTTTGAGATGGTCAGTTAGCACTCCTGCTCTACAGCAGTTGCTCTGCTGTTGGATGGCAGTGGCTCTCACTCTATTTTCAAAATGCTGGGTTTATTTACTTCCCATGATACAATAATTCTCATAATATGATTGATTTCCAGTGTACAAACAATAATATTCAAATTCCATTGGCTTCGGATATTCTGAGCATTATTTAAAGTCTTTGATTGCATTTGAATTGCTGTCAAAACAGCAACCAAAATTCAGGCTTCCATTTCCCAGCTAATTGTTACATTTGGAACAGTCTGACCTTTAGCTGGCATCTGTGGCTATACTTTCGATTCAGCAAAACCCGTCTTATCTTAAAGTGAACAGACATTGATTAGATTCCAGGCAGTAACACACCCCGGGCTATCTGTTATTCTGTATACTAACCTCCTTGAACCCCTCGATTAGATTCCAGGCTGTACCTCACTCTGGGGTATCCGTTATTCTGTATATAAACAACCCTGAACCCCTTGATTACATTCCAAGCTGCAATTCAGTCCGGGGTATCTGTTATTCTGCATACAAACCACCCTGAACCCCTCAATTAGATTCCAGGCTGTAACACACCCCAGAATATCTGTTATTCTGTATATAAACCACCCTGAACCCCTCGATTAGATTCCAGGCTGTACCTCACTCTGGGGTATCCGTTATTCTGTATATAAACCACCATGAACACCTCGATTCGATTCCAGGCTGGAACTCACTCCGGGCTATCTGTTATTCTGTATATAAACCACCCTGAACCCTGCAATTAGATTCCAGGCAGTAACTTCTTGTCAGGGTGAAAGGGAAGGCTGGTAGTTATAGGGAATGCTGGCTGACTAAAGAAATTGAGGGTTTCGTTCAGAAAAAGAAGGAAGCATATGTCAGGTATAGACAGGATAGATCGAATGAATCCTTAGAAGAGTATAAAGGAAGTTGGAGTATACTTAAGAGGGAAATCAGGAGGGCAAAACGCGGACATGAGATAGCTTTGGCAAATAGAATTAAGGAGATTCCAAAGTGTTTTTACAAATATATTAAGGACAAAGGGTAATTAGGGAGAGAATAGGGCCCCGCTATGATCAGTAAGGCGGCCTTTGTGTGGAGCCACAGAAAATGGAGGAGATATTAAATGAATATTTTGCATCAGTATTTACTGTGGAAAAGGATATGGAAGATATAGACTGTAGGGAAATCGATGGACATCTTGCAAAATGTTGCAGATATACAGAGGAGGAAGTGCTGGATATCTTGAAATGGTTAAAGGTGCATATATCCCCAGGACCTGATCAGGGGTACCTGAGAACTCTGTGGGAAGCTGGAGAAGTGATTGCTGGGCATCTTGCTAAGATATTTGTGTCATCGATAGTCACAGGTGAGATGCCGGAAGACTGGAGGTTGGCGAACGTGGTGCCAATGTTTAAGAAGGGTGGTAAAGACAAGCCAGAGAACTATAGACCGGTGAGCCTGACCTCGGCGGTGGGCAAGTTGTTGGAGGGAATCCTGAGGGACAGGATGTACATGAAGTTGGAAAGGCAAGGACTGATGCGGGATAGTGAACATGGCTTTGTGCGTGGGAAATCATGTCTCACAAACTTGATTGAGGTTTTTGAAGAAGTAACAAAGAAGATTGATGATGGAAGAGCAGTAGATGTGATCAATATGGAGTTCAGAAAGGCGTTCGACAAGGTTCCCCATGGGAGACTGATTAGCAGGTTAGATCTCATGGAATACAGGGAGAAGTAGCCATTTAGATACAGAACTGGCTCTAAGGTAGAAGACAGAGGGTGGTGGTGGAGGGTTGTTTTTCAGACTGGAGGCTGTGACCAGTGGAGTGCCACAAGGATCGGTGCTGGGCCCTCTACCTTTTGTAATTTATATAAATGATTTGGATGCGAGCATAAGAGGTACAGTTAGTAAGTTTACAGATGACACCAAAATTGGAGGTGTAGTGGACAGCGAAGAGGGTTTCCTCAGATTACAACAGGATCTGGACCAGATGGGCCAATGGGCTGAGAAGTGGCAGATGGAGTTTAATTCAGATAAATGCAAGGTGCTGCAGTTTGGGAAAGCAAATCTTAGCGGGACTTCTACATTTAATGGTAAGGTCCTAGGGCTTTTTTGCTGAACAAAAAGACCTTGAAGTGCAGGTTCATAGTTCCTTGAAAGTGGAGTCGCAGGTAGATAGGATAGTGAAGAAGGCGTTTGGTATGCTTTCCTTTATTGGTTAGTGTACCGAGTACAGGAGTTAGGACGTCATGTTGTGGATATACAGAACATTGGTTAGGTCACTCTTGGAATATTGCGTGCAATTCCGGTCTCTTTCCTATCGGAAAGATGTTGTGAAACTTGGAAGGGTTCAGAAAAGATTTACAAGGAGGTTGCCAGGGTTAGAGGATTTGAGCCACAGGGAGAGGCTGAATAGGCTGGGTCTGTTTTCCCTGGAGTGTCAGAGACTGAGGGGTGACCTTATAGAGGTTTACAAAATTATGTGGGGCATGGATAGGATAGGATAAATAGACAAATTCTTTTCCCTGGGGTCAGGGAGTCCAGAACTAGAGGGCATAGGTTTAGTTTGAGAGGGGAAAGATATGAAAGAGAGACCTAAGGGACAACTTTTTCACGCAGAAGGTGGTACCTGTATGGAGTGAGCTGCCAGAGGAAGTGGTGGAGGCTGGTACAATTGCAACATTTAAGAGGCAATTGGATGGGTATGTGAATAGGAACGGTTTGGAGGGATATGGGCCGTGTGCTGGCAGGAGGGACTAGATTGGGTTGGGACATCTGGTCGGCATGGACAAGTTGGACCGAAGAGTCTGTTTCCATGCTGTACATCTCGATGATTCTGTAACTCTATAACTCACTCCGGGTTACCTGTTAGTCTGTAAATAAACCACCCTGAAACCCTCGATTAGATTCCAGTCTGTATCACACTCCTGGGTATCTGTTAGTCTGTATATTAACCATCCAATCCAAACCCTGTTAAAATTGCCCATGATATTCAGGAATGTGTAGGTGAGTTGCATTAGTCAGGTGTAAATATGGGGAAATGGATCTGGATGGGTTATTCTTCTGAGGTTCAGTGTGGTCTTGTTGGGCTGAAGGGCTTTTTCCCCACTGTCGGGATTATATGAATCACCCGGAACCCTCTCAATTAGATTCCAACGTGTAACTCACTTCAATGTATGTGTGACTGGCATGTTTCAAAAACACCCCAAAACCTTCAATTCTATTCCACTTCAATAAACACGACGCGCTGCATTTTGGGAAAGCAAATTTGAGCAGGATTTATACACTTAATGGTCAGGTGCGAGGGAGAGTTGCTGAACAAAGAGACTTTGAAGTGCAGGTTCGTAGCTCCGTGAGAGTAGAGTGGCTGGTGGATAAGATAATGAAGGCAGCGTTTGGTATGCTTTCCTTTATTGGTCAGAGTTTTGAGTATAGGCATTGAGAGGTCATATTGTGGCTGGACTGGACATCGGTTAGGCCACTGTTGGAATGTGGCATGCAATTCTGGTCTCCTTCCTATCGGAAGGATGTTGTGAAACTTGGAAGAGTTCAGAACAGATTTACTAGGAGGATGCCAGGGTTAGAGGATTTGAGCTACAGGGAGAGGCTGAATAAGCTGGCGTTGTTTTCCCTGGAGTGTCAGAGACTGAGGGGTGACGTTATCAAGGTTTATGAAATCATGACGGGCATGGATAGGATTAATAGACAAAGTCTTTTCCTTGGGGTGGGGAGTAAAGAACTAAAGGGCTTAGGTTTAGTGTGAGAGGTAATATGAAAGAGACCTAAGGGGCAACTTGTTCACTCAGAGAGTGGTACATGAATGGAATGAACTGTCAGAGGAAGTGGTGGGGGCTGGTATAATTGCAACATTTAAAATGCAGCTCAATGGGTATATGAATGGGAAGGTTTGGAGGGAGATGGGCCAAGCGCTTGAAAAAGAGACCAGAGTAGGTTAGGATATCTGGTCGGCATGGTCGGGTTGGACCAAAGGGTCTGTTTCTATGCTGTACATCTCGATGGCTGTATGACTCCGTGATTTTGTGACTCACTCCTTGTTATCTGTTATTCTGTATGTAAACCACCCTGAACCCCTCGATTAGATTCCAGTCTGTAACTCACTCCTGGGGATCTGTTATTGGATCTGTGAAGTGATCCTTCTTGAATATTAGACTGAAGACAAGATAAACTAAATGGTCAAATGTTACAAGAACACAGAAAACTGCTGGTTCATTTCTGTCCTGTTACAGATGGGGGCTGAATTTCTGTCACATTGGGGAAAGACTCAAAAGCTGTTTACTGTCCTGCATGAATGCATTATCATAACATGAATTCCCTTGCAAGATAGGAAATGGAGACAGCTCCTGGAAGGTGTCTGTATCTCTATGTGTGTGATTCTGTGTGTCTGTGTATGTCTGTTTGTGTGTGATTCTGTGTGCGTGTTCAATGTTTTATATATTTTCAAACTGCATTGATGTTGCCAGTCTCTCTTGCTTTTCCTTATTTATACACACTCAATAGACAATAGACAATAGGTGCAGGAGTAGGCCATTCAGCCCTTCGAGTCTGCACTGCCATTCAATATGATCATGGCTGATCATCCTTAATCAGTATCCTATTCCCTCCTTATCTCCATAACCCTTGATTCCACTATCCTTGAGAGCTCTATCCAACTCTTTCTTTAATGAATCCAGAGACTGGACCTCCACTGCCCTCTGGGGCAGAGCATTTAACACAGCCACCACTCTCTGGGTGAAGAAGTTTCTCCTCATCACTGTCCTAAATGGTCTACCGCGTATTTTTAAGCTGTGTCCTCTGGTTCGGCACTCATCCATCAGTGGAAACATGTTTCCTGCTGCCAGAGTGTCCAATTCTTTCATAATCTTATATGTCACAATCCGATCCCCTCTCAGTCTTCTAAACTCAAGGGTATACAAGCCCAGTCGCTTCAGTCTTTCAGTGTAAGGTAATCCCACCATCCCAGATATTGACCTCGTGAACCTACGCTGCACTCCCTCAATAGCCAGCAAGTCATTCCTCAAATTTGGAGATCAGAACTGCACACAGTAATCGTGCAGTTTTGCTGATATAAAATGGTGGCTGTGGACAAATCTAAAATGTCTGCTTGACCGATTTGTGTCAGGAATACTTTCAGAAAGGGAGAGGGGGCAATGTGTCAAAAGCAATTTCCATTCATTGATTCTAGCAGAGATAGGAAATGGAGACAGCTCTTTGAAGGTGATTAAAATGCAAATCCCAGAACCTGCTTACAGTGAATGCGGAGAGACAATGTGGCATTCCAGTAAGGTCTGCCTTACTTTCCAAGCTCCTAATATATGAGAGAAACATAATATACAAAACCTGAAAGAGCTCAGCCACTGAATTGTAGATTTGCAGCGTTGGATCAGAGTCCTGCCTGGCTAGGCGTTATCTCAAATTGAAGGGTTTCTCAAATCCCACACTGACCTTCTGTGGGTTCAAATTGTGTGTTGTCTACAAATATATTCAAAAAATGTACCTGCAATTGAACAAAGCTCTTTCTGGAACTGTGTGTGTCTGTTGGTTTAAGTATCTTTCAACAGGATTGAAGATAAATGAGAGTGAGAGATAAGCAGCACTTTCACCAGAATGGCAGTGCAGTATAAAAGGTATATTAATACTTTCAGTGAAAGGGGAAAACAGAGGAGGATAGCCCTCAAACTAGGAAAGTTGGGAGTCAGTAATTTTGTGTAGTTTGTGACTGCATTATGTTTATTTGAGTCAAGATTTGCAACCAGTTGGCCAATAGTGCACTTTGTGACTCACTCCCAGTTACAAGTTATGACACATAAAAAGGTTGCTATATCCCTCGATTAGATTCTAGGCTGTGACTCACTCCAAGATATCTGTTATTCTGTAAATAAACGACCCTGAACCCCTCGATTTGATTCCAGGCTGTAACCCACTCCGGGCTATCTGTTACTCTGTATATAAACCACCCTGAACTCCTTGATTAGATTCCAGGCTGTAACTCACTCTGGGCTATCTGTTATTCCGTATATAAACCACCCTGAACTCATCAATTAGATTCCAGACTGTAATTCACTCCATGGCATCTGTTATTCTGTACATAAACCATCCTAAACCCCTCAATTAGGTTACAACGTGTAACACATTCCAGACTATCTGTTATTCGTCAATAAATCACCCTGAGCCCCTCGATTAGATTCCAGGCTGTAACTTACTCTGGGCTATCTGTTATTCTGTATATAAACCACCCTGAACACCTCGATTGGATTCCAGGCTGTAACTCATTCTGGGCTATCTGTTATTCTGTATATAAACCACTCTGAACACCTCGATTCGATTCCAGGCTCTAACTCACTTTGGGTTATCTGTTATTCTGTATATAAACCACCCTGAACCCTGCAATTAGATTCCGGGCTGTAACTCACGCTGGGCTATCTGTTATTCTGTATATAAACCACCCTGAACCCTGTAATTAGATTCCAGGCTGTAACTCACGCTGGGCTATCTGTTATTATGTAAATAAACCACCCTGAAACCTGCAATTAGATTCCAGGCTGTAACTCACTCTGGGGTATCTGGTATTCTGTATATTAACCACCCGAACCCCTCGATTAGATTCCAGTCTGTAACTCACTCCAGGCTATCCGTTATTTTGTATATAAACCACCCTGAACCTATTGACTTGATTTCACTTCCTGACATGTTAAGCTCATGTTCCCAACACAATCTAATCTCAATAATGATCAATGTATCACTGGTCCTCCTATCTGCTGGCACTACCATCATGTTAACTTTCTGATGTTTACGTACATGATTACCTGTAGCAGTGAGTCGCAGGTAGACAGTGTGGTGCTGAACACATTTGGCACATTTGCCTTCATCAGTCGGAGCATTGAGTATAGGAGTTGTGGTGGTATGTTGTATCTGTACAGGACGTTGGTGAGGCCACTTTAAGAATACTGCGTACAATTTGGTTTTCTGCAGAAATAACTTACACGGATGTTCTAGGACTGGAGGCTTGAGCTTTAGGGAGAGGTTGATTACGTTGAGGTGTTTCTCCCTGGAGTGTCAGAGGTTGAGAGGCAACATTATAGAGATATATAAAATCATCAAAGGCCTGGATATTCTGAACAGCCATGTTCTACTCCCAAGGATAGGGGAGTCCAGAACAAGACAGCATAGGTTGAAGGGGAGAGGGCGAATGAGTTAGAAGGGACCTGAAGGTAAATATTTCACACAGAGAGTGGTGTGTGTACAGAAAGTGCTGTCAGAGGAAGTGGCCAAGGCGGGTACAATCACAGGAGGAATATTGGCCAAATATGGCAAAGGGGACTAAATCTGATCGGAGTGAACAGATTGGACTAATGGGTCTGTTTCCATTCTGCATGACTCTCTGATTCTATAAGTAGGATGACGAATAATTCTGAAAGGACTTTTCAAGTCGGAATTCTTTTCAGTGGAAGGTTATCGTGTCTCTATGTTCACATTGATTGAAAGCTGAGTTAGTTAAATATTTGACAGAGAAGTGAGTCATGCACAATGGGACGCAGACAGGAAAGTGGAGCTGAGACCACAACCTGATCAGCTCCAATTTTAGTGCCTGGTGGCGAAGGCTCGAAGTATCTAATGACCAACTCCTGCTCCTCAGTCCCATGTTCCTGTGTTCCATCCAGCCCCTCAAACCTACTAGACAGGAGCAATTGGAGGCTACTTACTCCTATAACCTGGTGCACAGAAGCAGAGGAGACCATTCATCCCCTCAGTACTGTCCCACACGGTTTGAAGTGAATTGGGAAATGTAATTGGAAAACCCAGGCTGGGTACGAAAGAGGCCCCTCATCTCTCTTCACAGAGCTTCACCTCTCTGCAACTTGTGCTTCATTTGTTGGTTATGTTGTACACCCAGATTCAGTGTGAATACAGCGCCCTGCGCTTCCCGCCCCCACTCCCCCCCCGGATACCTCACACAGGGATGGCTCACAAATCCTCTGGTGTCCCTGTCTGCAACATTCAATAACAGAACATTCATGAAAATAACACCCACTAACTTTCCAATAACAGAATGGGAGAACATCAGAAACAGGGGCATGTTGTTCACCCCACAAGCCAGCCTTGCCCTTCTTTAAGATCATGACTGATCTGCTCTTCGTCTCAAATCCTCTTTCATACCCAATTCTTCATAGCCCTCAACTCCCTAACAGGTCAATTTCCATCTACCTCCTCTTCAAATACGTTCAGTCATCTCGCTCCCCGAACACTCTTGAGAACAGAAATCCTGACATTCAATCCCACCTGTTTGAACAAAACACTTGCTGTTCCTATACCATGGCCTATTGATGTGAACGAAAGAGGTTGAGACAAAGGTTCAGGTACAAATGACTGGCCCTAATATCAAGGCAGTGGTTGCCTTCTGTTGACATCAAGGAGCTTAACAAAACTGGACTTAATGGGAATCAGAGTAAACTCTCCAGTGTTTGGGGTCAAACATGGCACAAAGGAAGATGGTCATCATCTCAGTCCTGGGTCACCTCTGTGGGAGATCCTCAGGGTAGCTTCCTCTTCACAAACAGCTTCAGCTGCTTCATCAATGTCTCCCCGCCCCCACCCTCCCCACCATAAGATCAGAAGTGGGGATGGTCACTGAAGATTCCACAATGTTCAGAACATTTTGTCCCTCGTCAGCTCCTGAACTGGTCTTTGTCCGTAACTAACAGGATCCAGACTCCATTGAGAGTTGTGCTGTTAAAGTGTCCGTACCATTCATGTAACAGCACTGGCGGGCACTGCACATTGCCACAGTAAAACAAGAGTTCATTCAGCACCTCACGCTGGTTTCACAGGAATATGAGGAAGTCGTTCAGCCCATTGACACTGTTGGAGAAGAACAGGGATAGCCCATGCAGTGCCTCCAGCCTATTACTCAGGAAGAGAAGGAGTCTAGTGTGATGGAATACACCAGAGCCCGTCGAAAATATTTTAAGGAGGTAGCCGAGATTCTAATGTTTTCTTATTTTAAAGGAAATGTGAAGTGTCTGTTCCAGATGCAATGTGACTGGTCAAACTACTCGGTGTGAAGCAAAACACCTTCTACTTAAACACAAAAGAGAAAATGAAACCAAAGAACGAGGAATTTAGAATAACGTAACTCTATTGGACAGCTTAACAGAATAATAGATCTAGGAACTATTACTGTTAAACTGTTCCAATATAGGGAAATTCGATAAACACAGCCCTTGGCAAAAAGAAATGTCACACTCGTCAGTACAATGAGCTGTCAAACAGGAACCAGGGGTAACCAGTCAGGACCTTAGCCCTGTCCAATCGGACGAGGTTGAAGCCAATCCCTCCCTTGAGTCACTTACACAGGAACAGCAGGAAGCCATTCCCACCTCAATACACTTACACGGGGACAGAATGAGGTATTTTTTGCTGATTCCTGATGAATGTCTTATGCCCAAAACGTGGATTCTCCTGGTCCTCGGATGCTGCCTGACCCGCTGTGCTTTTCCAGCAATTGATGCTCTCCTCTGATCTCCAGCATCGGCAGTCTTATGTGTCTCCTAATTGATGCTCTAACATGATGAACAAGTGGGGCAGAGGCTGCACAGACAGACTGTTCCACGTTGTTCCTCTTGGCTCCGTTGTTTATGATGCACACGTGGGACTTTAACGTGGTTTTCTAGTGGTGAGCAGGGAAGCCAGATGTCTTGTGTGAAGTCTCAAGAAGGCACCTTCCATCTTCACGAAGACGGCCTGGTTGCTGTATGTAGGGTGGAAGCTGATGGGAATGTCTACCTGTTTCAGACGGAAGGTATTGTGCCTGCTGTTGGGAATTGTGAATAACCTGACGTTCAGGACAGGGTTCACACGCCGACTGCACAATAACATGGGGAGAGTTAATTTAGGTATATAAACTATTAGGAAAGTCATGTTAGACTGATGAATGGACTCTCTAAGTTCAAATAATGGTGATCTTGTTCATGTTGACCTTGTCTAGTGCATGTCCTGTTCAGTATAACCTGTATGCCTTACTCTGTCCAAGTCTATTTCCACCCTCTGATCTGTCTGGCCATGCTTACTATGATCTGTCTCCACTGCTCATAAACAAAGTGTTTCCCTGTACTGCGGTACACGTGACAATAAATCAAACCAATCAATCCTGGGTAAAGTAAGGAATTTCTCTCCCTGTCAATGTCCCTTTTGGAAATAAGAGATCGCTGCCACTCCTCGTGTTTCAGCATCACAATTTCTTCGTCTCTCACAGCTCTACAGATTAAACACTCAGCTTCTTCACTCTATCCTCATGTCACCATCACTGGTGTCTGTGGTAAGGAGATCATTCCTTAAAAAGGACGTCAAATCTGCACAGAGTGCCCATAATGCTCTCTCAGCAAGGCTCTACAACAGCCGGAAGATGCCTCTACTTATGTACTCGGATCATCTTACAATGAATGACAGTATACCATTGACTGCACCCATTACTTACACAGGGTTCGATTCAGAGCAGTCAGCATAGACTTATGAGTGGGAGATCATGCTTCCTAAATTTCTTAGAGTCCTTTGATGAAGTTACCTGGACGTTTGATGAGGGCACAGTGATAGACGTAGCCTATGGATTTCAGTAAGGCCTTTGATAAGGTTCCACATGGCAGGTTGCTCAGGAAGGTTACATCTCGTAGAATGCGGGGGAAACTGGCCAATTGGATACACAGTTGGCTTGATGGTCGGAAGCAGAGGGTTGAGTGGAAGGATGTTTGTCAGACCGGAGGCTTGGTCCATTGCTTTTTGTTATCTATGATTTGGTTGAGAATGTACAAGTTATGATTAGTAAATTTGCAGATGACACTAAAGTAATTGGGAGCATGATCAGTGAGAATGTCTATCAAAAATTGCAGCAGGACCTTAATCAGGTGGGAAATGGACCGGGAAATGGCAAATGGAATTTAATATAGAAACGTGAGGTCTTGCATTTTGGAAACTCAAATCAGGGTAGGAGTTTCATGGTGAATGGGAGGGTCTTAAGGGGTGCAGTGGGCAGAGAGACCTTGGTGTTCAGGTGCACGGTTCTCTGAGAGTGGAGTCACAGGGAGACAGGGCAGTGAAGAAGGCTTTTGGCACATTGGCCTTCATCAGGCAGGACATTGAGTATAGAAGTTGGGAATTTATGTTGCAGTTACACAGGACTTTGGTAAGGCCACACTTGGAGTATTGTGTTCAGATTTGTCACTTTGTTATAGGAAGGATATAATGAAATTAGAAAGAGTGCAGATGAAATTTACAAGGACATTGCCAGGACCCAATGGTCTGAGTTATAGGGAGAGGTTGGACAAGCTAGGACCTTTTCTTTAACGTGTAAGTGACGGAGGGAGTCCTTATAGAGCTGTATAAAATCACTAGGTGTATGGATAGGGTTAATGCTCTCAGTCTTTTTCCAAGGTGTAGAGAATCGAGGATTTGAGGGTATCAGTTTAAGGTTAAAGGGGAAGGAATAAAAGGGAACCTGAGGGGCCACTTCTTTACACTGGTACGTGGATGAGGTGCCAGCAGATGTAGCTGAGGGTGGTACATTAACTACATTTCAAAAACATTTGGTTAAATATGTGGATAGGAAAGGACTGGAAGCATATGGGCCAACTGCAGGGAAATGGGGTTAGTGTGGAAGGATATTTACAAGGTGGACTCGAACCCCTCTGTTAATTAAAACGAATCACCCAGAAAAGCTCGTCTCACCTCGTAATCAGTTAAAATATGAGTGACACAGATCTCCTACATTCCACTATTTAAACAAAAATTATCAAGTTAGTTTCTTAACTTTAATAGTGAACACTAAACAACAACTATTCGCAAATACAAGCCCCTCTTTTCTTAGCTACTTACTATCTGATTCCAACTCTGTAAAAATATGCTGTTCCAACAACCCACATATGAAACATTACAATCTCAAGACCACACAGTCTCTATCTTCCCCGCTGTGGTCACTCTTCCAGCTGCTGATCTCCCTGGGTCATTTTTTTTTATTGCAAATAGCTTTGCATGAACATGTATCTTTGATAGAGTGTTTGAGATAGCCAGTTAGCACTCCTGCTCTACAGCAGTTGCTCTGCTGTTGGATGGCAGTAGCTCTCCCTCCAGTGTTCAAAATGCTGGGTTTGTATAATCCCAATGATATAATAATTCTCATAATTTGATTGCTGTCCAGGTGTCCAAACAATCATATTCAAATTCTGATGGCATATGGTGTCCTGAGCGTTATTTAAACTCTTTGGTTACATTTGAATGTCTGTCAAAACAGCAATCAAAACTCAGGAATCCATTCCTCATCTAATGGTGACATGTGGAACAGTGTGACCTTTAGCTGGCATCTGTGGCTTTCATTTCTATTCAACAAATCCCGATCTGTCTTAAAGTGCCCATACATGTTTTTGGCTTCATAACATCTTACTGCTTCAGAAAATAAAATGAACCAGCAGAATGAAAAGATGGCTACATTTCTTTTCCTCTAATTCTTAATCCCAATTATATGAAATGCAAAAGTATTAATCTCAGTTATGTCAATCATATTAATTCTGCACACCAATACAACACTGTAATAAGTCAAATCTTATCTACACTGCTTTCCTTTAACTCCGCGAAAACACATCTGCTATCACATTGTAGGAGCCACAACATGTACATTTTGTGAGTTTAAAGTCGGTAAGGTAAGACTCCAATTAAATAGTCTCATATTCTGGTCTTTAAATATTCAAAAAAATGCGAGAGATTTGTCATTGTCCACAAACATCTCTGACAATTTGTTTGTCATATAAACATTAAAATATTGTCAGGCCAGTGTGGAACATAATCCTTCTTGTTCAATAATGGAGATTTTGTATTTTTTTTCTGGTAGATATTGGGTTTTTTGGAAAAGTAGCCAATTAGCCATTCAAATCCATCATCCTCTTTCTTTATCAATACATCTCCGACCCCTATATCCGAGCATCAAACACAATTTTCAAAGGGTTTCAGAATATTTGGTGTTGCTAAAACTGGCGTGGTGATTAATCCTGCTTTAAAATTCTCAAATGCCTCCTGGCATTGCTCTGTCCACCACAATTCTGTTTTCTTCTTCAGTAAATCCATCAGTGGTGCCAAGACGCTGCTGAAGTTTTGAACAAACATTCAATAGAATCCACTCAGTTCCATAAACCAAAGCACCTCTTTCTTCGAGCATGGTCGTGGAAATTCCTCAAAGCCCTTCGTTTTTATGTTCCATGGAGTCAACCTTCCATGTCCATTGTAATGTCCCAAGAACGTCACCTCTGCCTTCACGAATTCTGTTTTCTTTAAGTTTATTACCAAGTTTGCTTCTTGTAATCGTTCAACATGCCCTGGCAACGGTAACATGTGAGCTTTCAATCATTTGCTAAAGATCACTACATCATACAGATAAGCGGCACAATTTGTTCATATTAAATCAAAATTAAACGAATTTTCCCACTGGTTTTATTTGAAGATCAAAGTCACTAATTGCAATGAGTTGGAATTTGCTGGGACCTGTTGTATCTTAAATCTGTTCAGATCGGTCCAAGTGCCACATGGCAAGGCCCCAAACTGTTATGACATCACTGTCAAACCCCTCTGTTAAATAAAACCACACACCTAGAAAAGCCCACCTCACATCATAATCTGTCAAAACGTGAGCGACAGAGAACTCCTAAATTCCACTAATGAACAAAAAATAACAATTCTTATGTGTGCAAGTTAGCTCACTGAGATTGAAGGTTTGTTTTCAGAAATTTCGTCACTATGACGAGATGACATCATCAGTGAGAGTATCTGCTGAAGTGCTGGTGGTTTGTCCCGCCTCTCTATTTATAGGTCTTGGTTTCTTAAAGTGGGTGATGTCATTTCCGGTTATTTTAATAAGAGAATGTAGACAGGATCTAAATTGATCCGTTTATTGATGGACTTCTGGTTAGAATACCATTCCTCTAAGAAGGTACTTGCTTGTCTTAGTATGTGTGTGTGCTTTGTCCCAGTAAAAGTGGTGCCTTTCTTTGTCTGTATGTATGGAGCATAGTGATAGTGCATCATGTCTTTTGGTGGCTCGTTGGTGTTCATGTATCCTCGTAACACGACAACAGGACAGTTTCAATGGTGGTAAAATGATTTTATATACACTGTTTAATCAATGTGTGTGTGCAGATAAGTCGCATTTTTCATATGTGCACAACACATTGTAAGTGAACAACAGAGACACAGTTAACGAAAAATGATGCAAATGATGTATAAAATTGATAAAACATTAAAACATGATTTGATCCTCTCAACGTTCCCTCCTTTTCTGGAATTCCCTACTCTACTCTCTCATTCTTACCAGGATGTGTGCTCCAAACTCTTGATTCTGGTGTCGCAACTTATTTCAGTTAATCCCCTTTCTACCGGGACTTCAATATGTTGGCCTGGTGGGTTCTTTCCAAAGCTAGTGTCTGTCATATTATTGGAGATAAATAATCTGGCATCAGACTCAGCATTTAAACATATTACTCTGTTGTACATGCACTGTACAAAGGACCACAGCACATAGGCATTGCCAAAACATTGAGGATGTTCATCTACTTCTTTCGATAATGTAGTTTTCTCTATTTCCACATCTCCAGATCTCTATCCTCTCTCTCGTTTCCCTTTGTATCTAGTTAAGAAATCCACCAATTATTCTTCGTGTCCCGTCTCCCAAAACTCCTTCTTTCGGTTTATATCTAATGCTCTCTTCAAGGTGTAATGTGGTTATTATTAAGCAATGTAATTACAAAGACATGAGGGCGTAGCTGGCCAGAGTTAATTGGAAGGGGAGCTGAACAGGAAAGACCATGGAGAAGCAATGGGAGGAGGTTCTGGGGATAAATTCGGAAGATAATACCAGAAATGCAACCCAAAGAACTTGAAACATACTCATGGGAGGACAAGGCAGCCATGAGTGATAAGGCATCAAACCAAAAGAGAAAATATACAATGTGGTGAAGATGAATCGGAATCCAGAGAATTCATTGGCTCTGAAACTACATAACGCTGGCATCACTGACACTACAGAGCTCTTAATCATGGTCAGGCAAAGAAACAGAGGAAACACATTCATTTTAAACACAAAAGATTGATATTTCTCAATGAAAAAGATTTAGGTGAATTAAACATTTGAATTAAGAACAGTTAACTGCTTTTGCGGAATGTGTCAGATTGGAAGCAAGACCCAGGGAGACAGATCCTCAGCAAAATGAGAGTATGAAAATGGAAGTATTTCCACATCAGAAACCAGGTTAGGTCACTGAGTGCAGGGCTGATGGGTGAATAGGTCTCAGTGAGAATTGGGGAACAGACAGCAAAATTGCATTGCAGATATTGCAGCACAAACTGCGTATTCACGTAGTGCTGTAGACCACAGAAGCAGGAGAAGCAGATCTGCATTCAACCACGACCTGTAACTTTTTGCCAGGGTAACACCTCAGTCTGTCATTGCCATCAACACCATCTATGGCTGAGTGACGAGTGTGGGTGAAGATGTCAGGGTCAGAATCACGTGAACTTTACCTGATGCTAACTCATTAAAGCTACCAGACTTGACCAACAGATCTGTTCGAAGCAAACTACTCCGAGGTCTGAAAGGATGAAACCGGACAGAACACACGGCCTCAGCATCAATGTCGGAAAAGGGAGTGGGAACACAGTCCTGTCGACCCTGCAGAAACCTCCTTCCTAACATCTGAGAGCTTGTGACAGCATTTATAGAGCTTACCCACAGACTGCACAGAAACATCGGGAATAGAAAACACATTGAGCCTCCCCATTCTAGTTCATGGAAAAAATCTCCTCAATGCACTTACCCCACACGATATACATTAGATTAGATTACTTACAGTGTGGAAACAGGCCCTTCGGCCCAACAAGTCCACACCGCCCCGCCGAAGCGCAACCCACCCATACCCTACATCTACCCTTTACCTAACAGTACGAGCAATTTAGCATGGCCTATTTACCTAACCTGCACATCTTTGGACTGTGGGAGGAAACCGGAGCACCCGGAGGAAACCCACGCAGACACGGGGAGAACGTGCAAACTCCACACAGTCAGTCACCTGAGGCGGAAATTGAACCCAGGTCTCTGGCGCTGTGAGGCAGCAGTGCTAACCACTGTGCCACCGTGCCGTACATAAAGTAGTACGTTTGGTCCATCGAGTTTGCTACCAATTCAATATAATGATGGTTGGCCCTTCATTTCCACACCGTACTCCTGCTCTCCAACCATCACTTTACTGTCTCTAAATCCCTATTTATAATCAGTGTCTCGGTTTCCAGGTGCGAGTGAATTCCCCAGGTTCCCCAGTCCGCGAGAGCAGACATTTATTATTATCTCAATGCAGAGTGACTGTCTGTACCTAATACTGTGGACCCTTGTTTGAGAAGTCCCAGCCAGGGGAATTATCATCCCTGCTTCCAATCTGTCTCAGCCTGTCAGAGTTTTGTATATTTCACTGAGATCTCCACCCATTTTCCTAAACCCCATGGAATACTGACCCAGCCACCCCAAACTCTGCTCCCACAACAAGTCCGTCCTCCCAGAGATCAGTCTGGTCATCCTTCACTGCTCTCCATCAATGTCAGGTTTGTCCTGTATTAGGTAAGGAGACCAAAACTGCACACAATACTGCACAATGTTCAAGATGATATCTCACCAAGGCCCTGTACAGCTGCAGTAAGGCACCCTTTCTCCTGGACTCAGATCCCCCTGAAGTGAAGGTCCACACACCATTTATCTTCCTCACTGCTTTCTGTTTCTGCAATATTACTTTCAGCGACTGGTGTACAAGGAGATGCAGATCCTTTTCAGTGTTGCAGCTCCCCACTTGGTGAGTCTGTGTACACTGTGCGGCGTGCCAATGCCATGCCCAGTATTGACTTCTGGTTACAGAACTCACTGCGCTGCAGGGGCCTCAGAGGTTTATGCAGAAGGAAACAACAAAAAGGAGCATAAGTCCCTTTGTAGATCAACATGTTTCAACCAATCCTTTTCAAATAGTAGGCTGCCGATTTATCGTTTCCAACAAAGGGCACACCGTCACCTCTATCCACATTGTTCTCCATCTGCCATGTATTTACTCATTCACTCCACTTATCATCTCGGTGCTTTTTTACATCCTCCTCACCCACTCACAATCCCACACACGTTAGTGCTGTCAGCAGGCTGGGATATATTGTATCTGATTCCAGAAACCAAATGTTTAAAAGGCATTGTGACCAGCTGGGCCCCAAGCACCGGTCCCTGTGACACCTCAGCAAACTTCCTCTGTTAATTTCTATTAATTTATTTCGTGAATCTTGGAGTCACTGGCTGGGCCAGCATATATTCCTTGCCCCTAGTTGCCCTTGAGAAGATGGTGGTGAGCTGCCTTGTTGAACGCTGCAGTCCACCTGCTGTGGTTGACCTCCAATGCCATTAGGGAGGGAATCCCAGGATTCTGACCCAGTGACTGTGAAGGAACGGTGATATATTTCCAAGTCAGGATGGTGAATGGCTTGGAGGGGAACCTGAAGATGATGGTATTCCCATACATCTGTAGCCCTTGTGCTTCTAGATAGACATGGGAGTTGTGAAGATGGTCTGTGAGGATCATCGGTGAATCATTGCATTGCAGTATGTAGATAGTAAAACACTGCTGCTGCTGCTGAGCGTTGATGGTGGAGCATTGTGGATGAAGGGACAGTCAGACTGGCTGCTTTGTCCTGGGTGGTATAAAGCTTCTTGAGTGTTGTTGGGGCTGCACTCGTCCAGACAAATTGGGAGTCTTCTATCACACTTCTGATTTATGCATTGTAGATGGACCGACCTTTGGAGGTCAGGATGCGAGTTACTCGCCGCAGTATTCCTAGCTTCTGACCTGCTCTTATAGTTACTGTGTTCATATGGCGAGACCAGTGTGTTTCTGAGCAATGATTACCCACCAGAAATTTGACACTGGGTGATTCAGTGATAGTAACACCATTGAATGCCAAGGGGCAGGTTAGATTATATTTTATTGGTGATGGTCATGGTCTGGCATTCGTGTGGGCTGAATATTACTTGCCACTTGTCAGCCTGGATACTGTCCAGATCTTGTCGCATTTCGACATGGACTGCTTCAGTATCTGAGGAGCCACAAATGTTGCAGAACATTGTACAATCATTGGCGAACATCTCCACTTCTGACCTTAAAATGGAGGGAAGGTCATTGATGAAGTAGCCCTGAAGAAGTTTTCGGCCACTGCCCGAGGGACTCCTACAGACTTGGAGCTGAGTTGACTAACCTTTATCAACCATGACCATCTTCCTACATGTCAGGTATGATTCCAACCAGCGGGGAGTTTGCCCCGATAACCATTGATTCCGGTGTTGCTAAGGCCCCTTGATACCACACATAGTTGAATGCAGCCTTGATTTAAAGGGATATCGTTCTCACCCCACCTCTGGAATTCAGCTCTTTTGTCCATGTTTGAACCACGGTAATGAGGTCAGGAGCTGAGTGGCCTGGTGGAGCCCAAACTGGGCATCATTGACCAGGGTATTGCTGAGCAGGTGCTGCTTCAAAGCACTGAGATCTTCCACCACTTTACTGATGATCGAGAGTAGACTGATGGAGTGGTAATTGGCCGGATTGGATTTGGTCTGCTTTTTACATGCAGGAGATACTTGGGAAATTTTCCACATAATCGGGGAAAGCCATTGTTGTAATTGTATTGAAATAGTTTGGCTGGGGAGTGGCAAGGTATGGAACACAAGTTTTCAGTACTATTGACATAATGGTGTCAGATTATGCACCTTTTGGAGTATCCAGTATCTGCAATTGTTTCTGGATATCGCGTGGACTGAATCGAATTGACCGATGACTGGTTACTGAATTGCTTAGGACCACTGGAGGAGGCTGAAATGGATCATCCACTCAGCATTTCTGACTGAAGATTGTTGCGAATGCATCAGCCTTATCTTATACACTGAAGTGCTGGGCTCTTCCATCATGGAGGAAGGGGTTATTTGTGGAATCTCTTCCTCCAGTGAATTGTTTAATTGTTTCCAATGTTTCTCGGCTAGATGTGGAAGGACTGCAGAGCTTAGATCTGTTCCTTTGCTTGTGGGATCACTTAGCTCTGTCTACCACTTACTGCTTATGCTGTTTGGCGCACAAGTAGTCCTAATTGGTGGCTTCACCAGGCTGACACCCCATTATCAGGTATGCCTGGTGCTGCTCCTGCCATCCTGCACACTCCACTGAACCAATGTTGATCCTCTAGATTGATGACAATTGTTGTGAGGGGATATGCCAGGCCATGAGGTTATGCGGGAGTACAACTTGGCTGCTATTGATGACCCACAACACCTTATGGACATCCAGATTTGAGCTGCTAGATCTGTTTGATGTCTGTCCTGTTGAGCAACGTGATAGTACCACCCAAAATAGTGGAGGCTATTCTCAATGTGCAGGTGTGATTTTGTCTCCACAATGACTATGCGGTGGTCTCTCTTACCGATAATGTCATTGACAGATACTTCTGCAACTGGCAGATTAGTAAGGCTGTGTTCAAGTATGTATTTTCCTCTTGTTGGTTCTTTCCCCACCTGCTGCAGAACCAGTCGAGCCGTTATATCCTTTGGGGCCTGGCCAGCTCGATCAGTAATACTGTCGCTGAGATACTCTTGGTGGTGAACATTCAAATCCCCCACCCAGAGTAGATCTTGCGTCCGTGCTAACCTCAGTGCTTCCTCCAAGTGTTGGTCAGCATGGAGGAGTACTGATTCATCAGTTCAGAGAGGCTGGTACATGGTAATCAGCAGGAGGTTTCCTTTCCCATGTGCAAACTAATGCCATGAGACTTCATGGGATACGGAGTCACTGTTGAGGACTCCAAGAGCAATTCCCTTCCAACTGTATCCCACTGTGCCGCCACTTCTGCTGTGTCCGTCCTGCTGATGAGACAGGAGATATTCGGGGTAGGTAATGGGGTGTCTGCGATATAGTCATACTCACAGAATCATACCTTACAGACAATGTCAGGCTGTTGCTTGACGAGTCTGTTTATTACTATTCACCGTTTCCTGCCAGCTGTCCATTCTGGAAACATAGCCATATATTAGCCCCCAATCCACTCAGATTTGATTTCGCAAATTGGGCTTGGAGCTTTACCAAAATCTTACTAAAAGTCAACATGTTTTACCTGCATTGCTCCTCTTTCATTTGTCTCCCATTCTGTTTCTCAAACATAATTCCCATTTCATAAATTTATGTTAGTGTTGCCTATGACCAATACTTTCAGCCACAATAATTTCTCCTAAACCATTTACTTACTATGTTCTATGTTCAATGTACTCTATCATTTTCCCACACCAGACTTGGTTTTCCTTGTATTGTTTGAAAGTTCTGTGAAGACAGAACTGAAGTAGTGGCTTCATAGTTCTGCCATTTCCCTGTTTCCCGTTCTCTATTCTCTGGTTTCAAACTGTAGGGAAACTGCACTTGTTTTCTCATATTTCTCACATTGACATAATTTAACAAGCTATTACAGTTCACTCTTTTAACCCTTGTGAACATACTTTTCAGAAAGCCATCAATTCCTGCCTTAAACTGCTCAATAATTGACCTTCCACACCATACACT
This sequence comes from Chiloscyllium punctatum, assembly GCF_047496795.1. Classification (NCBI taxonomy): domain Eukaryota; kingdom Metazoa; phylum Chordata; class Chondrichthyes; order Orectolobiformes; family Hemiscylliidae; genus Chiloscyllium; species Chiloscyllium punctatum. Next base: position 91,337,271 of record NC_092750.1, read on the forward strand.
CACAGGAGCATAGACTCTGTGCCAACAAAAATACAGCACGATCTATATTAGTCCCACTTTCCTACACCAGGCCCATAGCCTGGAATGTTATGACACTTCCAAGTGCTCGTCCAATTACTTTTTAATGATTGTGAGGTTACCCGTGATAATTCCCCTCTCAGGAAGTAATCCCAGAACCTCACATCCTCGAGGTGAAAAAATATTTAAATCCTCTCTGAACCTCAAACTTTTCACTTTAAAAGTATGCTCATTTGTTCTTGACCCTCTGACTAAAAGGAAAAGCTACTGTCTATCCACCCTGTCCATGTCCCTCATAATCTTATCCTTCTGAATCACTGACACCTCAGCTTTCTCTGCTCCAAAGTAAACAACCCGAGTTTATCCAGCCTGTCTTCATAGCTGATATGGTCCATCCCAGGGAACATCCTGGTGAATCAACTCTGCACCCCCTCCAGTACAATCACATCCTTCCTGGAATGTGGCTCCCAGCACTACATAACAGTACTCCATTTTGGCCTAACCAAAGCCCTGTATTGCTCTTGTAATCTACATCCAGATTAGGAAACGCTACACCCAAGGTCGAATTCTTAACTAGTCCATTAACCTGTCCAGTCACATTCAGGGATGTGTGGAGAAGCACAATCTGAACTTCCCAGTGTGCTACCTTTCATTGAGTACTCCCCTGTCTGGTTCCTTCTCCCAAAGTGCATCACCTCATATTTATCTGAGTTACATTCCATCTGCCATTGATTTGCCCATCTGACCAATCACCTGCATCTTCCTGTAACTTAAGGCCTTCCTCCTCACTGCGAACCAACCGGACAATCTTTATGTCAAACCTACACTTACTTATCACACCTCCCCCACTCTCCACCTAGCTCCCTCCACATTCACATCTTTTTTTATGAATAACACAAACAATAAGGGACACAGCACTGATCCCTGTGGTACACCAGGGGACACTGGTCTCCAGTCACACAAACAGCCTTCTCCCACCACCCTCTGCCTGCTGCCACTAAGACTATTCTCCTTGTAACCTGTCAAGGTATCCTTCATATTGTGAGATTTTACATTATTTCTCAGTTTCCCAGCTGGAAATTTGTAAAAGGCCTTCCTACAAAACTAAACAAGCGATCTCCTCAAACTAATTCAATCAAATCCATTAGATGTGACTTCCTTCTGATAAAGTCATGACAATTATCCCTGATCAAACCTTGTGACTCTGATTGGAGTTCGATTTTCTCCTTCCCTATTTTATCCAGTAGTTTCCTTAACAGTGATCTAATACTCGCTCGTCTATAGTTCCCTGGACTATCTCTCCCACCCTTACTGTGAAGTGGAATCGTATCAGCAGTTCTCCAGTTCTCTGGCACCTCCCTATGTTCGGATTCTAATTAACATATTCAATCAGGATCATTCCTCCCTTGACCCCAAAATCCGCCTGTGATACAACTCATTCAGACATGGAGATTTGTCCAAATTTATACATAACAAGGCCTCAAATCCCTGCTCGTATTTTACATCAATCTGTTCAAGAGTTGTCCAGTCCATCTTCTTGAATTCTGTACCTGCTTCCTCCTTCTCCCAACTAAATTAGATGTGAAGTTTTCATGTTACAATCCATCAATGTTCTCCAGCTTGACACAGAGATTGCCCCTTTGGTTTCTAATGGACACTAACTGTTTGCTGATTATTCTGTTCTAGTTGTCCGTATAGAATATGGTGGGATTCTCATTGATCTCGCCTACTTGTACTTCTCCATGTCCCTCTGTTATTCAGTCTTTTCGATGTTTCTAATATTCACTACAATCACCTCTCATCTTTCAAAACTCGAGATTACAGTCTGAGTTACCCCGTCAGACAAACTTGCCAACTTAGGGGTTAATTTGAAGAATACCTTTTGCAGTTCCTCTGTAGTCAGTATATTCTTTCTTAGATTGGGACTCCGAACAATACGCAATATTCTACGTTGAGTCTCACCAACGCTCGATGCAACTGTGCACGAAATCCTCTATCTTCCAATTACATTCACATGAATGTAAACCTAATTTTTACTTTCCCATTCCCATATGTTCTTCCTAATACCTTTTGGTTTACCTTTTCTTATGAGCTCAGTGTATGAGTTCTTTAAAAAAGCTCATGAATATCCAACTATACATTATCCAATGGTTCATCATTGCCTATGTCCACAAACATCATCTTCAAACCATTCCAAAAAAATATTTGCCACTTCTGGTTTTCCGTTCATCGGTACATTCTCACACTCCCGAGTTATGTTATTACCTTCTAAATATCAAGTAGCATGTTCTTTGTAATCGAGTCCAAGAGATACCTGACTGCGGATGACAAGATAACTGGTCTGTAGTTCACCATTCTCCAAATTCATCCTTTCAAAAACTGTTGGATAATATTTATAACCTTTTCCTTATCCAGATTGGCTAAATGCCTTTTGGGAATGTGTCGGAAAATAAAGGGAAAATCCGCGATGCAATCAACATGTCTATTGCTACTTCCTCTGAAATTCTTGTATGAAGTACATCTAGTTTGTCAGATTTATAAATACTCAATCCAGCTTTCTTTTCAAAGATAACCCCAACACTGATAAGAATGGTCTTAGACTTTACTTACACAAGTCCCATGGTCACTTGGTATTTCTGGGAGAATTTCTGGACATTCTTCCATGATGATAGACACAAAGAAACTGTTTCTCTGCAATAAATTATCCTGAACGCACACCAACCACTCCACATTTGACCTTGTTTTTATTTTTTTCATACATTGATAGACGCTTTTTAGCAGTCTTTATGTTTTTCTTTCGTTTGCATGCTTTTTCTCTTTCTGATTTTCTTCTCAGTTTCTTGATCGCCCTTTGCTGGGTCCTGCATTTCTCTGAATCTACTGGCTTACTGCAACACTTGGCATTTTTCTAAGCTGTCTCCTTTCATCTAATAGGTAGATGAAGGTGGGGTTGACAGTGATAGTCGGAGAGGTGGATGGACCAGATTGATAGGAAGGAAGGTGGACACATAGGAACATTCAAAAGGGCGGTGCTGACTTGGAAGATTGGAGTGGGATAAGGTGGGATTAGGGGAAATGGGTAAATCCACTATGATCCCATGTAGTTGGAGCGTCCCAAGGTAGATGAGGAGACTTTCTTCCTCCAGGCTTCTGGTGGTTCTGGTTTGGCGATGGAGCAGTTCTAGGACCTTCATGTCCTTGGCAGAGTGGGAAGGGGAGTTAAAGTGCTCAACCACAAGGCGATGGAGTTGTGCAATGTGGCTGTCCCAGAGATGTTCTCTCAAATGATCCACAAGTTGACCTCCTGACTCGCCAATGTAGAGAAGACTACATTGGGTTTAATGAATGCAGCAGATCAGGCGTTCTGTCTCCCTTCGTCACTTAACTCTTTCAACCCCACCTTCATCTACCTACCGCAATCCCAGCTACCTCCCCCCTGCCTCACCCCCTTCTCATTTATCCCTCAGCCCCCTTGGTCCATAAGCTTAAATCCTGATGAAGGGCTTATGCCGGAAATATCGATTTTTCTGTTCTTAGTATGCTGCCTGACTGTGCTTTTCCAGCACCACACTCTTCGACTCTGATCTCCAGCATCTGTAGTCCCTACTTTCCCCTCACACCTTCATGGCTTGCCTGACTCAGATTTATAACAGTTACTTCAACTAAAACAAAAACTATCGTGTACTTAAACAGCATAAAAAGAAAACCAATACATTGTGGTCACTGTTCCCAAAAGGTCCTCAACAGCAAAATTTTCAATTAGCTCTTCTGATCACTCAACACGAGTTCCTAAATAACCTGATCTCGATCTCAGTGCTCGACATAATATTAATGTAAACCATCTCACAAGTGGTCATGAGATCCATTTTCCCATCATTAGCATTCACTTGGGTTAACACAGTTTAGATATAACGTAAACAGTACATTATTCCTTCAGTACCCACAAATGTGTATATCTCATTTCCTGTCTTATAGCATTTGTATTGCAGCTTTCACTTTGATATATAACTCCCATCAATGTTTGCTCCTCCTTGCTGTTTTTGCGCTCCACCTTACTAGATTCTATGGAATCTGATCGACGTGGGCTCTGGGGAGATTAATGGTAGAGATTATCTCGCCACATCATTTATGATCTTGTCAAACTTTAATTTCTCCATATCTCCCATGATACTGTGGAATGGAGAAGGACAATGATCTTCCAACAATGCTTTGTATTCCCCCAGAGAGCTGAGACAGATCTAACCTGAGTGGGAACCTTAAAACAAGCTGGTAAAGTGTTGCTGCTGCTGTACAGGGTCTCAGTGAGATCACATCTGGAGTAGTGTGTACAGATTTAGTCTCTTCAATGAAGAAATGATGTTATTATATTGGAAGCAGCTCAGAGATGGTTCCCTCAACTGATTCCTGCAATGAAGGTGCGTGCCTATAACGAAAGGCTTATCAGGTTGACCCAGTAGCCATTGGAGTTTACAAAAATTAATGATGATCTTATTTCAACATAGATGACAGAAGGAGTCATCAAGTGTAGAGAATTACACAGATAATGGAGGAATCCATTCTGTTCTCCAGCCTGTTACACAGGAACAATAGGAGAATATTCAGGCCTTCGACCCTGTTACATCAAAACAGGACGAGGCTATTCAATCCCTGGAGCCTGATATACATTTACAGAAGTAGGCCAATCAGCCACTCGAGCCTACAACACTGACCCAGAGTAGGCCGTGCTGCACCAGTATCCTGTTAAACAGCAACAGGATCAGTCCATTCAGCCTCCTCAAGTCTGTAACATAGGAACTGGAAGAGGTCACACAGTGACTGAAGATTGTTACACTGGGATAACAGGAGGCCATTCAGACCCACCGAGCCTATTGCAAGGCAATTGGATAGGATAAAAACTATCTGAGACTTCTTTCATGAGAATGGAAGAGGTAATTTAGACACGTGTCTGTTGTATGGGAACAAGACAAGACAATCAATCCCTCGGTCCCATCTCCAGGATACATGAGGAGACCGTTCAGTATATCCACCTGCTGTGGAGAAGTATGAGAAGACCCATTAGCCCCTCAAAATGTTACACAGCAACAGGAAGATTCCATAATCCCCCACCCCTCTAACACATCAACAGGAGGAGGCCATTTTGTCCTTGGAGGTGACAACATGGGAACACCAGAAAGACGTCAGGCCATCGAGTTTGTACACCAGCAGGATGATAAGTCGAGTCAGCCACACATGGCTCTTACACAGCAATTGGAGCAGATCTCTTAAAACCTTGTGCCCATTAAACAAGAATTCAAAGAAAACATGAAGGTTTTCGAAAGGGAAGTACTTATAACAAATGGATGCATTAGGGAGTAAGACGTAACGATAAAACTATTGTGACTTAAGACAATTATTAGAATCCATTGTTGAGGACATTTGAAAAGATAAACCACAATCCATCGGCGTCAACATGATTTTACAAAGGAGAAATCAGGTTTGAAGTGTTTGCTTGAGTTACTTAAAGATGTGACAAACAAGGTGGATAATGGGAATCCTGAAGATGGAAGATATCTGGTCTTCGTGAAGGCATTGGATGTGTCACTTCTCCAAAGAGTAAGTGGTATGATCAGACAACATGAGTTTTAGAGTAATTTATTAGCTCGGATGGAGGATTGGTTAACCAACAAAATGCAGTCAGATGTAATATGTGTCTCATTTTCATTTGGAAAATGCAATTTGTGGGGTGCCATTGATTTCAGTTCTCATGCCTCAACCATTTGCGATCGATGGTATTACTGTACTCGGTTGATGGGATAGAAAATGCGATACCACATTTTCAGGTGACACTAACATCGGTGAGAAACTACTTCGGAATGATGATGCAAGAGGTTTTAAGACAATATGGATAGGTTGGGTGAATGGGCCAATATTTGGCAAGGAAAATTAAAGCGAATAAGTATGGGGCTATTCAAGTTGGCCAGCATAATAGAAAGACAAATTATTATCTAAATGGAGAGAAACTTCAAAGTGCTCAGGTTCAGAGGGATCTGGGTGTCTGCTTGCACATCACAGAAAACCTGCCTGCATGTTCTGCAAGTAATGAGAAATGCAAGCATAATTTCAGTGTTTATTCATAAAAGGATAGAGTAGAAATGTAGGGAGGGTTGGTGTAGCAATGCAAGGCATTAGTGAGGCTGCAACTGGAGTACAGTTTGGGCGTCCTGCAGAATGAGGTATTTCCATTGGAGGGAATTCCGAAGAGCTTCATTAGATTGATTCCATATTTGAAGTGTTTGTCTTATGAAGAGAAATTGAGCAGTTTAGGCCTATACTCTCGAGTTTATAAGAATGAAAGGAGAGCTCATTGAGGTCTGTAAAATGCTAAAGGTAATTGAATGTGTCGATATGGGGTGGACTTTTTTCACGTGGCGCAATCTACAACAAGAGACTAGAGTTTTAGGATGGAGAGATGGCAGGAAAGTGGAACAGAGGCCGCGTTGACATCAGCCTCATCGAGGGGTTGGATTCCTCACAGATGCTCCTTGTTCTTATTCAACCCTTCGACTGTGTTGCACAGGAATTGTGGAAGCCTGGGTATCATACAGGAAGCAGTCAATCAGGATAAGTCAGTTAGAGAGAACGTAACGGTAGGGCAAAACAGTGACCAGCGCTGGGTTCTCAACTATTTACAGTCTATATTAATGATCAGGAGGATGGAACAGATATACAGGTGCTGAGTTTGGTGATGTCGCTGTGGTAAGCAGGAGATTACTTTATCAAGAGAGGGTGGAGAGTCTGCAAATAGATTCAGAGAGGTAAAGACAATAGATAATAGTTTGGCAGGTGGGATTTAACATGATATAACCTGTCATTCCATTTACAGGAATAATGGAAGGCAGTATGTTACTGAAATGGAGAGGGATTATAGGACTTAATGATACTGTGTACTGGGGGGTTCACTCAGACCCGTTCAGACATGGGAGGTTTCGCTCCATCCCTGATCGTCAGCTCCTTGGCGCTCCAAGTGACCCCATTGCTCTCCATACACATGGAAAACTTTGATGTGGTTGATTGGTGGTGGGGATGGTGTTTTGAAATGTGTATCATGGGGACCGCCTTTATCCAATATATATTAATTTCTTTCTATGTGGAGACCCGCTGACGATGGGAATGGCTGACCGCTTCCGAATGAAGAGGCCCTGACTGCTGCCAGGACAGTGGGTATTCACCAACATGATGTATTGTGCATGGGGACGCTGCAATATTAATAGAGAGAGAGAGAGAGAGAGAGAGAGAGCTCTTTCAGTTCCTCTACCACTCCCCATTGTCATGGGGACTCTGCAGATGCCATGTACACCATCGGGAATCCCACTATATTAGATACACATGGCAGCTCCCTTGGGAGAAACAATGTATTTACCTCATCCATCATATATATCCTCCATCCCCGAATGGTGACATTGATGTTGAGACACTGGGAGATGATGGATATGTAACCTAGTCCTGCCTGAAAAGTTCTAGATCATAGAATCTGAATGAAACTGTGACCCTAACAGCCCCTGGCAGCACCATCCTCCCCCCGGTGTGAAGCTGCAGGTCGTGTTGAAGGAGGTGACACCGCTCTTGAACCAGCTCTTTGTTCAGTCAGGGTCCCTCAGACTCTGCTCCTGGGTAAAGTGAAGCTTGGGAAGCTGTTCCTGGAAAACCCGATGTGGATACAGCAAATCCCTTTCCCCACACACACTCACTCTGTGGTTTCCGAGCTTCCCCTCTCTGTTGCCTCTGCTCCATCTGTTGTTCATTTGGGGATCATGTATTGAAGCTTCCAACCCTTCTGGGATCCACAGCAGCTTCTGAATGCTGCAGCTAAAAGCAAAACGCGGAAACCTGATCTGGGAGTTCTGGCTACTGCCCTTCCATTATACCCACCGTTTTAATGAAACTTAAAGACTTTCTCAGTTATTTACTTAGACTGTTTTCAGACAGCAGTTCTGCACCTCAGCCTTTAAAACCTCTCTTCAAATAAAAACCCAAGAGAAAATAATCTTTTTTTATATGGACACTGTCCTCACAACTCCACCTTTAATAAAATAATCCATCAATATACAACGGTGGATTCATTTTAGACCTCCTCGTCTTCCTCTATTAGTAGACTGCAATGCATTAGTAGTCAATATTACATTGACTGTGAGCATATAAATGTTCTCAACTGGCTTCGATTTCACTCATTTTATTCCTGCCACAGAATGCCTTTGTCTTTCTTCATCCAAGTCTCCACAACATGTCAAAACGGAGGTTTTCTCACCATGACAACTATATAATTTCAAACTAAATGGCAGCAATAATAAGCTCAGTCGAAACACTGGTATTGTTCTCCCTAAACTTCTGCAAAAACTTTTCCGGCTCACAATCAGTGATTAAGATTTGTCTCAGGTATGTTATTGGCAATGTAAATGCTGAAATTTTGCAACACCAACATCAACCTCAAGGCCTCCTTCCCCATTGTGGAATAAATCTGTTGATGTTTCCACTGGACACTCCAACCACACATTATATAATGGAGCACTTCTTATCTCTCCAATAGTCCCTCTGAATGGCATAGCTCCTCATGTTTCTGCACCTCTTAATGCTGTAACCACTTTTCCGGCTACTCATGGCCTTTGCCAGTAAACCTTACTCTCACAGGTATATGTTTTAAGAAAATCTCGCACATTCTTGTCAATCTCTCACAGAAACCAAACTTTGATTTCTGAACCCCATCGTCATCATCTGCCATTTCAGTTCTGATCAAACTGTTTTAATTCTCTGCTCTTCCACACGAGTTCTCACGACTGCAGGAAGTAAATTGTTGAGCTTCTCCAAAATAAGAATCTCTCTAAGAGTGCCATAGCTTTGCTGTTTTTAATATCCTTACCCACCTTTCAAAATTACGTTGTTTGATCCTTTCAAACTCAATGTGCGTTTAACTAGAGACCCTTGTTTAGATTCCTGAGATGCTCTCTGTCGGCTTCTGGCACAAGCTCATACACACTTCAGATGGCTTTCTTCACCACCTCATACCGGCCAGATACCTCCTCCGATAGGGATGAAAATACCCACCAGCTTCATTTGGTTCAACTAAATCCACATAGTCACTGGCCATTGCATTTGTTTAGCCCTTTCTCAAATGAAATTCAAAATGCTTCCCCATCCTTCTCATCAAATTTATATAATGCCTGGATGTATTTAAACAGAACCGCATCAGGCCATTGGCGACTATAGGGTTGCTCAACCTCACTATTGTCCTCATCCAGCCTACCGTCCACCTTCATCTTCGCCTTCTATGTCAACTTTCCTCTCTAATTGCTAACTTTTGAAGTTGAAACTCTACTTTTCTTCTCTCTTTCTTCTTCATTTCCTTTTCTTTTATTTCTACTTTACATCATAATTCAAACTATTTCAATTCCTTTTCATGTTCAAAGTATCTCATTTGAAATTGAATTCTAGCCATTTCCAAAAATTCTGGTGGCGTTTCCACCAAATGTAATTGCCGAGCTATAGCTGTAATTATCTCTTATTTTCTCACAAACGCAACCCCAACACCAGTTTGTCTGCCAATTCCTACAGCTTTGCCTTCATTACCTTTTGTAAAACCCCCAATTTCACTTCTTTCACACCCAGAGAACTCTCAGTGACTGAACGAATCTTTATTCCCAAAACACTGTTTAAAACATCCGAATTCAACATCCGGAACAAAAGACACTAACTACTACCATACACGACCTTTGAACCCAATAGTCTCCAGTGTCTGCATGAGCTTTTTCTGGATGCTCTGGTTTCCTCCCACAATCTAAAGATATGCATGTTAAGTGAATTGGCCATGCTAAATTTCTTGTAGTTTTCAGAGATGTGTGGGTTAGGTGCCTTTGTCGGGGTAAATGTGTAATAATAGGGTAAAGGAATGGGTCTGGGTAGGTTACTCCTCGGAGGGTCGGTGTGGACTTGTTGGGTCGAATGGCCTGTTTGTACACTGTAAGGTTTGGAATTCTAAACCCAATATGGTATTATCGATTTAAGACCAGCCAAGAGTCCCTAGTTTGCTATAGATAAACTAAATGCCTCAAACTATTTTAAGAAGGTAACTTGGATGCCAACATTTCCTTATTTTAAAGGTAGATGTGAAGTGGGTGTTCCAGATGTGATGCTACTAGTCAAACCACTCACCATTAATTAAAATTCAATATATTTAAACACTCTAATGAAAATCCAAACACAATGAAGAGGAATTTAGAATAATTTAGCTATTGGAAACCTTCACCGAATAATGGATACAGTACATTCTACTGTACTGCCTATTCAGCCTCTCGAGCCTGTTACAGAGGGGCAGGAAGTATTTATTTAACTTTCAAGTCTGTCACACATAAATATTAGTTTTAAAGTAGTTGTGGCTTAGAAAAGACCTGATGTAAACATTAAAGTTCTAACTTTGTAAAAGACCAATTTTGAAAGTATTAGACGAGCCCTGTGAAAGGTTGATTGGAATACCCTATTCACAGGTAAAGGGATGGTTGGTAAATGCAAGGCCATCAAAACTTGGTTTCAGAGAGTCCAGAGCCAACGTGTTCCTATTAGTGAGAGGGACAAGTCTGGTGGGTGCAGGGAGTGCTGGATGGCTAGATATATTGATGCTCTGATCAATGTAAGGAAGGAGGCCTATGTCAGGTAAACAGAGCTGAGATCAAGTGAATCCTGAGAGGAGTATAAGGGCAGTAGGTGTATAGTCAATGAGGAACTTCGGCCAGAAAAATGTGGACATGAGATGGCTTTAGAAATAGGGGTTAAAGCGGCATTGAAGATATCCTACAAATTCTTTAGTGGCAAAAGATTAACTAGGTAGAGAATAGGGCACCTTAAAGATCAGTAAGGCTACCTATGTGTGGAACCACAGGAGATGGGAGGGATACGAAACAAATATTTCTCCTCTGTATTTAGTGTCGACGAGTTTACAAGAACGACAGAATGAAGGAATATATAGTGATATCTTGAAAAGTATCTGTATTACAAGGAGATGTTAGACATTTTAAGACATATAAAGGTGAACAAATCTTTGGGACCTGATCAGTTATATTCCAGAGGTTTGTGGGAAGCTAGGAAAGAGACTGATCAGCTTTTTGCTGATATATCTGTCTCATTGATTTCCACAGGTGAGGTGGCAATAGACTGGACGGCTGCTAACATAGTGTCATTGTTTAAGAAAGTAAGGAAAAAAACAGGTAAGTATAGACTGGTGAGCCTGACATCAATGGTGACTAAATTGTTGGAGGGGATTTTGAGGGAAAGGATGTATAAGCATTTGGAAAGACAAGGACTGAAGAGGGCTTTGCACGTTGGAGATCACATCTCACTGAGGCGGTGGAATCTTTGAGGAAGTGATTAAGATGATTGATGAAGGCAGGACATTGCATGTTTTCTTTATGGAATACAGTAAGAAAGCCATAATGTTCTACATGGTAGACTGTTTAGCAAGGTTAGACTGCCTGGAATCCAGGTAGAGATCTTCATTTAGATCCAACATTTTCGTGAATATTGGAGACAGGGCGTGACAGTGGACATTTGTTCATTAAACTTGGAGACCTGTTACCAGTGGCGTGCCGCAAAGATCAAGAGTTGTTCCACTGCCTTTTGTTACTTATACAAATCATTTGCACTTGCGTTTGTGAAGAATGGTCAGTAAGTTTGTAGATAATAACAAATTTGGTGATGAAGTCTACAGTGAAGAATGATCTCTCAGAATATCATGGGATATTGATTAGGTGAGCTCAGGAGTGGCAGATGGAGTTTATTTTAGATAAATGTGAGGTGTTGCATTTTGGCAAGAAATATCAGGGCAAGACATATAGGTAGGATCCTGTCGAATGTTGCCAATCAAAGAGAACTCCATAGAACTTATAGAAACCGTACAGTGAGGAAACAGGCTATTCGACCCACGAGGTCACACCGACCCTCTATACAGTATCCTACTGGACCACCTCCCACTCTATCCCTCTGTGCTTGCATTTCCCATGGACAATCCACCTCGACTACACATCCCTGGGTACTATGCGCGATTTAGGATGGCCTTACCTGTATATCATTTTACTGTCGGAGGAAAACATAGCACACGGAGGAAACTCAAAGAGACACTGGGAAAATGCACAAACTCCACACAGTCAGTCATTCAAGGATGGAATTAAATACAGATCGCTGCCCTGTGAGGCACCTTATGGTGCGGGTTCTCAGTTCCTTGAAAATGCCATCACAGGTAAACAGTGCAGTGAAGAAGGCACTTGGTGATCTTCAGTTTATTGGTCCGTGCTTTGAGTCTAAACATTAGCATGACATGTTGCATCTGTACAGGACATTGGTTTGGCCACTTTTGTAATATTGCCTTTAGTTCTGGTTTCCCTGCTGTTGGAAAGATGTTGTCAAACTTGAAAGGGTACAGAAGAGATTTAAAAGAATGTTGCAGGTGTAGGCGGGTTAACGTTACAGGGAGGGTTTGACTAGGCTGGGACTATTTTCAATTGTTGAGGCTGAGAGGGGACCTTAACGAGGTTCATAAACTCATGAAGGGCATAGATAAGGTAAACAGTTAATGTCCTTTCCCCAGGATAGGCGAATCCAAAATTAGAAGACAAAGGTTTCAGGTGAGAGGAGAAAGATTTTAAAAGGGACATGAGGGGCAACATTTTCACAAAGAGACTGCTGTGTGTATGGATTGAACAGACAAAAGAGGTGGTGGAGGCAGGTACAGTTACACCATTTAAAAGGCATTTGGATGGATACATGCATGAGAAGTGTTTCGAGGGAGATGGGCCAACTGCTGGCAAGGGGGACGAGATTAATTTAGGATATGTGGTCGGTGTGGATGACCAGACCGAAGGATCTTTTCCGTGATGTACATCTCTGAGAGTCTATTGAATTTTGAGTGTGTCTACATGTGATCAGGAAGAGACTATTCAGCTTCTGAATTCTGCCAGGCGACTTGTTTGCTCAATTACTGAGAGTCAAAAACAAAAATACATCATTCAGATTTTGATGGTGTTTTACAGAAACAGGAGAAAGGCTTTTAGTCAAGAAGAGCCGTAAAGAATGTGAAGAGGCCATTCAATCCCTCAATTCCATTCCACAGGAGCAGCAGGGGAGCTCAGAGCTATTGGAGCCTGCTAGTCTGGAGCAGGAGGAGGACATGTATTTTCACAAAACTTTGGATTAGGAGGCAGTCACTCAGCTGCTGAAGACTGGAACACAGAAAGAGGATGCCGTCACTCAGCTGCTTGAGATTAGGTTCTGGATTAGTGGTGCTGGAAAAGCACAGCAGTTCAGGTAGCATCCAAGTAGCTTCGAAATCGACGTTTCGGGCAAAAGCCCTTCATCAGGAATAAAGGCAGAGAGCCTGAAGCGTGGAGAGATAAGCTAGAGGAGGGTGGGGGTGGGGAGAAAGTAGCATAGCGTACAAGGGTGAGTGGGGGAGGGGATTAAGGTGATAGGTCAAGGAGGAGAGGGTGGAGTGGATAGGTGGAAAAGAAGATAGGCAGGTAGGACAAGTCCGGACAAGTTATGGGGACAGTTACTGAGCTGGAAGAGAAGAACTAGGGTGAGGTGGGGGAAGGGGAAATGAGGAAACTGTTGAAGTCCACATTGATGCCCTGGGGTTGAAGTGTTCCGAGGTGGAAGATGAGGCGTTCTTCCTCCAGGCGTCTGGGGGTGAGGGAGCGGCGGTGAAGGAGGCCCAGGACCTCCATGTCCTTGGCAGAGTGGGAGGGGGAGTTGAAATGTTGGGCCACGGGGCGGTGTGGTTGTTTGGTGCGGGTGTCCCGGAGATGTTCCCTAAAGCGCTCTGCTAGGAGGCGCCCAGCCTCCCCAATGTAGAGTAGATCATATCGGGAGCAATGGATACAATAAATGATATTAGTGGATGTGCAAGTAAATCATTGATGAATGTGGAAGGCTCCGTTAGGGCCTTGGATAGAGGTGAGGGAGGAGATGTGGGCGCAGGTTTCACAGTTCCTGCGGTGGCAGGGGAAGGTGCCAGGATTGGAGGGTGGAAGGTGAGCACCAGGGGCGTTCTGTCCTTGTTACGGTTAGAGGGGTGGGGTCTGAGGGCAGAGGTGTGGGATGTAGACGAGATGCGTTGGAGGGCATCTTTAACCACGTGGGAAGGGAAATTGCGGTCTCTAAAGAAGGAGGCCATCTGGTGTGTTCTGTGGTAGAACTGGTCCTCCTGGGAGCACATCCGGCCGAGGCGGAGGAATTGGGAATATGGGATGGCATTTTTGCAAGAGGTAGGGTGGGAAGAGGTGTAATCCAGGTAGCTGTGGGAGTCGGTGGGTTTGTAAAAAATGTCAGTGTCAAGTCGGTCGTCATTAATGGAGATGGAGAGGTCCAGGAAGGGGAGGGAGGTGTCAGAGATGGTCCAGGTAAATTTAAGGTCAAGGTGGAATGTGTTGGTGAAGTTGATGACTTGCTCAACCTCCTCGCGGGAGCACGAGGTGGCGCCAATGCATTCATCAATGTAGCGGAGGAAGAGGTGGGGAGTGGTGCCAGTGTAATTACGGAAGATCAACTGCTCTACATAGCCAACAAAACGACAGGCATAGCTGGGGCCCATACGTGTGCCCATGGCTACCCCTTTGGTCTGGAGGAAGTGGGAGGATTCAAAGGAGAAATTGTTAAGGGTGAGGACAAGTTCAGCCAAATGAATGAGAGTGTCGGTGGAAGGGTACTGGAGAGAAAAAAACAGAGGGCTTGGAGGCCCTGGTGTTGGTGGATGGAGGTGTAGAGGGATTGGATATCCATGTTGAAAATGAGGCGTTGAGGGCCAGGGAAACGGAAGTTTTGGAGGAGGTGGAGGGCGTGGGTGGTGTCACGAAAGTATATGGGGAGTTCCTGGAATAGGGGAGATAGGAAAGTGTCGAGGTAGGTAGAGATGAGTTCAGTGGGGCAGGAGCATGCTGAGACAATGTGTCGACCAGGGTGGTCAGGCTTGTGGATCTTGGGAAGGAGGTAGAACCGGGCAGTGTGGGGTTCCCGGACTATGAGGTTGGAAGCTGTGGGTGGGAGATCTCCTGAGGTGATGAGGTTCTGTATGGTCTGGGAGATGATGGTTTGATGATGGGGGATGGGGTCATGGTCGAGGGGGCAGTAGGAAGAGGTGTCCTCGAGTTGACGTTTGGCATCAGCGGTGTAGAGGTCAGTTCGCCAGACTACTACTGCGCCCCCTTTATCCGCTGGCTTAATGGTGAGGTTGGGATTGGAGCAGAGGGATTGGAGAGCTGCGCATTGTGAGGGTGAGAGGTTGGAGTGGGGGAGGGAGGTAGACAGGTTGAGGCGGTTAATGTCCCAGCGGCAGTTGGAAATGAAGAGGTCGAGGGCAAGTAAAGGTCCAGCGCGGGGTGTCCAGGTGGATGCAGTGTGTTGGAGGTGGGCGAAGGGGTCCTCGGAAGGTGGGCGGGAGTCCTGATTGTGAAAGTAAGCTCGGAGGCGGAGGCGATGGAAGAAGTGTTCGACATCACGGCGTGTATTAAATTCATTGATGCATGGACGGAGGGGGATGAAGTCGAGTCCTTTGCTGAGGACTGATCGTTCGTCCTCAGTGAGGGGGAGGTCTGGGGGGATGGTGAAAACTCGGCAGGGCTGGGAGCTGGGATGTGGTGTGGGTGTGGAGCTGGGAGTGGGGGCGGAACCTGTAACTGGAGTGGGTGTGATGGTGGGGGGAATGGGGGTGGAGTCATGAGCAGGGGTCGTGTTCCCCTTGGGGTTCTGGGGGGTGGGGATAGTGACAGTGGGGTCTGTGGAGGGCATGTCAGCAGAATGCAGGTGAGTGGCGCTGGTGGGGGCGGAAGTGGTGGTCATTACGGCAGTAGGGGTGGCAGAATTCACTGAGCATGTGGCATCAGCGATGATGTGAAGGGCAGAAGTGGTGTCAGGTGTGATGCATGAGGAATTGTGAGGGGTGGAAGTGGTTGTGGGAGTGGCCATCATGGGGGCAGAACTGACATCATCAATCAGCGTGGGGGTGGCAGCTGCATCAGCCGCATGGCTAATGGTGGAATAGGTTCCAAGGCCAGGGGAATCTTCTGGAATGTTTGAGGAGCGCTGGTTATGGAGGTGGGTGGATAAAAGTTTGTTGTACTTACAGTTTTTGATGTTTGAGATGGAATTGAAATACTGTTTGTTGAAAGTATGAGTTCTCCTGAGGATGTAGTACAGAGTGGGTCCTTTGCAATTCTGAGAGAGTGTGGCCCTCAGCTAAGGCAGGGCTGACTGTAGAGAGGTTAGGTGTCAGCGCATTGCTGCAAGCGTGGAGCGGAGGATCTTGAAGGCGAACTGTTGCTGGTGTTTTTGAAACTGTAGTCTGTACTGTTTGTCCTATTCGGGTCCGAACTCTGCTGGTTTAAAGGTGGTCTGGAGTCTGTGTGGGATGAGTTGGTTACGGAGGCAGGCACTGAGGAAGCAAATGTGGCTAAGACTAAGAAGGGTTCACATTGTCTGGGATAGTTCAATATCTAACAGTATTGACGCCGAATCCTAAGTGGCCCAGACACTAACATAGAATAATAAAGAGCTTAATTGATAGCTTTTAATCTGGGAGATCTACTCCCCACACTCTGAGGGGTAGTTGCAATTTGGTTAGCTTGATGAAGAGTCGCTTATGCTGCCAAATAAAAGAGCTAAACCAGCCATTATGTCTCCTAAATACCTACGTGGGAAACATCCAAGGAAGCATTCACAGGAGGTACAGCAAATAAGGAAGGACATTCTTTAATCCGACCTAGCCAGGATATTGGAAGTGCCTCCCATCTTTGAAGGTCTTGTTTAATTTTGTCAAACAAATGGACATAGTTCACGTTAAATAAATGATCAAAGACAGATGTAATGGATATACTGAAATAGAGAACCTCGCGCCCCCCACCCCCGTTACCATTTAAAAGGAAACCAGGATTTGCCCTCATCAGGTATTTCCCAAGACCTCCCATAGACATGGCCTCCAACGTTGCAAAATAAATCTTAAAGCCCGAAAAGGCGACAAGTGAATTATTGCATTGCATCACGTGAGCTGCCGAAATTGCGAGTTTTGACAAAAACATAAGACCATCTGCATACAACGTAATCTTATGTGACTTTTATCCCACTTCTGGGGCAGGAATGTTGGAGTAATATTCCTAATTGTGCAGGATGCCACAGAATCTAAGATTGTTGCAGGAATGGGGAAGAGATCAAACCTCGTGTGCCATTTCTGCGGGTTAAAGAAGAAAATAAAAGCCCTCCTTGTGAAGTAGATCTGCCTCCAGACATCCACCAGCTCTAGTTCTAGACACAAATCCATTAATTGTTTACATTATAACGGGGGGATTGGGGGACCTTTGGACATTCTGTCCATCGTGGGGCGATAAGACAGTCAAAATCTCCTTCTACAATAATGCGCCATGATGCAAGATAACTGAATTTGGAAAATGCATCTACCAGGATTTTAAGAGGGTGCACCAGGTGGCAATAAACATTTAAAATACTGTATTAATTCCCGTAGTTCAAGGCTTTGAGGATTATGATCCTTCCATGGGTGTTTAATACAATCTAGTAATTTAAATGGAACATTCTTCCTATCCATTATGACTTTTCCCCCACTCTTAGTATGAAAAGACGAGAAATAAACCCGATCAAACCCGCCCTGCTGTAACGTCAACTGTTCCTTGTCATCAAGGTGCATCTCCTGCAATAGGACAACTCTCTCTTTTTTAAGAGGAGAAAGTATATTTTTCCTCTTGACTGGCAGATGGCTCCCCTTAATGTTCCAGGTACACCATTTAAGCACATCATTATCCATAACACACTGCAGCAACATTTGAACTCTCGAGAAGTTCATATTGAATTACACATCGCTGAGCATTAATGACAAAAGACTCATCGAGCCTAAAATCTGTACAAACTATAACTACTGCAAGTAACAAGCTCTCAAAACTTTCCAAAGCTAAAAACATCAAAAAGAACGAAACAAAATCCAAAGTGCCAATGACACTTGATAGGGGTTTTTACCTCCCCCCCCCCCCTCACCCAATGGGGACGCTGACGGCCTAGGTCTCTGTTCTCCAACACTGACAAAGGTCCTGCTTTTAATTGTATAGGTCCTGCTCTTGTTTGATTTACCAAATGCAATACCTCGCATTAATCCAAACTATACTCCATCTGACACTCCTCAGCCCAGTGAGTGATATTACTGCCACCTCACCTTCCCCATTTAATTTTAAAATTTCCTCCCCCTCTCCAGGAGGCCTGCACATTCAGGCCTTGATTTTCACAAAGACCCTGAGCTTGGTTTGCCTTCTGTGGTTAGGGGGAGGAGGGACAGATTGCAGACACAGGCAGTGGGGAGAAGAGGCTGGACAGTAATCAGCGGCCTGGTATCATTTCATGGTTTTAGGAAGAAGGCAGTCACACGTGAGAGTTGGGTAAGAGTGATCGGTTTTTTGGGGGCCAGAAATTATGGTCTTTTTCCGTCTCTGGTGTTCAGTAATGAAAATCTATTCGAGACCCTTCATTGTGCAGAGGGTGTCTGGAGGATTTCTTTCCCTAATATTGCAGACGATTAAAGCTGTTCATAGTTAACTTCGATGGCACAGCACGTACACTCAACAAGGTAAAAACAATGTCTGCAGATGCTGGTAACAAGACTCTGGATTCGTGGTGCTGGAAGAGCACAGCATTTCAGGCAGCACCCGAGAGGCAGTAAAATCAACGTTTCGGGCAAGAGCCCTTCGTCAGGAAGAGCTTTTGCCTGAAACATCGATTTTACTGCTCCTTGCATGCTGCCTGATCTGCTGTGCTCTTCCAGCACCACTAATCCCGTACACTCAACATCCTACAGTTGAGACAAATATTTTGCATTTGTTTAACAATACAAAGTGTTTTGTGTAATTCAGTAACGGTAACCTGATTATAATAAATCCACACCGAGCTGAAAGCTGACACTTAAAATATGACCCAAAATCTGGATATGGTAATGTCATGGGTAATGTCCCTGCCTCTGAGCCAGAGGTCTGGATTTGATTCCTGAACGTGCGTGGTGGTGTTCCAAGCTCTGGACTAAAAGTTCTGGATTCAAGTCCTGCCTGTTGCAGAGGTATGTCCCAGCATGTCAGAACAGGCTGATTAGCAAACACACAGGAGAATAATGTTACAGCTTTATGGGTATTGCTGAGTGGTGCTAGTGTCCCTACCTCCGGGCACAAAGGTCTGGGTGCAAATCCCACAGACGTGTTTCATAACACACCTGAACAAACTGATTAAAATGGATTTAGAATTGTGGCTTGATGGAGAAGGAAGAGGTGTCAGTATTGCATTTCAGAATTTAGGCCCAGGCTGATTTAAAGCACATCCATTCATGTTGATTGGAGTCACATTTTGCAGCCGTAAAGGTTTATAAAATCAAAATGGTCATGGACAGGGTGAGTATTCAGGGTTTTTCCCCAGATTGGAGCGTCCAAAACTAGAGGGTATTGGTTGAAATTGAGAGGGGAAAGGTTTTGACGAGCCCACGAACACCATTCCACGCAGAGGGTGGTGCACATGTGGAATGAGCTGCCAGAGGATGTGGTGGAGGCTGGTACAAATACAGCATGTAAAAGGCATCTGGATGCTGACAGACCTGCCGAGCTATTACAGCAATTTCTGTATTCGTTGCAAAATGAATTCATTTCAAACACAATATTCTGAATACATTAAACATTTTATTTTTCAATGAAGCAGCGACATATAAACATATCTTCAAGTCAACCGAGACCATTTTCTGCTAATGATATGGCACTGTGTATGACAGCAGCAATGATGCACCTACATGGAACAGGGAATGTGATGGAGACATAGTTTGGACAATGTACAAGGAAAGTTCACATCGTC
Source organism: Chiloscyllium punctatum (assembly GCF_047496795.1). Taxonomy (NCBI): domain Eukaryota; kingdom Metazoa; phylum Chordata; class Chondrichthyes; order Orectolobiformes; family Hemiscylliidae; genus Chiloscyllium; species Chiloscyllium punctatum. The sequence goes on from NC_092750.1 coordinate 91,357,182, forward strand.
CAATTTGGGAGAGGATGACATTACAGTGTGATTCAACTCAGAGAGGGAGAAAATGTAATCTGCCTGAGAAGGAACGGCCGATTATACTCTCTCTCCTTCATTGTTCCTCATGACAGCAATGTGTGCGAGTTGAAACAAAAAATATACAGTCATCGTTACCATTCTTATTTTTATAGAATCTCTACAGTGTGCAAACAGGCCCTTCGGCCCAAAACATCCATACCAACCTTCCCAGGCTCGCTCCCTTACATTTATCCCAACCTCTGAACACTTCTGACAAATTATCATGACCAATCCATCTAACCAGCAAAGCTTTGGACTGCCTAATGCAAAGGGAAATCAGCCAAATCCAACTGTTCCAGGATGAAGTCCCGTTGCCAGCAGCTTGTGTGATTAGAATGTCTTCAGAAGCAGAATAACATTTTTAAAAATCTCTCAATTTTTCCTTTTGTCATGAGTTACAATAAAATATGGACAAAGCGCATTCAACTTGAAATTTCAGAGATTTTGTTTGTGTGTATGTGTTTAGAAAGGGAAATATCGATTCTTTATTTGCAATATCCAAACAGTTTGCCATTCTTCTTTCCATCATAGTTTGAGTAACATTGCTCTGGAACATAAAGGTGCTATTTTAGCAGATTAAAGAAACTAGCCTGACTTGTTGCTAAAACTGACCCTGACCCAGTCCGAGACCGATATCATCAGCCATATCACAAACCTGGTTACATTTGACATGTGTTGTGATCAGTGGAGCAGTGGGAATGGAAAAGGAAACAGTGACCCGAAAAGTCGGGGAACTATAGACCGATGAGCCTGATGTCAGTGGTGGGTAAGTTGTTGGAGGGGATTCTGAGGGAAAGAATTTACATACATGCTTATGCCCGAAACGTCGATGCTCCTGCTCCTTGGATGCTGCCTGACCTGCTGTGCTTTTCCAGCAACACACTTTTCAGCTCATACATTTGGGAAGGCAAGGGCTGATCGGAGTTGTCAACGTGGCTTTCTGCATGGGAAATCATGTCTCATTAATTTGATTGAGTTTTATGAAGAGGTGACAAAGAAGATTGATGAAGGCAGTTTGGTAGAAATTATCTACATGGACCTCAGTAAGGTGTTCACAACATTCTGATTGGTAGGCAGATGAGTAAGGTTCGGTCACACGAGATACAGAGGAAGCTAGTCACAATTGGCTTGAAGGAAGAGGGATATTTTTCAGACTGGAGGCTTGTGAGCAGCAGTGTGCTGTAAGAATCAGTACTGACTTCACTGCATTTCATCATTTATGTAAAGGATTTAGATGTGAATATTGGGACCATAGTTAGTAAGTTTACAGATGACATCAGAAAGGTGGTGTAGTAGATTATCTCAGACTAGAACGAAACTACAATTAGATGGGACAAAGGGACAAGGAGTGACAGATATAGTTAAATTTAGATAAATACGAAGTTTTGCATTTTGGGAAGGCAAATCAGGACAGAAACTATACACTTAATGGTAAGGTCCTGGGGCATGTTGTGTATCAAAGGGACATAGGGCTGTAGGTACATAGTTCCTTGAAAGTGGAGTCACAGGTAGACAGAGTGGTGCAGAACACATTTGGTACATTTGTCTTAATCAGTCAGAGAATTGAGTATAGGAGTTGTGGTGGCATGTTGCATCTGTACAGGAAGTTGGTGAGGCCACTTTAAGAATACTGCATGCAACTCGGTTTGAGCTTCAGGGAAAGGTTGAGGTGTTTCCCCCTGGAGTGTCAGAGGCTGAAGGGTGACATTATAGAGGTTTATAAAACCATCAGAGGCATGGATATTCTGAACAGCCATGTTCTACTACCCAAGATAGGAGAGTCCAGAACAAGAGGGCATAGTTTGAAAATAAGAGGGCAAATAATTTAGAATCGACCTGAAGATAAATGTTTCACAAAGAGAGTGGTGTGTGTACAGAAAGTGCAGTAAGAGGAAGTGCTGAAGGCGGTTACAATCACACATTTAAAATGTATCTGAAAGAGGTGGGATATTGGCCAAATGCTGGCAAATGGGACAAGGTCAGATTTGATATCTGCTCAGAGTGAACAGATTGGACTAACGGGTCTGTTTCCTTTCTGCATGACTGTCAGATTCTATAGAGGGATGGTGAAATATTCTGAAAGGACCTTTCAAGTTGAATTCTCTTCACTGGAAGTTTATCGTGCCTCTATGTTCACATGGATTGAAAGCTGTTTAGTTAAATATTTGACAGGGAAGTGAGTCACGGGTAACAGGATAGTGGGGCTGAGTCCACAATCTTAGTGCCTGGTGAAGAAGGCACAAAGTATCTAATGTCCCACTCCTGCTCCTCAGTCCCATGTTTCTGTATTACATCCAGCCCCTCATACCTGCTAGATAGGAGAGGTTGGAGGCCATTTACTCACATAATCTGTTGCACAGAAACAGAGGAGACCATTCAGCCTCTCAAGACTGTCACACACGCTTTGAAGTGATTTGAGAAATGCAATTGGAAAATCCAGGCACGGGTATGAAAGAGGCCCCTCATCTCTCTTTACAGATCTTCCCCTCTCTGCAAATTGTGCTTCATTTGTTGGTCATGTTTAGACCCAGATTCACTGAGAATACAGCCGCCATACCTCACCCAGAGATGGCTCACAAAATCGTCTGGTCTTCCTGCCTGCAACATTCCATAACAGACATTCATGAAAATAACACCCACTAACTTTCCAAGAACAGAATGTGAGAACATTAGACACAGGATCAGGTCATTCACTCCCCAAGCCTGCCTTGCCCTTCACTAAGATCATGATTGATCTGCTCTCTGTCTCAAATCCTCTTTCATACCCAATTCATCATTGCCCTCAACTCTCTGACAGATCAATATCCATCTACCTCCTCTTCAAATACTTACAGTCATTTTGCTCCCCAAAACTCTGAAGAAGAGAAATCCTGACATTCAATACCACCTGTTTGAAGAAAACACTTGCTGCTCCTATATCAAGGGTTATTGATGTGAACAAAAGAGTTTGAGACAAAGGTTCAGGTAAAAATGACTGGCCTCGATATCAAGGCAGTGTTTGCCTTCTGTTGACATCAAGGACCTTAACAAAACTGAACTTAATGGGAATCAGAGTAAACTCTCCAGTGTTTGGAGTCAAACATGGCACAAAGGAAGATGTTCACCATCTCAGTCCTGGGTCACCTCTGTGGGAGATCCTCAGGGTAGCTTCCTCTTCACAAACAGCTTCAGCTGCTTCATCAATGTCTCCCCGTCCCCACCCTCCCCACCATAAGATCAGAAGTGGGAATGGTCACTGAAGATTCCACAATGTTCAGAACATTTTGTCCCCCGTCAGCTCCTGAACCAGCCAGTGTCCATGTGCAGCAAGACCCAGACTCCATTGAGACTTGTGCTGTTAAATGGTCCGTAACATTCATCTACCAGCACTGCCTGACACTGCACATTGCTACAGTAAAATAAGTGTTCATTCAGCACCTCACGCTGGTTTCACAGGAATATGAGGAAGCCATTCAGCCCATTGATACTATTGGAGAAGAACAGGGACAGCCCATGCAGTACCTCCAGCCTATTACTCAGGAAGAGAAGGAGTCTAGTGTGATGGAACACACCAGAGCCCCTCGAAAATATTTGAAGGCAGTAGCCTAGACTCTATTTTTTTTTTATTTTAAAGGAAATGTAAAGTGTCTGTTCCAGATGCAATGTGACAGGTCAAACTACTCGGTGTGAAGCTAAACACTATTTATTGAAACTCGAAAGATAAAATGAAAGCAAAGAAAGAGGAATTTAGAATAACGTAATTCTATTAGACAAGTTAACAGAATAACAAATCTATGAACTATTACTAATGAACTGTTCCAATATATGAAAATCCCATAAACACAGCCCCTGGCAGAAAGGGAAATTCAGACACAGATTGTCACAAACATTTCTCTAATCCAGGAATTAAAAACAGCACCAAGAAAAAAATCAGAGAGTAGCAGCCAGGAGATAGTTACTGAAGCTTCCAACTCTGTGGAGACCCCAACAGTTTCTGATACTACTGAGAAACCAAAACCCAGAGATCGTAACCTGTGAGAGCTGGCCACGCCCATTTAGGCTGCATTAAAATTAACCCAAGGCCTCCCTTGCTGTTTACTCAGTGGCCTTAACTAACCAGTTTGGTAATGATCATTCAATCTCTCTCTGAAAAGAAACCAGGACAAAATAACCTCTCAAAGCCTGCAGCATCATCACACTTGTCAGTACATCGAGCTGTCAAACAGGAACCAGGGGTAACCCAATCAAGCCCTTGGTCCTGTCCAATCCGAAGAGGAAGAAGCCATTCAGACCCTTGAGTGTCTTACACAGGAACAGGAGGAGGCCATTCAGCCCCTGGAGTCTCTTACACGGGAACAGGAGGAGGCCATTCAGCCACTAAAAGCCACTTCCACAGCAACAGGATGAGGCCATTCAGCTCCTTCAGTCTCTTTCACAGGAACAGAAGGAGGCCATTCAACCCCTAAAGTCACTTATACAGGAACAGGAGTATGCCATTCAGCCCCTTGAGTCACTTACACAGGAACAGTACGAGGCCATTCCCCCCTCAATGCACTTCCAAAGGGACAGGATGAGGTAATTGATGCTGATTCCTGGTGAATGGCTTATGCCCAAAACGTGGATTCTCCTGCTCCTCGGAGCTGCCTGACCACCTGTGCTTTTCCAGAAATCTACTCTCTACTACAATCTCCAGCATCGGCAGTCCTCACTGTCTCCAGATTGATGCTCTAAGATGATGACCGAGTGGGGCAGAGGCTGCACAGACAGACTGCTCCACGTTGTTCCTCCTGGCTCCGTTGCTCATAATAAACACGTGGGACTTTAACGTGGTTTTCTAGTGTTGAGGAGGGAAGCCATATGTCTTGTGTGAAGTCTCAAGAAGGCACCTTCCATCTCTGAGAAGCCAGCTGGTGTTCTCTATGTAGGGTGGAAGCTGGTGGGAATGGCTACCTGTTTCAGACGGAAGGTATTGTGGTTGCTGTTGGGGATTGTGAATAACCTGATGTTCAGTACAGGGTTCACACGCTGACTGCACAATAACGTGGGGAGAGTTAATTTAGGCATATAAAGTATTAGGAAAGCCACGATAGACTGATGAATGGACTCTCTAAGTTCAAATAATGCTGATCTTGCTCATGTTGATCTTGTCGAGTTCTTGTCTTGTGCAGTATAACCTTTATGCCTTACTCTGTCCAAGTCTATTTCCACCCCATGATCTGTCTGGCCATGCTTACTATGATCTTCCTCCACTGCTCATAAATAAAGTGTTTTACTGTACTGAGGTACACGTGACAATAAATCACACCAATCAATCCTGGGTAAAGCATGGAATTTCTCACCCTATCAATGTCTCTTTTGGAAATACAACTGCTGCAGCTCATGTTTCAGCATCACCATTTCTTCGTATTTCAAAGCTCTGCAGATTAAACTCTCAGGTTCTTCACTCTACCCTCATGATACCGCCATCTGTATCTCTGGGAAGGATGTCATTCCTTACAAAGGAGATCAGATCTGTACAGAGGGCCCCAAAAGCTCTCTCAGCAAGTCTCTACAACAGCAGGAAGATGGCTTAACTTATGTACTCGGATCATCTTACAATGAAGGACAGCATACCATTGACTGCACCCATTACTTACACAGGGTTTGATTCAGAGCAGTCAGCATAGACTTGTGAGTGGGAGATCATGCTTCCCAAATTTGTTAGAGTTCTTTTATGAAGTGACCAGGACGTTTGGTGAGGACAGAGCAGTATACGTAGTCTCTATGGATTTCAGTAAGGCCTTTGATAAGGTTCCACATGGCAGGCTGCTCTGGAAGATTACATCACGTGGAATGCTGGGGGAACTGGCCAATCGGATACACAGTTGGGTTGATGGTCGGAAGCAGAGGGTTTAGTGGAAGGATGATGGTCAGACTGAAGGCTGCGTCCATTACTGTTTGTTATCTATGATTTGGTTGAGAATGTACAAGGCATGATTAGTAAGTTTGCAGATGATACTAAAATAAGTGGTAGCGTGATCAGTGAGGGAGTTTATCAGAAATTGCAGCAGGACCTTAATCAGGTGGGGAAGTGGGCCGAGAAATGGCAAATGAAATTTAATATAGATGTGTGAGGTCTTGCATTTTGGAAAATCAAATCAAGGTAGGAGTTTCACGGTGAAGGGGAGGGTCTTAAGAGGTGCAGGGGCAGAGAGACCTTGGTTTTCACGGACACAGTTCTCTAAGAGTAGAGTCACAGGTTGACAGGGCAGTTAAGAAGTCTTTTGGCACATTGGCCTTCATCAGGCAGGACATTGAGTATAGAAGTTGGGAATTTATGTTGCAGTTTCACAGGACTTCGGTAAGGCCGCACTTGGAGTATAGTATTCACTTTTTGTAACCTTGTTATAGGGAGGATGTTATTAAATTAGAAAGCGTGCAGAAGAAATTTACAAAGACGTTGCCAGGACCAAATGTTCTGAGTTATAGGGAGAGTTTGGACAAGCTAGGAACTTTTCTTTAGAGTGTAGGAGACTGAGGGAGACCTTATAGAGCTGTATAAAATCATGAGGGGTATGGATAGGGTTAATGCTCTCAGTCGTTTTCCAAGGTGTACAGAATCGAGGATTAGAGTGGATCCGTTTAAGGTTAGAGGGGAAGGAATAAAAGGGAACCTGAATGGCCACTTCTTTACACAGAGGGCTGGTACATGGATGAGCTGCCAGCAGATGTGGTTGGTGGTGGGGCGGGGGGGCGGGGGTGTACATTAACAACATTTCAATGCATTTGGATAAATATGTGGATAGGAAAGGACTGGAAGGATATGGGCCAACTGCAGGGAAATGGGGTTAATGTGGATGGACATTTACAAGGTGGACTCGAACCCCTCTGTTAATTAAAACCAAACACCCAGAAAAGATCGCCTCACCTCATAATCTGTTAAAATATGAGCGACACAGATCTCCTATATTCCACTATTTAAACAAAAATTATCCAGTTAGTTTCTTAACTTTAATAGTGAACACTAAGCAACAACTATTCACAAATACAAGACCCTCTTTTCTTAGCTACTTACTATCTGACCCCAACTCTGTAAAAATATGCTGTTCCAACAACCCACATATTAAACATTTCAATCTCAAGAGCACACAGTCTCTATCTTCCCCGCTGTAATCACTCTTCCAGTTGCTGATCTCCCTGGGTCTTTTTTTTATTGCAAGTAGGTTTTTGATAGACAGTGTTTGAGATAGCCAGTTAGCACTCCTGCTCGACAGCAGTTGCTCTGCTGTTGAATGGCAGTAGCTCTCCCTCCAGTGTTCAAAATGCTGGGTTTGTATACTCCCCATGATATAGTAATTCTCATAATTTGGTTGCTTACCAGGTGTCCAAACAATAATATTCAAATTCTGTTGGCTTCTGGTATCCTGAGCGTTATTTAAACTTTTTGGTTGCATTTGAATTGCTGGCAAAACAGCAACCAAAACTCAAGTATCCATTTCTCAGCTAATGGTGACATGTGGAACAGTTTGACCGTCAGCTGGCATCTGTGGCTTTAATTTCTATTCGGCAAAACCCTTTCTGTTTTAAAGTATCCTACATGTTTTTGGCTTCATAACATCTTCCCGCTTCAGAAAATAAAATGAACAAGCAGAATGAAAAGATGGTTACATTTCTTTTCCTCTAATTCTTAAACCCAATTTTATGAATTGCAAAAGTATTAATCTCAGTTATATCATTCATATTAATTCTGCACACCATTATAACACTGGAATAAGGTAAATCTTATCGATACTTTTTCCTTTAAATCAGCGATTACACATCTGCTATCACATTGTAGGAGCCACAGCATGTACATTTTGTAAGTTTAAAGTCGGTGTGATAAGACTCCAATGAAATAGTCTCATATTCTGCTCTTTGACTATTCCAAACAATGCGAGAGATTTGTCATTGTCCAAAACCATCTCCGACAATTTGTTTGTCATATATACATTAAAATATTGCCAGGCCAGTGTGAAACTTAATCATTCTTGTTCAATAATAGAGATTTTGTATTTTTTTCTGGTGGATATTGAATTTTTCGACAAGTAGACAAATAACCATTCAATTCCATCATCCTCTTTCCGTATCAATACATCTCCGACCCCTATATCCCGAGCATCAGACACAACTTTCAAAGGGTTTCAGAATATTTGGTGTAGCTAAACCTGGTGCGGTGATTAATCCTGCTTTAAAATTCTCAAACGCCTCCTGGCATTGTTCTGTCCACCACAATTCTGTGTTCTTCTTTAATAAAACCGTTGCTGAAGTTTGGGACAAACTTCTGATAGAATCCACTCAGTTCCAAAAACCGAAGCACCTCTTTCTTCGAGGATGGTTGTGGAAATTCCTCAAAGCCCTTCGTTTTTGTGTTCCATGGGATCAACCTTCCATGTCAAATGTAATGTCCCAAGAACGTCACCTCTGCCTTCGCGAATTCTGTTTTCTTTAAGTTTATGACCAAGTTTGCTTCTTGTAATCGTTCAACATGCTCTGCTAACTGTAACATGTGAGCTTTCAATCACTTGCTAAAGATCACTACATCATACAGATAAACTGCACAATTTGTTCATCTGGCCACAGCACTGTTCCTGAGTCTTAAATGCGGCTGCTGCATTATTCATCCATATAAAATACTCGATAAAGTTTTTTGTCATCTCCAGTATATTCACTAGATAGCTTAACTGACTCCACATTTTTTTTTAATTTGAAAGGGGCCACTAAACCTGGCTTTGCAGGGATTACCTACCACTGGTGGCAATACTAATATATCATCCCCACGGGATATCCTCAAAGTTTCAGAGTTTTTATCTGCCACCTGCTTCACTGTTATGCTCTTCAGATACTATTCAGATGTAGTATTTAGCAAACTCACCTACTCCATCTACTCTCTCGTTCACCTCACACACAGAATCCAAGTTTGAGATTTCTGACTTCGGTCCTGTCAATTTATATTTAATTAATTTCAAAGGCCTCTCACTTCATGTAAGAATATTAACTCAGAGGAAGTAAAGTGAGTAGATTTATTTGGGGCATCTCTAATGGCAAACAATATAATGGGACACCTTTATTCCAATCATTCGGGTAATCATAACAGTACGCTGTTAACATGGTCTTCAGCGTCTGATGCTAACTTTCCAAGGCTCCCTGGGATTCAGGATCCGATGCACTTGATTTAAACTGCTGCATGCCGAAGCTATCCATGACTTCCTTAAACAGCTGAGCGGTAAAATGAGATCCTTGGTCTGACTGAATCTTACTGCTTAGCCCACAGCGAGTAAAGAAAGCTACCAACCCCTCCACCTCCCGTTTTATCTTAACATTCCGTAATGGAATTGCCTCTGGAAATCTGGTGGACACATTCATTATGGTCAGCAAATATAGTTTTCCACTTCTATTTTAGGAAGCGGAGCTACACAATTAATCATAACCCACGTGAAATGTTCTTCGAATGCAGTAATTGGCACGAAAGTTGCTGGTTTTATTACTGCCTGTTACTTACCTACCATTTGGTATGTATATCATGTACAAAAAAAAACACGTCCTTGTACAATCCAGGCCCCTAGAAATGCTTCTGTACCTTAGCCTGAGTCTTCTGTACACCTAGGTGACCGCCTGCAATTAGTTTATGTGCTAGCCATAACATTGTATGCTACAGGTAACACAATGTGGTGTACTTCAGCCCATTTCCCTTCTGCAGTAACCTATCGGGGTCTCCATTTTAATTTTAGGATTCTATCTTAAAGTTAATAACGTTCAACAATATATTCTGATTCCTTTTCTGTGTTTGTGCATATGTATGTGTCTGTGAATGTGTGTGTATATATCTGTTGTAAGTCCATTAGCCTTTCTGGACTAAACACCTCTGCCTGATCCTCTGCCTGTTCAGGGTTTTCCTGCACCGTTACATCAAATAGGGAGTCAGTTCACTGAGCATCAACCCATTTGTCTTTTTCGTTCGTTTTTCCTTCCTGCTGTAACTTATGACAGTGGGATCTTGTTACTACACACTCTGGAAAGATTCCTCGGTATTTTTCTTTTAACACCCCAATTCCCTAGACTTCTGTTGGCTTCTCCACCACAAGGGGTGCGTCTCCCACCTCACCTCCTGCTAAATCGTTCACAAGAACAAACTGTATTCCTGGAACTGACACGCTGTTACTCACTGTCACTGTTACTTCCCTTATCTTGATTTGGCATTCCATCCTGATGTTACACAAGGGAATGCTTAATTTCTGTCCCCATTCGACAAATTATCACACTCTCGATTAACATGCCAGAAAGAGTGAAAATACTTTCATCTCTTAGTATTAGCGGCCGAGAGAAATTGAGGGCTGCAGATGCTCGAGATGAGAGTTGTAAAGTGTGGGGCTGTAAAGGCACAACACATCGGCAGCATCCGAGGGGCAGGAGCGTTAACGTTTCAGGTATAAATCCTTCATCAGGAAAGTGGGGGGTAAGGGAGGGGGAAGGAGGTTGAGAAATAAATAGGAGGGTGGGGTGGAGCTGGGTGGAAGGGAGCTTGGAAGGCGATAGGTAGATGCAGGTGGGTGTGATGGTGACAGGTCGGACCGGATGGTGATAGGACTCCTTTTGATGGTAGGACAGCTGGAACCCTCAAACTGTACAGCATCAAAGTTGACTTCACCAAATTCCAAATTTCCTCTCCACCAACCTCTCCCAGATCCAACTGTTCAACCTTGCACTGCCCTCTTGAACTGCTATAACTGGCCATCTTCCTTCCCACCTATCGACTCCACCCTCCCCTCCAACATATCACTATTACTCCAACCTACATCTTCTTATTGTCTTCCCAGTGACCCTCCCACCAGCACAATTACTCCCCTCGTATTTATCTTTCATCCCCCTTGTCCCCCCACCACATTCCTGAGGATGGGTTTCTGCCTGATATTCGATTGTCCTGCTGATCGGATGCTGCCTGATCTGTTGTGCTTTTCTGGCGCCTCACTTCTCAACTATTAGAGTCTGAGCAGATCCAATATCTTACAAAATTATAACTTCTTGTCCTTCTCCCCCTGTTCTTTCTGAGTAAACTTTATCTACAGAGACGAATTCTTTCAGAGATCAGGCACTGCCTCCATACCCAGCCCTTGCCTAGGCTGTGCACTCTCCTGCAGCTCCTCGGCTCTACTTGGGGTCTGCTTTACCAGTTTCACTAATTCCACTGGGCTTAGCCTCTTTTACCGCATCTTTCCCCAAATTGCCTTCATTCACTGCCCATCACGGTGTGTCCCAGCTTACTGCAGTGAAACCACCTTTTCCCAGTGCCCTTCTTGAACCATCGGCATTGTCATTTTATGTTTTCCACTCCTTTATAATGAGAACACCTGAGGCCTTTCACCACCTTTCAACCCCCTTGGGCTTCTTTCTTCACCCGTGGTAAAGTATTGTGAGCTACTGTTCGCTTTGTAATGTGTGATCGTCCCTTCTCCCAATTTCTATCCCTCAGAGGATGAAAATCTTGCCAGCAGCTAAATATCATCTCATGCTCCAGTGCATATTTACCTGCCCTTTCTGCCGTGCTTCCCACTTCTTGAACTTTCGGTACATTCACATGAATTCTTACTATCTCTGGAAGTAAGTCTTTTAACTTCTCCAGAAGATTTATCTCCCTCAATCCTCACAGGTCTTATCCATTTTTAAGGCTAGCACCTACCTATCAAAATGACTGTGGTTACTTCTTTCAAACTCAATATAAGACGGACCTGTTTCCATCTCTATTTTTCTGAACTTCTGTCTATATGCTTCTAGTACCAATTCATAACCAATCAAAATCGCCAATTTGACATTTTGATAATCTCTTGACCCCTCATCTGATAGCGCTGCACATACCTCACCAGCTGTGCCCACCATCTTAGTCTGAACGAGCATTACCCACAAGTTCACTGGACACGTCATCTGACTAGCCATTTTTTCAAATGAAATAAAAAAGGTTTTGACATTTTTGTCACCGAAATATGGCAAGTTATTAACATAGTTGTATACATCGCTATGTTCTCCCTTCATCTCCATCCTGTTAACTTAACTTTCTTGTCTAATTCCCAACTTCTGAATTTCAAATCCTCTCTCTCTTTCTTTTTCGTCTCTTTCTCTTTCTTCTCTCTCTATTTCCTTCCCTTTAGTTATCTTTTATCTCCAGTTGCCACATTTGCAATTTAAGTTTTTTCTAACTCCACTGCAGTTCCCTGTTTCTCTGATACATCAAAGTGCTTGACCAACTCCATAACAATTTCAGCTTCTCTTTTCTCCCTGGTTAAACTCAATTCCAACCTATTTGCTAATTCTAAAAAATGTCCTCCTTCTGTCTTTCTAAACTTCCTTGGAAAATTTGGGAACGACTTTTGTAATGTTAAAAGCCATTTCCCTCACTTTTGATTTAATCAATCACAAGTAACAAAATTAAACGAATTTTCCCAATGGTTATATTTGAAGATCAAAGTCACTAATTGCAACGAGTTGGAATTTGCTGGGACCTTTTGTCCCCCAAATCTGTTCAAGTTTGTCCAAATCCCATACTGCAAGGCCCCAAAACTGTTATGACATCAATGTCAAATCCCTCTGTTTTAATACACACCCAGAAAAGCTCACCACACATCATAATCTGTTAAAACGTGAGCGACAGAGAACTCCTAAATTCCACTAATAAACAAAAACTAGCAATTTATATCTCTTCAAGTTAGCTCGCTTAGCTTGAAGGTTTGTTTTCAGAAGTTTCGTCACCATGACTAGATGACATCATCAGTGAGAGTCTCCGCTGAAGCTCTGGTGGTATGTCCCGCCTCTCTATTTATAGGTCTTGGTTTCTTAAGGCGGGTGATATCATTTCCGGTTATTTTAACAAGAGAATGTAGACAGGATCTAAATTGATCCATTTATTGATGGACTTCCGGTTAGAACGCCATTCCTCTAAGAAGGTCCTTGTGTGTCTTTGCATTTGTGTTTGCTTTATCCCAGTCAAAGTGGTGCCTTTCATTGTCTGTATGTATGGAATGTAGTGATAGTGCGTCATGTCTTTTGGTGGCTAGTTGGTGTTCATGTATCCTCGTAACACAACAACAGGACAGTTCCAATGGTCGAAAAGTGATTTTATACACACTGTTTAATCAATGTTTGTGTGCAGTTAAGTAGCATTTTTAACATGTGCACAACACGTTGTAAATGAACAACAGAGACACAGTTAACGAAAAATGATGCATATGATGTATAAAATTGATAAAACATTAAAACATGATTTGATCCTCTCAACGTTCCCTCCTTTTCTGGAATTCCCTACTCTACTCTCTCATTCTTACCAGGATGTGTGCTCCAAATTCTTGATTCTAGTGTCCCAAATTATTTCAGTTAATCCCCTTCAATATATTGGCCTGTTGGGTTCTTTCCAAAGCTAGTGTCTGTCATATAATCGGAGGTAAATATTCTGGCATCAGACTCAGCATTCGAACATATTACTCTGTTGTACATGCACTGTACCAAGGACAACAGCACACAGGCATTTCCAAACCATTGGGGAATGTTCATCTACTTCTTTCGGTAATGTCGTTTTCTCATTTTCCACATCTCCAGATCTATATCCTCTCTCTCGTTCTCCATTTGTATCTAGTTAAGAAATCCACCAATTATGCTTCGTGTCCCATCTCCCAAAACTCCTTCTTTCAGTTTATATCTAATGCTCTCTTCAAGATGTAATGTGGTTATAATTAAGCAATGTAACTACAACGACATGCGGAAGGAGCTGGCCAGAGTTAATTGGAAGGGGAGCTGCATAGGAAAAAAACATGGAGCAGCAATGGGAGGAGTGTCTGGGGATAATTCGGAAGATAATACCAGAAATGCAACCCCAAGAAGATGAAACATACTCATGGGAGAACAAGGCAGCCATGAGTGATAAGGCATTCAACCAAAAGTGAAAACATACAATGTGGTGAAGATGATTGGGAATCCAGAGAATTCATTGGCTCTGAAACTACATAAGGCTGGCATCACTGACACTACAGAGCTCATAATCGTGGTCAGGGAGAGAAACAGAGGAAACACATTCACTTTAAATACAGGAGATTGTATTCCTCAAGGAAAAAAATTCAGGTGAATTAAATATTTGAATTAAGATCAGTTAAATCCTTTTGCGGAATGTAACAGATTGGAATCAAGACCCGGGGAGACAGATCCTCAGCAGAATGAGAGTTTGAAAATGGAATAATTTCCACATCAGAAACCAGGTTAGGTCACTGAGTGCAGGGCTGATAGGTGAATGGGTCTCAGTGAGAATTGGGGAACAGACAGCAGAATTGCATTGCAGGTGTTGCAGCTCGACACTGCGTACTCATGTAGTGCTGTAGATCACAGCAGCAGGAGAAGCAGACCTGCATTCAACCACAACCTGTAACTTTTTGCCAGGTTAACAATTCAGTCTGTCATTACCATCAACACCATCTATGGCTCAGTGACGAGTGTGGGTGAACATGTCAGAGTCAGAATCACATGAACCTTAACCTGATGCTAACTCATTAAAGCGACCGGACTTGACCTACAGATCTGAACGAAGCCCTGCAGTCCTGTCACATTCAGTTATAAAATGGTGATGGACGATTAAACAAACGACTGGAGGCGAGGGCTCCACAAACATTCCCATCCGAAATAATGCAACAGACCTGCACATCAGTGTAAAAGAGAAGGATGTTTCATCTGCAGCATCCTCTGCCAGAATTATTGAGTCGATTATACACCTCACCCTCATCATGGTGCCCACGGAATCACAGATGTCAGTATTCAACCAATTTCAATTGCTGCACGTGACATGAAGAAACAGCTGAACAGAGTAGATATGACACAGGCAATGGGCCCTGACACCATTTCTGCAATAGAGTGAAGACTTGTGCGGCACAACAAGCTGTGTCCCTGGGGAAGCTGTTACATTCCAGCTCCAACTCCGACATCTCCCTGGCAGTGTGGAAAATTACTCAGCTATGTCCCGCTCCCTAAGAGCGGAATATTTACAATCTGACCAATTACCACCCCCTCAGTCCCATCACGACAGTCACATTGGTGGGAGTTCTTTTTGACAGAGCTGGCAAACAGCACAGAAACAACTTGCACAGTGTGGTTTCCAATAGGTCCCCATGTGGAGATGGTGCTGTTGTGGAAATGTCACTGGATGACGAATCCAGAGCAGGATAATGCTCTGGCAGTGGGTGGAAGTTAAAGACAATTAATAAAATATCGAGATCTAAAATCTGGCATCAGTAACAGTGACCTTGAAGCCAATATCGATTGTAAACAGAATTTCCTTCTCCAATGTACTTTTAGGAAGTGAATCTCCCATGATTTCCTGGACTGCCCTAAAACTGACTCCAAAGACCCTGACATGTGATAAACATTTCAATGGTCTCTGAAACGGTCAAGCAAAGCACTCATTCGTATCTAACTTCTCCGAGGTCTGAAAGGATGAAACCGGACAGAACACCCGGCCTCAGCATCAGTGTCGGAAAAGGGAATGGGAACACAGTCCTGTCGACTCTGCAGAGACCTCCTTCCTAACATCTGAGGGCTTGTGACAATATTTACAGAGTTTTCCCACAGACTGCACAGAAACAGCGGGAAAGGAGTAGGTCATTCAACACATTGAGCCTCCCCCATTCTAGTTCATGGAAAAAATCTCCTCAATGCACTTACCCCACACGATATACATAACCGTTAATGTGAGTAACCTTGGGAAGCTATAAAATAGGCGGTGCAGTAGTACGTTTGGTCCATCGAGTTTGCTACCCAACTCAATGTAATGATAGTTGGCCCTTCATTTCAACACCGTACTTCTGCTCTCCCACCATCCCTTTACTGTCTCTAAATCCTTATCTATAATGAATGTTTGGGTTTCCAGGTGCGAGCGAATTCCCCAAGTTCACCAGTCTGTGAGTGCAGACATTTATTCTCATCTCAATGCAGAGTGACCTGCTTCCAATCTGACTCACCCTGTCAGAGTTTTGTATATTTCACTGAGATCTCCACTCATTTTCCTAAACGCCGTGGAATACTAGCCCGGTCTTCCGAATCTCTGCTCCCACAACAAGCCCGTCATCCCAGAGATCAGTCTGGTCATCCTTCACTGCTCTCCATCAATGTCAGGTTTGCCCTTTATTAGGTAAGGAGACCAAAACTACGCACAATACTGCACAATGTTCGGGATGATATCTCACCAGGCACTTAGGGCTGCAGTAAGACACCCTTACTTCTGGACTCACATCCCCCTGAAATGAAGGTCAACACACCATTTATCTTACTCACTGCTTCCTGTTTCTGCAATATTGCTTTCAGCGTCTGGTATACAAGGAGATGCAGATCCTTTTTAATGTTACAGCTCCCCACTTGGTGGGTCTATGTACACTGCTCAGCTTGCCAATCGCCATGCCCAGTAATGACATCTGGTTACAGAACTCACTGCACTGCAGGGGCCTCAGAGGTTTATGCAGAAGGAAACAACAAACAGGAGCATTAGTCCCTTTGTAGATCAACATGTTTCAACCAATCCCTTTCAAATGGTAGGCTGGCAATTTATCGTTTCCACCAAAGGGCACACCGTCACCTCTATTCACATTGTTCTCCATCTGTCACGTATTTACCCATTCACTCCACGTGTCTTAGTCTTCTCGGTGCTTTTTTACATCCTCCTCACTCACTCACAATCCCACATCCGTTAGTGCTGTCAGCAGGCTGGGATATATTGTATCTGATTCCAGCAACCAAATGTTTAAAGAGCATTGTGACCAGCTGGGCCCCAAGCACCGATCCCTGCGACACCTCAGCAACCGTCCTCTGTTAATTTCTATTTATTTATTTCGTGAATCTGGGTGTGACTGGCTGGGCCAGTATTTATTGCCTGTCCCTAGTTGCCCTTGAGAAGGTGGTGGTGAGCTGCCTTGTTGAACTGCTGCAGTCCACCTGCTGTGGTTGACCTCCAATGCCATTAGGGAGGGAATTCCCGGATTCTGACCCTGCGACTGTGAAGGGGCCGTGATATATTTCCAAGTCAGGATGGTGAATGGCTTGGAGGGGAACCTGAAGATGATAGTGTTCCCATACATCTGTAGCCCTTGTCCTTCTAGATGGATGTGGTTGTGAGTTGGGAAGGTGGTCTCTGAGGATCATTGGTGAATCATTTCATTGCAGCATGTAGATAGTAAAACACTGTTGCTGCTGAGCGTTGATGGTGGAGCATTGTGGATGAAGGGACAGTCAGACTGGCTGCTTTTTCCTGGATGGTGTAAAGCTTCTTGAGTGTTGTTGGGGCTGCACTCATCCAGACAAATTGGGAGTCTTCCATCACACTTCTGACGTATGCATTGTAGATGATGGACAGACGTTTGGAAGTCAGGATGTGATTTACTCGCCGCAGTATTCTTAGCTTCTAATCTGCTGTTATAGTTACTGTGTTTATGTGGCGAGACCAGTGAGTTTCTGAGCAATGATTACCCACCAGGACTTTGATACTGGGGATTCAGTGCTAATAACACCATTGAATGCCAAGGGGCAGGTTAGATTGCACTTAATTGGTGATGGTCACGGTCTGGCATTTGTGTGGCCTGAATATTACTTGCCAATTGTTAGCCTGGATACTGTCCAGATCTTGTCGCATTTGAACATGGACTGTTTCAGTATCTGAGGAGCCACAAATGTTGCAGAATATTGTACAATCATTGGCGAACATCCTCACTTGTGACATTAAAATGGAGGGAAGGTCATGAATAAAGCAGTCCTGAAGATGTTTTCGGCCACTGCTTGAGGGACTCCTACAGACGTGAAGCTGAGTTGACTGACTTTCATCAACCATGGCCATCTTCCTCCGTGTCAGGTATGATTCTAACCAGCAGCGAGTTTGGCTGTAATACACATTGATTCCAGTGTTGCTAAAGCCCCTTGATACCACATTTTGTCGAAGGCAGCCTTGACTTAAAGGGCTATCGCTCTCACACCATCTCTAGAATTCAGCTCTTTTGTCCATGTTTAAACCACGGTAATGAGGTCAGGAGATGAGTGGACCTGGTGGAGCCCAAACTGGACGTCATTGACCAGGGTATTGCTGAGCAAATGCTACTTAAAAGCACTGACACCTTCCACCACTCTACTGATGATCGAGAGTAGACTGTTGCGGTGGTAATTGGCCGGAATAGATTTATTCTGCTTTTTATATACAGGAGATACTTGGGGTAATTTTCACGTAATCGAGGAAAGCCATTGTAACTGTATTGAAACAGTTTGGCTAGCGGAGCGGCAAGTTATGGAGCACAGGGTTTCAGTACTATTGCCAGAATGTTGTCAGATTATGGACCCTATGGAGTATCCAGTATCTCCAATCGTTTCTGGATACCGCGTGGACTGAATCAAATTGGTTGAAGACTGGTAACAGAATTGCTGAGGACCACTGGAGGAAGATGAAATGGATCATCCACTCAGCACTTCTGATTGAAGATTGTTGCGAATGCATCAGCCTTATCTTATGCACTGAAGTGCTGGGCTCTTCCATCATAGAGAACTGGGTTATTTGTGGAATCTCTTCCTCCAGTGAGTTGTTTAATTGTCCCCAGTGTTTATCGACAAGGTGTGAAAGGACTGCAGAGCTTAGATCTGAGCCTTTGCTTGTGGGATCACTTAGCTCTGTCTACCACTTACTGTTTATGCTGTTTGGCGCACAAGTAGTCCTGATTGGTGGCTTCACCAGGCTGACACCCCATTATCAGGTATGCCTGGTGATGCTCCTGCCGTCCTGCACACTCCATTGAAACAATTCGATCCTCTGGAGTGATGGTAATTGTTGTTAGGGGGATATGCCAGGTCATGAGGTTGTGTGGGTGTACAATTCTGCTCCTATAGATGAACCACAGCACCTTATGGACACCCAGACTTGAGCTGCAAGGTCTGTTCGAATTCTGTCCTATTAAGCACCGTGATAGTACCTCCCAAAATGGTGAGGCTATTCTCAATCTGAAGGTGAGACTTTGTCTCCACAATTACTATGCGGTAGCGACTCTTACTGATACTGTCATGGACAGATACTTCTGCAACTGGCAGATGAGTAAGGCTGTTGTCAATATGTATTTTCCTCTTGTTGGTTCCTTCACCACCTGCCACAGAACCAGTCTAGTAGTTATATCCTTTAGGACCCAGCCAGCTCGACCAGTATTGCTGAAGCTGAGATGATCTTGGAGATGGACATTGAAATCCGCTACCCAGAGTACATCTTGCGTCCCTCTACCCTCAGTGCTTCCTCCAAGTGTTGTTCAGCATGGAGGAATATTGATTCATCAGTTGAAAGAGGCTGGTACATGGTAATCAGCAGGACGTTTCCTTTCCCATGTGTAAACTAATGCCATGAGACTTCATGGGATACGGAGTCACTATTGAGGACTCCAAGAGCAATTCCATTCCAACTGTATCCCAATGTGCCGCCACTTCTGCTGTATCCATCCTGCTGATGAGACAGGAGATATATGAGGAAGGTGATGGGGAGTCTGGGACATAGTCTGAAATGGATCATCCACTCAGTACTTCTGACTGAAGATTGTTGCGAATGCATCAGCCTTATCTTATACACTGAAGTGCTGGGCTCTTCCATCATGGAGGAAGGGGTTATTTGTGGAATCTCTTCCTCCAGTGAATTGTTTAATTGTCCCCAACGTTTTGTGACTAGATGTGGAAGGACTTATACCTTACAGAATCATACCTTACCGACAATGTCAGGCTGTTGCTTGACGAGTCTGTCATTTCTATTCATTGTTCCCTGCCAGCTGTCCCATTCTAAAACCATGTCCATACATTAGCCCCGTCCCCTAAGATTTGATTTTGCAAACTGGGTTTGGAGCTGTACCAAATTTTTTTCTAAAAATCAAAATGTTCAACATATATTGCTTCTCTTTCATTTGTCTCCCAGTTTGTTTCTCAAACATAATTCCCATTTCATAAATCTATGTTCGTGTTGCCTATGACCATTACTTTCAGTCCCAATAATTTCTCCTAAACCATTTCCTTACTATGTTCTATGTTCCATGTACTCTATCATTTTCCCGCAACAGACTTGGTTTCCCTTGTATTGTTTGAAAGTTTTGTGAAGACAGAACTGAATTAGTGGCTTCATAGTTCTGCAATTTCCCTGTTCCCCATTCTCCATTCTCTGGTTTCAAACTGTAAGGAAACAGCACGTGTTACTCATATTTTTCACATTGACATGATTTATCAAATTATTACAGTTCACTCTTTTAACCCTTGTGAATATACTCTTCAGAAACTCATCAATTCCCGCCTTAAACTGCCCAATAATTGATCTTCCACACCATGCACTCACAGTAGCATAGACTCTGTGCCAAGAGAAGTACAGCACGATCTATATTAGTCACACTTTCTTACAGCAGGCCCATAGCCTTGAATGTTACGTCACTTCCAAGTGCTCGTCCAAGTACTTAATGATTGCGAGGTTACCTGTGATAATTTCCATCTCAGGAAGTAAGTCCAGACCCAACACCCTCCAGGTGAAAAAAATGTTTAAATCCTCTCTGAAATTCAAACTTTTCACTTTAAAAGTATGCTTCTTTGTTCTCGACCCTCTGACTAAAAGGAACAGTTGCTGTCTATCCACCCTGTCCGTGTCACTCACAATCTTATCCTTCTGAATCACGGACCCCTCAGCTTTCTTTGCTCCAAAGTAAACAACCCGAGCTTATCCAGCCTGTCTCGATAGCTGATATGCTCCATCCCAGGGAACATCCTGGTGAATCACCTCTGCACCCTCTCCAGTACAATCACATCCTTCGAGGAATGTGGCTCCCAGCACTACACACAGTACTCCATTTTGGCCGAACCAAAGCCCTGTATTGCTTTTATAATCTACGCCCAGATTAGGAAACGCTACACCCAAGGTCCAATTCGTAACTAGTCCATTAACCTCTCCAGTCACATTCAGGGATGTGTGGAGAAGCACAATCTGAGTTTCCTAGTGTGCTGCCTTTCAATGAATACTCCCCTGCCTGGTTCCTTCTCTCAAAGTGCAGCACCTCATATTTCTCAGGGTTACATTCTATCTGCCATTGATCTGCCCATCTGACCATTCCATCTGCATCTTCCTGTAACTTAAGGCCTTCCTCCTCACTGTGAAACAACCGGTCAATCTTTATGTCAAACATACACTTACTTATCACACCTTCCCCACTCTCCACCTAGCCCCCTCCACATTCACATCTATATATTTTTTATGAGTAACACAAGCAATAAGGGACACAGCACTGATCTCTGTGGTACACCAGGGGACACTAGTATCCAGTCACGCAAACAGCCTTCTTCCAACACCCTCTGTCTCCTGCTACTAAGACAGTTTTCGTTGTAACTTGTCAATCCTTCATATTGTGAGGTTTTACATTATTTTTCAGTTTCCCAGGTGGAAATTTGTCAAAGGCCTTCCTACAAAACTAAACAATCGACCTCCTCAAACTAATTCAATCAAATCCATTGGATGTGACTTCCTTCTGGTAAAGTCATGATAATTATCCCTGATCAAACCTTGCGACTCTGATTGGAGTTCGATTTTCTCCTTCACTATGTTCTTCAGTAGTTTCCTTCACAGTGATCTAATACTCGCTCGTCTGTAGTTACCTGGTCTATCTCTCCCACCCTTACTGTGAAGTGGAATCGTATTAGCAATTCTCCAGTTCTCTGGCACCTCCCCTATGGTCAGATTCTTATTAAAATATTCAGTCAGGGTCTTTCCTCCCTTGCCCCAACAGCCGCCTATGATACAACTCATTCAGACATGGAGATTGGTCCAAATTTAAACAGAACAAAGCCTCAAATACAATCTCGTCTTTTACATCAATCTGTTCAAGAGCTTCTTAGTCCATCTTCTTGAATTCTCTACCTGCGTCCTCCTTCTCCCAAGTAAAATAGATGTGAAGGTCTCCTGTTACAATCCATCAATGTTCTCCAGCTTGACACACAGATTGCCCTTTTGGTTTCTAATGGACACTAGCTGTTTGCTGATTATTCTCTTCTAATTGTCCGTGTAGAATATCGTGGGATTCTTCCAGCTCTCGCCTACTTGTACTTCTCCATGTCCTTCTGTTATTCAGTCCCCTTATGTTTCTAGGTTTCACTGCAATCACCTCTCATCTTTTGAAACTCGAGATCACAGGCTGAGTTTCCACATCAGACAATCTTGCCATCTTAGGGATTACTCTGGATAATACCTTTTGCAGTTCCTCTGTAGTCAATATGTTCTTTCTTAGATTGAGACTCCAAACGGTACACAATACTCTAAGTGTAGTCTCATGAACACCCGATGCAACTGGTGCACGACATCCTCTATATTCCAATTACATTCACATGAATGTAAACCTAATTTTTACTTTCCCATTTGCGTATGTTTTCCCAATACCTCTCATTTTAATATTTCTTATGAGCTTACTGTGTGAGTTTTTAAAAAGATCTCATGAATCTCCAACTATACGTTATACATTGGTTCTTCATTCCCCATGTCCACAAGAATCATCTTCAAACCATTCCAAAAGAAATGTTTGCCACTTCTGGTTTTCCGTTCATCGATACCTTCTCACACTCCCCAGTTATGTTATTACCTTCTAAATATCTAGTAGCATGTTCTTTGTAATCGAGTCCAACAGATACATGACTGCGGATGAGAGGATAACTGGTCTGTAGTTCACCATTCTCCAAATCCATCCTTTCATAAACTGTTGGATAATATTTATAACCTTTGCCTTATCCAGATTGGCTAAATGCCTTTCGGGAATGTGTCGGAAATTAAAGTGAAAATCCGCGATGCAATCAACATGTCTATTGCTGCTTCCTCTGAAATTCTTGTATGCAGTACATCTAGTCTGTCAGATTTATAAATACTCAATCCAGCTTTCTTTTCAAAGTTGACCCCAACACTGATAAGAATGATCTTAGACTTTACTTACACAAGTCCCATGGTCACTTGGTATTTCTGGGAGAATTTCTGGACATTCCTAAATGAAGGTAGACACAAAGAAACTGATTCTTTTCCCTGCGATTTATCTGTTCTCTGCAATAAATTATCCTGAACGCGCCCCAACTCTTCCACATTTGATCTAGCTTTTATTTTTTTTCATAAATTGGTAGACGCTTTTTAGCTGTCTTTATGTTTTTCTTTCGTTTGCACGCTTTTTCTCTTTCTGATTAACTTCTCAGTTTCTTTGTCATTCTTTGCTGGGTCCGGCATTTCTCTGAATGCACTGGCTTACTGCAACACTTGGCATTTTTCTAAGCTGCCTCCTTTCATCTAATAGGTAGATGAAGGTGGGGTTGAAAGTGATAGTTGGAGAGAAAGGGTGGACCAGATTGATAGGAAGGATGGTGGACACATAGGAACATTCAAAAGGGCGGTGCTGACTTGGAAGGTTGGAGTAAGATAATACGGGATTAGGGGAACTGGGGAAATGGGGAAATCAACTATGATCCCCTGTGGTTGGAGGATCCCAAGGCAGAAGAGAAGTCTTTCATACTCCAGGCTTCTGGTGGCTCGGGTTCGGCGATGGAGCAGGCCCAGGACTCTCATGTCGTTGGCAGAGTGGGAAGGGGAGTTAAAATGCTCAGCCACTGGGCGATGGTGTCGTTCAATGTGGCTGTACCAGAGATGTTCCCTGAAATAATCTACAATTTGACCTCCTGCCTCGCCAATGTAGAGAAGACCACATTGGGTTTAACGGATGCAGTAGATAAGAAGTTCTGTCTCCCTTCATCACCTATCACTTTCAAACCCACCTTCATCTCCCTACCACAATCCCAGCTACCTACCCCCTGCCACACCCTCTCCTCATTTATCTCTCAGCCCCCTTGGCCCATAAGCTTCATTCCTGATGAAAGGCATATGCCCAAAACATCGGTTTATCTGCTGTTAGTATGCCGCGTGACTGTGCTTTTCCAGCACCACATTCTTCGACTCTGATCTCCAGCATCTGTAGTCCCCACGTTCTCCTCACACTTTCATGGCTTGCATGACTCAGATTTCAAACGGTTACTTCAAATCCAACAAAAACTGTTGTGTACTCAAACAGCACAAAAAAAAACCAATACAATGTGGTCACTGTTCCCAAAATGTCCTTTCCGGCAACATTTTCAATTAGCTCTTCTGATCACTCAACACCAATCCTTAATAACCTGATCTCGAGCTCAGTGCTAAACATAATGTTCATGTAAACCATCACACACACGGTCAGGAAATCCATTTTCCCAGCATTAGGATTCAATTGGGTTAACACAGTTTAGATATAATTTAAACATATATTATTACTGCAGTACTCACAAATGTGTATATCTCATTTCCTGTTTTATTACATGTCCATCATTTGTATTGCAGCTTTAACTTTGATATATAACTCCCTTCAATGTTTGCTCCACCTTACTAGATTCTGTGGAATCTGAGCGATGTGATCTCTGGAGAGATTAATGGTAGAGATCATTTCGCCACATCATTTATTATCTTCACAAGCTTTAATTTCTCCAGATCTCCCGTTATGCTGATGGAGTAGAGAAGGACAATGACCTTCCAACAATGCTCTGTATTCCCCCAGAGAGCTGAGACAGCTCTAACCTGGGTGGGAACCTTAGAGCAGGCTGGTAAAGTGCTGCTGCTGCTGTACAGGGTCTTAGTGAGATCACACCTGGAGTAGTGCACACAGATTTAATCTCTTCAATGAACAAAGGATGTTGTTATATTGGAAGCAGCTCAGAGATGGTTCCCTCAACTGATTCCTGCAATGAAGGTGCGTGCCTATAACGAAAGGCTTATCAGGTTGACCCAGTAGCCATTGGAGTTTACAAAAATTAATGATGATCTTATTTCAACATAGATGACAGAAGGAGTCATCAAGTGTAGAGAATTACACAGATAGTGGAGGAACCATTCCGTTCTCCAGACTGTTACACAGGAACAACAGGATGATATTCAAGCTTTCGACTCTGTTACACCAGAATGGAACTAGACTATTCAGCCCCTGGAGCCTGATATACATTTACAGAAGGAGGCCAATCAGCCACTCGACCCTGTAACAGTAGGCCATGCTGCACCAGTGTCCTGTTAAACAGCAACAGGATCAGTCCATTCATCCCCCTCAAATCTGTAACATAGGAACTGGAAGAGGTCACACAGTGACTGGAGATTGTTACACTGGGATAACAGGAGGCCATTCAGACCCACCGAACCTATTGGAAGAGAATTGGATAGGATAAAAACTATCTGAGACTTCTTTCATGAGAAAGGAAGAGGTAATTTCGACTCGTGTCTGTTGTATGGGAACAAGAGAATACCAATCAATCCCTCGGTCCCATCTCTGGAATACATGAGGAGACCGTTTAATATTTCCATGGAGAAGTATGAGAAGACCCATCATCCCCTCAAAATGTTACCCAGCAACAGGAAGATTCCATAATCTTCCAATCCTCTAAAGCATCAATAGGAGGAGGTCATTCTGGCCTTGGAGACGACAACATGGGAACACCAGAAAGACGTCAGCCCATCAAGTTTGTACACCAGCAGGATGATGAGTCCATTCAGCCACACATGACTCTTACACCGCACTGGAGCAGATCTCTTAAAAACGTGTGCCCATTAAATAGGAATTCAAAGAAAGCGTAAAGGCTTTCGAAAGGGAGGAACTTGTAATAATTATATACATTAGGGACTAAAGTGTAACAATAAACCATTGTAATTTCAGGCTAATTGTTAGAGTCCATTGTTCAGGACATTTGCAAAGTTAAACCACAATCTGTCAATGTCAACACGGTTTTACAAAGGACAATCAAGTTTGAAGTGTTTGCTTGAGTTATTTGAAGATGTCACAAACAAGGTGGATAATGGGAGATGGAACATATCTCGTCTTCCTGAAGGCATTGGATATGTCGCTTCTCCAAAGAATAAGTGGTAAGATCAGACAACATGGGGTTAGGAGTAATTTATTCGCTTTGATGGAGGATTGGTTAACCAACAAAATGGAGTCAGATGGCATAAATGTGTCATTTTATTTTGGAAAATGCAATTTGTGGGGTGCCATTGATTTCAGTACTCATGCCTCAACCATTTGCGATCGATGGTATCACTGTACTCGGTTGATGGGATAGCAAATAAGATACCACGTTTTCAGATGAATCTCGCATCGGTGGGAAATTACTTGGGAATGATGATGCAAGAGGTTTTAAGACTATGTGGATAGGTTGGGTGAATGGGCCAACATTTGGTAAGGAAAATTAAAGTGAATAAATATGGGGCTATTCAAGTTGGCCAGTATAATAGAAAGACAAATTATTACCTGAATGGAGAGAAAGTTCAAATTGCTTAGATGCAGAGGGACCTGGGTGTCTGCTTGCATATCACAGAAAACCTGCCTGCGGGTACTGCAAGTAATGAGAAATACAAGCATAATTTCAGTGTTTATTTATAAAAGGATAGAGTAGAAAGGTAGGGAGTGTTGGTGTAGCAATGCAAGGCATTAGTGAGGCTGCAACTGGAGTACAGTTTGGGTGTCCTGCAGAATGAGATATTTCCATTGGAGGCAATTCAGAAGAGCTTCATTCGATTGATTCCATATTTGAAGTGTTTGCCTTATGAAGAGAAATTGCGCAGTTTAGGCCAATACTCTCGAGTTTATAAGAATGAAAGGAGATCTCATTGAGGTCTGTAAAATGCTAAAGGTAATTGAATGTGTAGATATGGAGTGGACTTTTTTTCATGTGGCGCAATCTACAACAAGGGACAAGAGTTTTAGGAAGGAGAGATGGCAGGAAAGTGGAACAGAGGCCGCGTTGACATCAGCCTCATCGAGGGGTTGGATTCCTCACAGATGCTCCTTGTTCTTATTCAACTCTTCGACTGTGTTGCACAGGAATGGGGGAGAACTGGGTATCATACAGGAGCAGGCACTCAGGATAAATCAGTCTCAATCAGTTAGACAGAACGTAACCAGTAGGGTCACACAGTGACCAGCGCTGGGTTCCCAACTATTTACAGTCTATATTAATGATCAGGAGGACGGAACAGATATACAGATACTGTTTGGTGATGTCGCTGTGGTAAGCAAGAGATTAAATTATCAAGAGAGGGTGGAGATCTGCAAATATATTCAGAGTGGTAAAGGCAATAGGTAATAGTTTTGCAGGTGGAATTTAACATGATATAACCTGTCATTTTATTGACAGGAACAATGGAAAGCAATATGTTGCTAAAATGGAGAGGGATAACAGGACTTAATAAAACTGTGTACTGGAGCTTTCACTCAGATCCGTTCAGACATGGGAGGTTTTGCTCCATCCCTGATCGTCAGCTCCCAGACATTCAAAGTGACCCTATTGCAGACCGTAGACATGCAATACTTTGATGTGGTTGATTGGTGGTGGGGATGATATTTTGAAACGTGTATCAAGTGGACAGCCTTCATCCAAGATACAATAATTTATTTCTACGTGGAGACCCGATGACGATGGGAATGGCTGACAGCTTCTGAATGAAGAGGCCGTGACTGCCATCAGGACAGTGAGTATTCAACAATATGATGAACAGTGATGAGCACACTGTAACATTAATAGAGAGAGAGAGAGAGAGCTCCTTCAGTTCCACCACCTCTCCCGATTGACACGGATACTCTGCAAATGCCATGTGAACCACAGGGAATCCCACTATACTGGATGCACCCGGCAGCTCCCTGCTGTGGGAGAAACAATGTATTTACCTCATCCACCAAAAATATCCTCCATCACCGAATGGTGACATTGATGTGGAGATACTGGGAAATGATGGATATGTCACCTAGTCCTGCCTGGAAAGTTCTGGATCATAGAAGCTGAATGAAACAGTGACCCTAACAGCCCCTGGCAGCACCATCCTCCCCCTGGGGTGAAGCTGCAGGTCGTGTTGAAGGAGGTGACACCGCACTTTGACCAGCTCCTTGTTCAGTCAGGGTCCCCTCACACTCTGATCCTGGGTTAAGTGGAGCTTGGGAAGCTGTTCCTGGAAAACCCGATGTGGATACAGCAGATCCCTTTCCCCCCACACACTCACTGCGTGGTTTCAGAGTTTCCCCTCTCTGCGCCTCTGCTTCATTTGTTGTTCATGTTGCAGGCTCAGATACTGTAACTACAGTCCCCATGCTCCATCCAGAGTTGGGTCGCCAAATCCTTAGGTCTCCCTGAATGTCTGAGGCAACTTACAGCACAACCTCCAGCAAACCATCCCCTGCCCCTCCACTAAAATTCCAATTGCAGAAGCCAGTCAGGAGTCCCTCGCTACAAGTGTTTTGGACCAGACCAGATTTCCTCAAAAT